>NC_059328.1:99701250-100022500 GCF_018350155.1 Leopardus geoffroyi
TCAACACTCCTTTCTCACTCAGTTAAGTGAGACCTGAGTCACACATGACTTCCCTTTCTGCTTGGGGCTTCTTCAGTTGTTAGGTTTAATCCAGCTCACATAACTTGTTAGATGGGGCCTCAAAGAAGGCAATGGAAACCTTTCCCCAAATTAAATTGTAAGCAACAGACCAATATCCTTCAGGAGGATAAGCAGCTGTTCTCTTGACTCAAAATTGGGAAGCCCAGAGCCCTCCTCCTCGGCCTCCTCAGGTCCGTCCTGCCTCCCACACTCGGAGATCGGCTCCTGAAGCACCTCCAAGCAGCCCTGTGTATCTCCATGCAGCTGAGAAACACACCTGATGGTTCCAGATTCTGCGTGTTCCTGTGCCTGCCTCTGCAACTGGGCTGGGCATTTCCCAGCGGCATGAAACCGAGTTTTCTAGTTCCTTAGAAATGTTCCATAGAAGAGCTTCTCAAATATTAACGTGCATGAGGATCACCGGGGGTATGTGTTAAAAATGCAGATTGCTGGGCCCCGTCACCCCAGGTGACCCGGATGCGGGTGCTCCGTGTGTTCTGTTACAGATTCTTGCTCACTGATCCAGTACGGTCAACGTCTAGTATGTCATCAAACAATTTCTAGACTGAAAAGACGTGCCTCATGAGCCCCCAGACTGTGCAGCTTTGGAGGGTAAAGGCTAGATATCACTCGCCTCTCAACCACAGCATCTGACATAACACATGAAGCACAGGTGGCTCCTCTAGAAGAACAGATATTGGACACATGGAGGGATAGATGGTGGATGGATGGATGGATGGATGGATGGATACGTTCAGGGAGGCAGTTTCAAATTATCCTCTCCACTCTATAAAATGTAAATCCTTCAATCAGCTCCCCTCCGAAAAAGGAACAGTGTGGTGCCTAAAAGCATGGACTTAAGAGCCTGACTGCCTGGGTTCACACCGTTTGCCTTTGGGAAGTTACCTTATCACAACCCCCCCTGGCCGCATTCCCTACCTAGGTTTCCTCTCCTGTGCAATAAAGAAACAAATAGTATGTCCCCTTTAGGATTCTGATAAGGATGAAATGAGATAATACAGATAATTCCTGCCATATGGATCACCATGCAGTGCCGGCCACAGAGATGCCAGCTGTAACAGAGCACAGGACAAGAAGGAGAGGCTCCCCAGGAGGGTGTGTAACACCACCAGGAGTTGGGAGGTGTGAGCTTTGGCCCTGGAGAGTGGTGTGACCGCGGCCCTTGCGGTAGCTGGAACACGTTTAAAGCATCATATAGCCCAGGCCTCTTGTTCTACAGATGGGAAAACCCGTTGCTAAATCCGTCTCATTTTCATCTGTAAAATAGAATACTTTAAAGACTGTGAAGTCTAGTGGAATATAAAAGTAATCTGAAAGGACATTTGAAAGGAAGACTTTGTATTATTTTCCATGTTATTAGAGCTCACTTAACTGAATAGAAGCTGTTTCTGGCGGTCTCATTACACCTCTGTGGCCAGAAAGCAAACCTCAAAGAGCCCGTCCCGCTCACCAAAAAGCATGCAAACCTTCCTGCAGCATCAGGCTCAGAGCTCCTACAACTCAGATCTCTCTGTCTGTAAGCTTCACAGTCCTACACTGCCCATGAGACTTCCCACAGCTCTTGCTAACAAATGTTAGTTCCACCTGTACCTGAAGCGGCATTAAACTGGCAGGAAAGGCACTTATTTCATCCCTAAGATAACTCAGCCAATTTATAATGAATGGATTCAGCTCACTGCTCTGTAAGGCTGAGAATTGCTTATACACATCTGATCACATTTGTACATTTCTATTAACTCTAATAAAAAGTCATATGGCTTTAGATTATTTAAGGATAGAGCAGTTAATTCTACTTACATGGACGTCACCATCTTTACTGCAACCAAAAAAAGCAAGACGTAATAAGCATTGGTGGTGGAAATTTGAAGGGGATTTTGAGGGAAGAAGGAAACCAAATATCAACTTACACACAGAAGGAAGTAGATGCCTGAATTCAGGGGGTGCCAGGAAATCCCCCTGCCTAAAATATCCTTTCTGAAAATCTCCCGTTAGGCCCCGTGTCTCCGGAAGATCACCAGGTCACTTAAACATTAACAAACCCTGAAGGAAGTATGATTTCCTCATTCCCCTCCCCACCCCCCGAAAAAGTATGACCAATCGTTTTCTCATTCAGGTGTGAAGCGTGAAATCTCGAGTCATCTTATGTCTTTTTATAACCAAAATCTAATTTTGTTGGCTCTTTCTTAGAAATATTTTCCCTTTCTTTCCTTTCCAAATATCTACTAGCAACACTTCTGTCTCCCTGGATGATCACAGTAGCTTCCAAACTGGTGTCTCCTCTAATTTACCATAAACACCTACCATCTTATTAATGATCCGAAAACAGATTTTATCAAGTCACTTATCTGTTCCAGTATGGGCTACAGGGGCTCCCCACTGCCACAGGCTAAAATCCAGACTCTTAAGCCAGGAATTGGGATCCCACATTTAATGCTGCCAGTATCACTGCCTCCTGATGAAAAACCACCCCCACCCCCGCCCCCGTACTGTGGTCCTCTGCAGGGTTTTGCAAATTCAGCTTCCTAAGGGCTATCCACCAGTTGATCTAACTATTGAAATCAAGCACCTTTGTTGAATTACTGTGGAATTTTAAAAAATAAATTATTTTTAAGCATTTCATCAAGTTTAAAAAGAGAAATTAATTCAAGTGTTTGAACTGTTTTACAAACTCTATGAAAGAGCTCCTAACATGCATTCCATTTTAAATAGAGAACCCAGAAATGGACCCACAAATACATGGCCAATTAATCTTCGACAAAGCAGGAAAGAGTATCCAACGGACAAAAAGATGATCTCTTCAGCAAATGGTGCTGGGAGAACTGGACAGCGACATGCAGAAGAATGAAATCAGACCACTTTCTTACACCAATCACACAAATAAACTCAAAATGGATGAAAGATCTAAACGTAAGATAGGAAGCCATCAAAATCCTGGAGGAGAAAACAGGCAGCAACCTCTTGACCTCGGCTGCAGCAACTTCTTATTTGACCTGTCTCCAAAAGCAAGGGAAACAAAAGCAAAAATGAACTATTGGGACCTCATCAAGATAAAAAGCTTCCACACAGAGAAGGAAACAGTCCATAAAAGGCAACCAGCAGAATGGGAGAAGACACTTACTTGCAAATGACAAATCGGATAAAGGATTAGTATCCAAAATCTATAAAGAATTTACCAAACTCAACACCGAAAAAAACAAATAATCCAGTGAAGAAATGGGCAGAAGACATGAACAGACACTTCTCCAGAGAAGACATCCAGATGGCCAATAGACACATGAAAAGATGCTCAGTATCACGCATCATCAGAGAAATACAAATCAAAACCACAATGAGATCCCACCTCAGAACTGTCAAAATAGCTAAAATTAATGACACAAGAAACGACAGGTGTTGGCGAGGATGCAGAGAAAAGGGAACCCTCTTGTATTGTTGGTGGGAATGCAAACTGGTGCAGTCACTCTGGAAAACAGTATGGAGGTTCCTCAAAAAATTAAAAATAGAAATACCCTGTGATCCAACAATTGCACTACTAGGTATTTATCCAAAGGATACAAAAACACTGATTTGAAGGGACACATTACTCCAATATTTATAGCAGCACTATCAACAATAGCCAAATTACGGAAAGAGCCCAAATGTCCATCGACTGATGAATGGATAAAGAAGATGTGATATACATATGTGTGTGTACACACACACACACACACGTACACACACACACACACACACACACACACACACACACAGGAATACTACTCAGCAATGAAAAAGAATGAAATCTTGCCATTTGCAACAACGTGGATGGAACTAGAGTGTATTAGGCCAAACGAAATAAGTCAGAGAATGACAGTTATCACATGATTTCACTCATATGTGGAATTTGAGAAACTCAACAGATGACCATAGGGGAAGGGAAGGAAAAATAAAACAGAGAGGGAGACAAACCATTAGAGACTCTTAAATACAGAGAACAAACTGAGGGTTGCTGGCAGGGTGTTGGCTGGGGGGATGGGCCAAATGGGGGATGGGCATTCAGGAGGGCACTTGTTGGGATGAGCACTGGGTGTCATATGGAAATGACGAATCACCGGGTTCTACTCCTGAAACCAATACTACACTGTATGTTAACTAATTTGAATTTAAATTAAAAAAAAAAAAAAAAAAGGATTCCATTGTCATCTAGATTCAAAATCAATCTTTTTAGTTGCTAGTTCTATAAACTGCCAGATCCCAAACCTGAATGTTTTAAAAATTTTGCTTCATCAAAGGCATCCATGGTTCTAACAGAATGCCTGCATACCCTAACAAGCGTCACTTTTCTAAATGGAGTTGATCTTCTTCTGGACAAACCAGCCACCCAGTCTGAGAGCCCCCATTTCTGTCAACTGCACCTCCCACGTCCCAGACACCTAGTTTGATTGCTTTCATTGCTTGAACACATATTTGTGGAATGCCTACTAGCCCCTGAAGTCCCTTACTGAGCTCTGGGGCTATAACGATGAACAAGAGAGAAAGTCTCTCTTCCTCCTAATGTCTCCAGCAGAGCAGGTAGATGAATTGGTGAATAACAGTGGTTTATCCAGCTTGTTACCACCCCTCCCCTGTTCCACTGAGGATGCCTCAAACAGGACTTGGAGAGCCCAGCCTTGAACTTCTACATTGGACTTTCTGCCTCTTCTCCATCCCCTGGGAACCATCTTACACACTTTGCCACCAGTTGGATCTTCCTAAAACACCTTTGGCATGGAGGCAGCAGGACTAGAACAACACCCTCTTCTGGGAGAAAACAAGTGAACCTGGGATCCCACAGAGGGGAGAGATGACTACAGACTCAGCTGTGAATGCTGGGATGGGGGCAGTGGGTAGCACAGAAACGTCAGCCAAAAGGCAAGGGCAACACTAGGATGCCTGAGAACAAAAAGAGAAGGCCATGGATGCCAGATCCCATACAGCCTCGCAGGCCACTACAGGTCAGAGTGAGAGGGGGCCACTAGAAGGCTCTCGGCAGATGAATGGCATCCCCCAGCCTCTGTTTTAAGATCACTCTGGCTGCCTGTATTTAAAAACAAAGTGTGGTCATAATATACGTAAGTCAAACCGCTATGCTGTATACCTTAACTTATATGGTGACAGATGTCAACGAGGTCTCAATGAAACTGGGGGGAAACTGGGCAAGGGTGGAAGCTGGGCGACCAATCAGGTGACCACGGCAATCTTCCAGATGTGGAAGCAGCAGCCTTGGACCAGCACCGGAGGAAGTGCTGAGAGGTGGTCAGATTCTGTGAAACCAAAAAATTTCCTGGTGGAATAAACATGGTGTTCAAGAGGAAGAGGAATAGAAAGAGAAGCACAGTGCCAAAGATGACCCCAAGGCTTTCGCCTGAGCAAATGAAAGGGTGGAGATCCCGCCAACCAAGCTGGGGGAGATTTGGGGAGGAACAGGTTTCAGAGGAAAGTTGAGGAGCTCACTCTTGGACTTGTGGTATTTCAGAGGCCAATCAGGTGTCCGAGTGGAAATGCACAGTAAGCAGCTGGAAACACACATAAGGAGCTCGGTGGGGGGCTGGACTAGAGCTCTCAATCTGTGCATTATCAGCAACAAAGTGATATTTAAAGCCGGACCCCTGAGAAGAGTGGCTTATGCCTTAAAGTCTCCAGGGCTAAGAGGTTGGCAAGATGAGGGAACCAGCCAAGGAAGCTGAGAAGGAACTGTTAGTGAGTTAAAACCAGAAGAGGGTGGTGTCCTGGATGCCAAGAGAAGGCAGGGTCTCAAACAGGAGGGAGTGATCGGCTATGTGGGATGCTGCTGGGCGGCAAGAAAGACGTGGGTAGAGCATGAATGGATCTCTGGACGCGTTAATGAGGACGTCAAGAGCTTTGGTGCAGTGAGGGAGTGAAAGCCTGTTTGGAGTGGGTTAAAGTGAACAGGAGGAAAGGGGTTATAAAGCAAATACAGACAACTCTTCAAGGGGACTTTCTATAAACTCAAGACAACAAGTGGGTGGCAGCTGGAGGGGTGGAGGGGGCACGAGAGGGCTCCCAGTGATGGCATGAATATCTGATGGCATACTGCCTGCTGGTGGGGATGGGCTGGCAGCTCTCGGAGGAGACTGTCGCAGGAGCAGAGCAGATGTCCCTGAGCGCAGTGACAGGAGGCGGGCCTCGGGGCACAGTGGAGGGCTTGGTCCTGTGACCAGGGAGAGACAGCAGGCTCAAGGGCAGGTAGGCAGAAGGGCTGAGGGTGACGTCCTGGGGAAATTCTCCTCTGAGGGCTTCTCTTCCACAGTGAAACAAGAAGCAAAGCCATCAGCTGAGGACTGGGTCCGGAGAAGGGAGGTGTTCGAGGCTTGAGGAGAGGGGACGTTGGACTTGACTGAGGCGAGTGACCAGAAATGTACAGTGTGGGGCCCTGCAGGGCGATGGGTTTCTCTGTGGCCACAGTGTGTGAGATGGATGAGATGAGACTGGTTTGAGACTGGCTGGACAGGCCATATGAGTCCGACCTGCTTAAAAAGGAGCAAGGAAGCTAGGCAGGCCTTCCAGTGAGCGAGCATGCCTGGGCGGCCTCAGGAGGACGGGGGTCACACGAAGTGAAGGAAAGGCAGAGTTGAGCGGAGAAAGGAGCTTCACATGGCAGTGGGACACCTGGCGTGTCACAGCGGAGGGCTTAGAATGAGTGGTGGTGACAACGTCTAGGCTCTATCCATGGGCGGGGTGGTAGGAGGGAGGACAAGATCATCACGGGAGAGATCAGGGACTCGGAAGCCAGGATACTAGAATTACATATTTAATATTATAATCACTAAGAATTAATGACAGCAGGAACATCAGAAACAGCAAAAGGCAGCCAGGCATTCGAATGACCCAAAACCATTGGGATGTACCCATGGGCCTTACAGTTGATGACAACAAGGAAGGAGAAGAACCCAGAAGCATCAGCAAGCAGCACGGAGGAACCTATACCCTCTCTCCAGTTCCAGTGTAAAGTGATATAGGAGAGGGAAAAAAAAAAAATCCACCTCCTGGGGTGGGGTGCGGGTGGAAACAGAGCGTCATCTATCAAAGGGGCTCAAAGAGTTCTGAGCTCATGACTGCCACTCCATCCCTTTCCAGAATATTCCTAGTAAGACAAGTGATGCTGAGGCCAGCAGCCCCACCCAGCTGGGGCTGCTCTCTCCACCTCGGTCACATCCCCTCCTCGCTCAGAGGATGACAAGGGGACTGAAACTGGCCCCTGTGTGCCAGGTGGAGAGGAAAACCCTGACAGCCCAAGAGACCTAATCCTTTTATTCCTCATAAACCATTCATTTGTGTTAGTCTCTTAAAATAGTTGGCAATTTGCCGTGTAAAACAAACCAACTTATCGAATGCTCACCAATCACGTAAAGGGTGAACTTGGTATCGGTAATGCTTGAAAGTTCGACTTCATAGTCCTCTTCATCCGATGATGTTAGATTGAAGATGGTAAGGTTTCCTGATGTGATGTCCAGATGAACCCTATCTACAAACGGTGGGTAAGCTCTGGGCTTTAAGAGTTCTTCATCCCATTCTACGACTTTATCTTTTTTTTTTTTCCACATTATCTCTTTAATGGGTATAGAGCCTGATGTGTACAAAGTTACGCTCATGTTTACAGTTCCGTATATCGGCTGGGGAACACAGCTGATGAAGTCTAGGAGGGAAAAAGAAATTGGTTAGGAAAAACAACACGACTTTATTGAAAATAGAAAGCCATCTTCCAAGATGCTCTCTGGGGAGAAAAAAAGTTAAATTTAGCAGTAAAAATTATCCATCAGCTACTTGCTGTGCTAACTTGATAAACCACTGACAGAAAATAGAGCGAGTAGAACATGCTTGACCATGTGAAGCTTACTCTTTTAAGGGGAGGACTGGGGCTCGCATAAATGCAAGAACTGTATTCAATTCTGGTGGGGCACCAAACCCATGCCAGGTACTGTGGGCAAGGCTGTGAACGTGACAGCTGACCACACAGGTGTCACTCTAGGCCCTCAAGAAGTCCCACAGTGTGGAGAAGACAAAGCAGACATGGGAGCCACCTCGTCGAGGGCCTTCCCCAGGAAGTCACAGTAACACCGCACTGGGGGCATCCCTGAGGGACAAGAGGTGCCGGCTGAGGGCTGGGGGAGGAGAGGTAATCATTCTGACAGAGGAAGCAGTGCCTCCAAAAAGACAGGCCTTGAGTCAAGAAGGAGCTTGGTGTGTTTGAGGAAATAAAAGCAGCTCCCAACGGCTAGACAAAGAGAGCAAGTGAGTCACGGGTGGGGAATGAGGCTGGAGAGGCAGGCAGGCCCAGGTGACAGTGCCCATTCATGGGCTACTGGGGGTGTCAGATAAGACACGCTAAGGGTTTGGGATTTATCCTAATGGCAAGGGAAAGCCGCAGGAAGGCTTTAAACATAAGACTGGCACGATATAATTTAAGTTTCGGCAGACTGGCCCTGCCAGCAGAGTGGAGAGTGGTTACTGGGGACAGGCACGGAGGCAGGGAAACCAGAATCAAGGTCAGTGCTGGAGCACCGAGAAGGTGGAGGACTGGACGGACCAGACCAGGGTGTGGGCGGGGGGGGGGGGGGGGGATGGACAAAAGGGCAGATTCCAGAGCCCCGTGGGAGAGAGCGCAACAGGGATTAGTGAAGTGGTGGGGGGTGAGGGAGAGGGGGGACTTAACGGTGTTGGTCAGGCATCCTTCTTGGCTGACTGACTTGCGGCTATTAGCTGAGGTCAGAAACAATGACTGAGAAGCAAGTCAGGGGGCAAGACGCAGAATAAGAGCACGGGAATAGGTTCGGTGGTGTGGGGGAGCTGGCTCCAACTGTTAGCATCTCTGCCGGACCCCATTCAGCCAAGCCTGGCTGACAGCTTGAAATCCACATGGTGGGAGTATTTACAGCACAGAAACTAACGTTTCAAACAGACACTCCTGCCTACTCCACGCCAATCCAATTGTTCGATATTTACTACCACCACTGGACTGGAATATTTTTGATACCCCAAAATGGGTTTAAATGCATCTGGTTCCAGACCTGACTTTCTTGTTAAGAGAGAAGAACAGCTGTTAAGGGAAAGGCATTAAAGATAAATTAAAACTTGATTGAAGTGTTTGCCTAGTAGCAAGCATGGTAATTGAAAGAGCATGGGAAAAATCAAGACAGACCAGTTGTAGGCAACGTGTTCAGTGATTTCAAATACGAAGGAAATCTCTCCCATTTGCCAATTGTGAGGATTTTTGGAACCTGCCTCCCTTAATTAAGGGAGGCTGCCCACAGAAATACACCAGCAGCCCTCAATGCTTTGCTGATCACACCCTCTCTCTTGCACTTGACTAGAGCACATGGGAAGGTGGATGAGAGGGAGAAGGATTCGAGGAGTGAGGATCTATCCACAGCCACCAGTGGAGGCTCCAGGTGTCTTGTGAGTGAGTGAGTGAGTGAGTGAGTGAGTGAGTGAGTGAATGGGAGTGGGTAGGGTGGTGGGTGAAGAGAAGGGGTATGAGAGGAAGCTTGGCTGCAGAAAGACGGATGGCTGCTGTCTTCCCAGGGGCAGGCGATGTGTCCTGGGCTTGAGAACAGGAGGAAGAAAGAAGTCAGGGATGGAGTGAGACTGGCGAGAAGCACGGTGGGGGGAGGTGGGGGGAGGGGGGAGACCAGTTCCGACAAATTCAGTTTGGGGCTGGAAGAAACTTGCAAAATTATTTAGTTGAATTACCCCCATTTCACAGGTGAAGTGACAGGGCACCAAGCAAAACGAAGGAAAATGTCACCAAATGCCTACTCGCTGCATGTGGTGTGTTCACGTACCCTCGTGTCCCTTTTTACCGCTCGTCACACACTTTGCAGCGACCACGTCACGCAGGTGAACAACCAGGCTCCGAGAGGCACGTCAGTGTTCGAGCCCCGCGTCGCGCTCTGTGTTGACAGCTCGGGGCCTGGAGCCTGTTTCGGATTCTCTCTCTCTGCCCCTCCCCCGCCCTATTTTTTTTCTCTCTCTCTCTCTCCAAAATAAACATTAAAAAATTATTTTAGGGGCGCCTGGGTGGCGCAGTCGGTTAAGCGTCCGACTTCAGCCAGGTCACGATCTCGCGGTCCGTGAGTTCGAGCCCCGCGTCGGGCTCTGGGCTGATGGCTCGGAGCCTGGAGCCTGTTTCCGATTCTGTGTCTCCCTCTCTCTCTGCCCCTCCCCCGTTCATGCTCTGTCTCTCTCTGTCCCAAAAATAAAAATAAACGTTGAAAAAAAAATTATTTTAATGTGTTCAATAACAAAGTATATAATAGACACATAGATACAATTTTATACAGATGCAGAGCAATGATATATCTACTTAGCACAGTCTTCTTCTCTGGCCTGGGTGTGTGGCTTGGAGGTCTTACCCTATCCCCCAATCCCTATAACCACCCTCAGTCCTGTAAACTATGTTAACAACTCTGAATATATCCTTTGCTATTCTTCTACCTGCTCATATCATCAAATAGAGATAAAGATATATCACATAGAACGCATATATACATATATGTGTATATATATACACATATATGTATATATATGTGTGTGTGTATGCGTATGTGTGTATATATACACATATATATGTATATATGCGTTCTATGTGATATATACATACACACACACACATACACACACATAAAGAATCTGCCATGGTTTAAAAAAAATGGTCTTATGCACACGTCTCAGCATTTTGCCCTTCCAATCAAGAATACTTCATAAAAGTCCCACCAAATCCACTGGTGTGGCAAGACTTTCCTCCTTTTAGTGGCTTCCTATTATGCCAGGGTACGAACGAACCACAATAAACCAGCTATCCATCACTGCTGAACACACCTTCTCTCCGTAGCCTCTTCTATTGCAGTAATTGTAATAATGATTCCTCTGTACAAGTTCTTGTGTATTTGTGGTCTCATATCTATGGCAGAGTGTGCCAGGAGTGGGAATGAATCAAAGGGCAAACACATTTTTTATGTTAATAGGAGCTCCCACGCTGCTGGCTTCTGCTTGTCACATTTCCATCAGTAACACCTGAGATACCTTTTCCTTGTGCTCAGCAAGCATCCCGTGATTTTTTTTTTTTTGCACATTTAATTATCAGACATAAAGCGATATTTCACTGTTATCTGAATTTGCATTTTCCTGCCCTCTAGAAATTTAGGCATCTTTTCCGCTTTTGCATTATTTGGATCTCCTTTTCTGAAAACTGTCTTTTCACATCCTTTGCCATTTTCTCCCGTTGGGTTGTCTTTTTTTCATCAAAGTTTACGAGTTCCTTGTAGGTTATAAACTTTTTGTTATCTGTATTATAATCTTTCCCCAAGGTGGGTGGTGGTGTCGTTCCCTAAGACAGGGGACATGGAGGAGGGCCAGCTTTGGGTGGGAAGATTGTGCTTTCAGTCTCAGACACTGTGTAGCAATGTCCAGTAGGCTGCTGGGCACACAGGTCTGGGGCTCACAGGAGGCGATACAGACTTGGGACTCATCACATTTGTAGTGGTTACTGTCTAGCATTCTAGTCCCACAGCAAAGTCTTTTCCATCGCACTTCCGAGACTAAACAGGAGAGATAAGTTGCCGATAGGACAATTGCCAATGAAAAAAGAATAGGAGTTATTTCTCAAAGGTCACACACCCTGAATGAATGAATGAATGAATGAATGAATGAATGAATGAATGAATTTGCACTCAAATAGCAGCAAAGGAAAGGAGTCAGCAGTGAGCGGGTTGCTTTGTGGATAACTGAGTGGTCAAAAGAGGGACCACAGGGACACCAACTTACCATGCCAGAGGGCAGAACGGTAAGTACCAGACTCTCAGCCAGATGGGCCCCAGCTGAACTCTCAAAAGCCTCCCAAACTAGGCTTCCTCGGCTGTAAAATGTAAATCAGAATGCCTACCACAAAGGATCGTTTTGAGGTTTGAATAAGATCGAGAGTCTTCAGGGATGCCTGGGTGGCTCAGTCGGTTAAGTGGCATTCTCTTGGTTTGGGCTCAGGTCATGATCTGAGTTTTGTGAGCTCGAGCCCTGCGTCAGGCTCTGTGCTGACAGCACGGAGCCCACTTGGGATTCTCTCTCTGCCCCTCCCCCACACTGTCTCTATCTCTCTCAAAATAAATAAACATAAAAAAAAAAAGATGGAGGGTTTTTAAACAATAGCTGAAATGAATGAAGTAGGCTTTCAACAGGGCTTCCCTCTTTCCCTTTCAGCGAGCCAAGCCACATCAAGTCCTTTGTTGTACGTGATCCTGGCTGTGCGAGACCTTTCATCATTTCACCTAGTGTGAGCTTTCATCATTTCAAATGAGAGAGAGAGGCGGGGGGAGAGAAAACATGTATCAGCGATTGCCTGAACAGATATTCCATGCTAGCCAGAATTTTTTTAATTTGTATTGAAGAGTACTGAAAGATCTTTTAAAGATATGAGAGTACCTCAATGCCTATAGATAGAGGGATCATATATTTAAAAACAGCTCCGACTCCAAATATTTTGTTGCAGCGTCCTCACAAAACATCATCACTGCTCCCAATTTTGATAATTCTTCTTTTTTTTTTTTTAATTTTTTTTTCAACGTTTATTCATTTTTGGGACAGAGAGAGACAGAGCATGAACGAGGGAGGGGCAGAGAGAGAGGGAGACACAGAATTGGAAACAGGCTCCAGGCTCTGAGCCATCAGCCCAGAGCCTGATGCGGGGCTCGAACTCACGGACCGCGAGATCGTGACCTGGCTGAAGTCGGACGCCTAACCGACTGCGCCACCCAGGCGCCCCGATAATTCTTCTTATATGGCTTGAAGTCAGGAGTGGAACCCGAATATTTTGCAAAAATGAAGTGCCCTGATTTTTGACTTAGAAAACATGGCCACCATGACTATTGAGCGAAGGCAGAAGGATCCCCACTCCTGGCCACAGATTCCTCTGCGTGTTGTTACTTGGGTTCTGGGATTGAGACTGACTGCTCCTTTTGGCTTATTTAACCACTCACGTAGATAGTGCTTGCTGTCTGCGAGGCACTGTTGCAAGAGCTCTACGAGTACGTACCCGGTGAGTCCTCTGAAGAGCCATGTTAGGCAGGCGTTATCTCTGACCCTATTGTGCAGAGGAGGAAACTGAGGCACATGAAGATTGAGTGAGTAGCTAGTGTGGTGGGGAAACTGGCTCCAGAATGCTCTTAAGCACTGTTTCTTACCAGGGCTATGTGGCATGTGGCTACCAAAGCCGTGACATGAGACAGGATTCCTGTGGCTGCAGTTTCTACGATGCAGTTGGACGGCAGAGGTTGGGAACGAGAGGCTCGAGCTGCTCTGGCTGAGCCACAAGTGCGTCTCTGAGACGTGCGGGTGAGGCACCAAGCTCGCTGGCCCCCGAATCACTGAATGTCAGGGCCCCAGGGGTCCTGACAGAACAGGAGTCTGTGGCCCCCACCACCCCCGACCTCACATACATGAGGAAACTGAGAAGGTCTGATTGAACAAGAAAGTGATAAACCCAAACCTCCAAAATGCGACAGGGGGACCCAAATTCAAAACCTGGGTTTTGTGATGGTGGCGGTATCGTTTGTAAACAACTTCAGATGTGACAAAGGGACACGGGACAGGGCTTCACAATGAAAGACCATGAGAAACGAAGGCCTTTGTGTGCACTGGTAAGTCATACACGGGGTGGGGACAGGAGTGGCTCGAACGTAGGGCGAGCAGAGCAAGGAAAGAGCAGGGAAGGAAACAACGAGGGGCAAACAAAGACGTTACGAAGGGAACGAGCCAAACCACAGGAGCCACCAAGGAGCCTGGGAGAACTGGCAGACGAAACGCTGGCAGAGACCAACAATGCAGCCCACAGACAGAGGGGGCGCTGGTGAGCACGTGCTCCTCTGGGGACTGACTCCTCAGCTCCCACCCACGTGGGCACATAGAATTTGCAGAACTTCTGCTTTTCCAAAAAATGCTGCACATTCAGATTTCATGGAAAACTTCTCATTCGTAAAAGCTGGCAACTAATTCCAAGCTGAGTTCAAGGGTATCCCCAGCCAGGCTAACCCTCTGAGGACAAAGACAGTGTCATCCTTGGTCTTTGTCGTATCCGCGTGGTCTGGCACAGGGAGGACACTCCATAAATGTTTGTTGAGTGCCTTCACTTATCTGAATACAGCCTAACTGTAGTCCAAAAGGCGGGGCTTCCTGACAAAAACCGCAGAAGTTGGCAGTTACCTCAAACCCTGAGCTTTGCAAATCCCCAAGCTGCTGTGGAATCTGGTTGATGAATCGTGAACTCAGCAAAGAGAAGTGGAGACATTTAGCTGGAGCTGAAGAGTAAGTGGCCTGGGACCCCTCGTGTGCAGGCAAAACAGTCCCCTTCCCCTGACACCTACCACCAGCCCCACAGCCAGACTGGGGGTGGGGGGGGGGCGAGGGGTGGGGGGAGTGCTGGATTCCCACTCCCATCTCTCCCCCACTGCTGTTCCTTTGGGGATGGTCCCCTTTGTCCCCTGCTTCCCCTTCCAGCTTAACTAGGCTACACCTCCTACTGTACCAGATCCGCTTGTACCCATGCAGGATGTCAGCTCCTAATCAAAAGTAATAGCCCGTCTGAGGTTTAAGGAGAAGCAAGGTGTTCACTGATGCCATTTCTTAGAAAGGAGCTGCCCACCCTCCCGGGATCTGGAAGGAAGGTTTTTCTTGTTTTTTTTTTTTTTTCCTTAGAATTGAACAATGCGATTTTAAAATTAGGGGTGCCTGGGTGGCTTAGTCAGTTGAGCGTCTGACTTCAGCTCAGGTCATGATCGTGAGTTCGAGCCCCACATCGGGCTCTGTGCTGACAGCTCAGAGCCTGGAGCCTGCTTCCGCTTCTGTGTCCCCCTCTCTCTCTGCCCCTAACCCACTGACATTCTGTCTCTGCCTCTCTCAAAAATAAATAAACATTAAAAAAATTTTTTTTTAAAAATAAAATATTTCTCTCTGAAATATTTTTAAGAATGGCCTGCAGATTTTAGCAGTTAAAAGTTCACTGGACGGAAAAAAAATCCCCTAAAAGTTTCAGTACCCTATTATTTAAGCCTTAGTATTTCCCCCCGTATGTTCGACATTATAACGGTGTTTCAGTTAAAGACTCATTTAAGCGTGACGACAGCAGGGGTTGGAGTATTCTGAACCCTAGTGAGCAGATGAGTCTCTTGTCCAGACGGGGGCTTGTGACCACAGCATTTCTCCACTGCGTCACAGCACACTCTCAGCTGACATCCACCTGGAGTATGAAGGTGGTGGCATTTTGGGAGAGAAAGAGTCTCTCCACACATACCCACTGATGATACAGAGGAGAGGCCACTCTCCTAACATGTCTAATATCAAATAATCTGTCCTATTAGGTCCCCAGGTATTCTCATATTAATCAGTCCTCATATTAGTCCCTGTTTTGGGGTAGGAAATCTGCTCACCGGGTATGGAGATAATAAAGAAGAAATGGAGTCTTTTTTTTTTACTGAAGGAAGTGCAATGCAGCTTGTTTCTTTAACCCAGCTCTTCATAAATCCGATCCAAATGAACCCTAGGCCAGCTCAGCCCAGGAAAAAGTGAGGGTATGAGCTTGAGAGTATGGGGAAGAACATGCCAAAAATGGGAGCCACCCGGCGACAGATGAGGAAACTAGGAAACTAGGACTCAGAGAGGTTTAGGAGCTGGCCCAGGTCTCTCAGCTGGCCCAGGACAGGGTTGGTGTCCGGACAAGGGCAGCCAGCTCCAAAGCCTGCACTGTTGGCCACAATTCCAACCTCCTCCAGACCCGGTCAGGGGATTGTGGGGCCATGACTGCTAAAGACAGGAACCCACTGCTCTCGGCTGCACCACCCTGCTTCCCTGTCTCCTGTATTTCAGCCTGAAACAGCAGCCACCTGAATCTCAGCAGGCAATAATCCCCCCCAGGCTCAGAACACCCCCCCATGCCCCCCCCCGCCCAGAACTCGCCTCACGGGTGCTTTCAGTGGTCAAGCTACTCTTTGCCTCCTGGGTGAGCTCACCTGGAATTTAGATGTTGGAACCAATTAAATCAGTTTCCTTTTGAGTTTTCCTCTCTTCTGTCATGCTAGAATATGGCCCATTATATTCCGTTCTTACACTTCAACACCGTCTCATTTCCCTCTCAGTCTGTACAACGTGCCTCCGTAACCACCACCCACACACGGCTCAAGAGCCCACAAAATGTGGTTTGTCCGGAATGAGACGTGTTGTGAGCGCAAAATGCTCATCAGACACTGAAAGCTTAATACGAAAAAGGGAATGTAAAATCCCTCGGTAATATTCTTGATGTTGACTACATGTGGAAATGAAAACATCGTGGCTGTATTAGGTGACAGAAAACATATCATCGAAATCAATTTCATCTGCTTTGTATCGTGTTTCTAACTGAACCCAGCCTGTCCTTCCAAGATAACCCATGTACCGTCTTGCTCAAAAGCCACATCTGTGAGCTCACCATCCTCAAAAGCCACACGTTCTTGTTAGAGGAGGCATCTCAAAACTACAGCATGCTCTGGGGAATAAGGTTTTCACTAGAGCTATTTAAGACTCTCTTTAAGAGTCTCTTAAAACTTATTCTCCAAAGTCTGATTCAAGGTAGTTCTACACACTATTGATCATTTCGTTAGGAATTTCTTTATCATCCCTACTATTTTCCAGTTATTCAGTTCATAGTTGAAAAACTCACTTATGATTAGTTTCTTATGAATCTGATTTTCTCATTATTTTCTGAATGTGTATGTAACACATCATTTTTTTCCCTAGTTCTTAACTGTTACAGGGGGAAAATGTTCATGAAACTACACAGCAGTGAGCCGGGTGGAAATTCAGACACTAGTCACAACAGACATTTTGGGGAACACTACGAAAAGGAAGTGAAGGCCATTAGGACCCAAAATGGGCCTGAGAACAAGTCTATCAAAACAATTTAGCTTCCTCAGATGGATACCTGGTTGACAGAAGAGGTATCTCAAGGTCACAAAGGGTAGACCTTAGAATTAGGTGTTCCCAGCTGGGGGCAGAGAGCAGACATGAACTTATTTCAGGGACTCTGGGCAAGAGGTCTCTTACTTCTACTGGTTTTCATTGGAGCCCCACAGGCACGAGCAGCAGCTGAGAAGGAAAAGACCAAAGGGCACAAGGGCAAGAGATTTAAAAAAAAGAAAAAGGACAAAAAAAAAAAAAAAAAAAAAAGAAGAAGAAGAAGAAGAAGGAAGAAAGAAGTCAAAGGAGAAGATCCTGTGCCCGTAAAGTAATTGGAAGATATTTTCCTTTGAGGCTGGTGGCCGGCACTCAAAGCTATCTCCAAAGAACTACTAAAATATTTTCCAGCACTTTCCTGAGGTTGGTCTCGCTATCTTATGCTTCGTATTCAGACCTCAACTTGTCCGAGCAAATGGAAAGTAGTATCCTGGTTTCACTTTAGTCCTGAGACGGATGGTTTGATTTGCAACTGCAGAATCTAAGAGGCTATAGCCTCCTGTAAAAGCTTGAAAAAGCTTTCTGCACTTAAGAAACGTGAGAGGAAATCAGAAGATGGAAAAGTCATGCAAATGAGCACTCGTGGACGCAGGCAAACTTTCTGCTTTCAAGCAGAGAAACCAAAACCTACCCTGAAAGCCCGTTTTTATTCCAGAAAAGTCAGAGTGCTCAAGAGGCGATGAGACACATTCTTAGATCTCATTCTTAAAAGGTGGTTCCAACGGTCTTTCAAAATTTCTCAGAGGCCCATCAAAATTAAACCAAAAACTTAGTCACAAGTGCAAGTTGAGGAGATCCTGGTTTTTTTTAAAAAAGACATTCTTGTGACAATTAGGGAAATCTGAATAAGGGCAGAAGTTAGGTGATATCATAAGATTATTGTTAATTTTCACAAATACTATATTATTAATACTATGCAAAAGTACTTGGGAGTGAAGTGTGGGTGTATAGACAGAGTATAACTACAACAAAATGTTAATAAACACGTAAATAAATCCCCATTCTGAATTCTACAATCCCAAAGGAGGTTTCCCCAAGCCCCCTTTGTAGATGGTGACATTGAAAGCAATCTTCCGTGATTGGTAACTGTGCCGTCCTATATAATTTCACAGGCCTTGGCAAAATTACAGCGGACAATGTGTACACGTCACATATAAGAGATCATCTATGGGGCTGCCTGGCTGGCTCAGTGCGAGAGTGTGCGACTCTTGATCTCAGGATCACTGAGTTTGAGCCCCGTGCTGGCTGTAGAGATTACTAAAAAAATAAAAGAGAAAGAGAGGGAGACAGAGATTATGTATGCTCTTCATGTTTTCATAAGTGTCGCTCATCTAATCTTGTGTTGGGAAGGCATGGATTTTGAGTCAAATGGACCTGGATTCTGGCACGCGCTCACTCCTTGCCTGTGTGAACTTGGTCAAAGTACTTAACCTACCTAACCTTTGTTCTCCTCTTTAACAGTCTCTACCTAAAACAAACAAACAAACAAACAAACAAAAAAACCTGGTGTGACAGTTCAATGAAAACAAAAGTCTAAAACTGCTAAGCACAGAACCTGGCGCAGAGCACCTACTCAATCCGTGACAGCTACTATTACCACAATGGGCCCCGTTTTCCCGCAGGAATACACAGCGTTACTTTCACTCAAATTGTCTTCTTCCTAAGTAAGAACACACAGACTCTTTGAACCTTGATTGCGGCAAAAAACATGAAGAAGTCTCACATAATAATGCGAGATAACTTTATAACTTAAAATGGAGACATGCTTGACAAACCGGTAGCATCTAATGTCCAGATTTGCCACTGTTGTTAAAAACAACATGAAAATACATCAATGAAAGGAACTTTTAAAGAAGCAGTTTACAACTTGGTTCCTATACAAGGAAAGAAACTCGAGCTGGGGAGATGGCTGGCAAGATAAAGGAACCATAAAATGTCCACAGCAGCAGAATAAGGCAGGTTCTGCTAAAAGAAAAAAACAAAACAAAACAAAACAAACCCCACAAAAAACAACTAAGACAGCAGGTTCTTACTGAGCTTTGCTACCTGCCCAGCACTACCAAGGCCCTGTCCATGTGTTACCCTGATGATGCAACCCAGCACCGAATCCCGCTGGCTCTACCTTCCAAACACATCCCCCTATCTCCCATTCAGTCCCCTTCTCTTGCAATCATTTCTTACCAGCACTGTTCCTACAGCCTCCCCAACTGGTTTCCCGGCTTCTCCTTTGCCCCTCTATAGATTGTTCTCCACGCAGCAGCCAGAGCAATTCATGGAAACACTCCACCATTGTAATTTCGCTCCTGTCCAAAATCCTCTAAAACTTCCTATTTTGCTGGGAGTAAAAAAAGTCACAGCCTTTAACGGGGCCCATAAAACCATCTCCAGGACTTTGCCCTGATTATGTTTACAAGTTCATTTCCTACTACTTTCTCGTACAGTGGTCTCCTTGAAGTTCCTTAAATGCCTGAAGCTTATCTCAGGGTTTTTGCTGCCAGCCCCCCTGCCTGGAATACCACTCCCCCGAACAATTAAGGAGACCCTCCCCTGACTACACCGTATAAAACAGTAACCACTAGAAAGTAGAGTGGCTGAATGAAATATCACACATTCAGCCCATGGAGTACTATACAACTATAAAAAGACAATAAGAATGATCTCTGTGAACTGATATGGAAAGATTATCCAGACATATGGTTAAGAGACAAAAATAAGGAGCGGAAGAATACATAAAGTAGTACCATGGTTGCATATCTGTATCTATAAAAAGAAACAAGAAAGGTAAAACAGAAACACAGTATCTGCTATAACAGCTGGAGAAGGTGGGAATAGGATTTCTCTGAGCTTATCTTTTTACATGGTTTGATTGGAACCATGTTAACATTTTACGTATTTAAAAATTAAATCGGGGCGCCTGGGTGGCGCAGTCGGTTAAGCGTCCGACTTCAGCCAGGTCACGATCTCGCCGTCCGTGAGTTCGAGCCCCGCGTGGGGCTCTGGGCTGATGGCTCAGAGCCTGGAGCCTGTTTCCGATTCTGTGTCTCCCTCTCTCTCTGCCCCTCCCCCGTTCATGCTCTGTCTCTCTCTGTCCCAAAAATAAATAAACGTTGAAAAAAAATAAAAATTAAATCAAGGGAGGGGAACCCTAAAATTGAATAGAAACAAAACAAATTGGGGCAGCTGGGTGACTCAGTCAGTGGAGCATTTGGCTCTTGATTTTGGCTCAGGTCATGATCTGACTAGCCCACATCGGGCTCTGCACTGACAGTAGGGAGCCTGCTTGGGATTCTCTCTCCCTCTCTCTCTGCCCCTCCCTCGCTCATGCTCAATCACTCTCTCTCGAAATAAATAAATAATTTTTTTTTTAAGTTTAAAAAAATTAATTCAACTATATACTGAGTTGATAGCATAACCACACAGAAGGAAAAAATAACTTTAAAATACAGTTTTCTGTACATATTCAGTGGGCTATATGGAAGAATAAAGAGAACTATAAATAAACCTTGAACTGTATTTAATAAAGTTTGTGCTTGGTAGTGGTACTGGTATAGCAATTAGGAAACTATTTTGTGTTTAATGTATATTAGGAAAATATACTGATTCTATAAGGAACAGAGTTCTCACTGTGGCAAAAGGAGGTACAAATAGGGAAAGGAGGAAACGATGAACCAAATGGTTACATTAGGCTTCGTGGTAAAAGGATAAACTCATAACTTCGTGAAAACCCTATTTCCCTAGTTCTGAGAACGGATAGAGCCTAGAAACCATGACTCCATTAGCCTTCAGGACACCTAGCACCCCAAAAATACTGATTTCTAAATTCCGTCTCCCACTCAGAGGAACAAGAGAATCTACTGATTACAAGCAGAGGCCGAAAAGGTACAAAATGAGTCCAGAACATCTTTTCGTCTCAGAAAGTAGGAGATGCTCAAAAACTGATGGAAACATGGCAAAGAACACTGAGGTACACAGAGGTTCCCATCTGCCAAATTCTGGGTCACTGGGCATCAAAATAGATAATAACAAGAATGCCATCTTAAAAAAATATCCAGGAGTCTATACTTATACTAAAAAAATAAAATGAAAAAGCTCTTCATTACTGAAGAATGTCAGTGGTGTATCAAGAAAATTAGGGAGAGGGGCGCCTGGGTGGCGCAGTCGGTTAAGCGTCCGACTTCAGCCAGGTCACGATCTCGCGGTCCGCGAGTTCGAGCCCCGCGTCGGGCTCTGGGCTGATGGCTCGGAGCCTGGAGCCTGTTTCCGATTCTGTGTCTCCCTCTCTCTCTGCCCCTCCCCCGTTCATGCTCTGTCTCTCTCTGTCCCAAAAATAAATAAACGTTGAAAAAAAAAAAAATTAAAAAAAAAAAAAAAAAATTAGGGAGAGACAATTGCCATCTACAAATATTTTAAGGGACCTGGGGAAGAATCACCACTGGATGCTGAAACATCGGGTGAGAGATTGTTGCAGGACAGTCACACAATCTCAACGTGTCACTTGATAAATCATGTATTATTTATTTACAAAGGGCAACAGGTGCCTCTGCGAAGGAGAAATCTGGTTGGATCACCTTCACAAAACAACCAAAGGTCTCCAATAATGGGACAAATGGACTGCATCTGCTCCCTAATGAGATGCCCGGAGGACACAACACACCTGTGAAACATTCCTGAATCTGATTCCAGAATCTACACACACTCCAGAATCTAATCATGAGAAAACAGATGAGCCAAATCGAGGGACATTCTAGAAAACTGGCCCAGACCTTTCAAAAGTGGTGATGTCATAAAGTACACCCCCCCCCCCCAAAAAAAGAGTTGGCAAGTTTTAGATGAAAAGGGATTAGGGGCACCCAGGTGGCTCAGTCAGTTAAGCTTCCGACTCTTGATTTCAGCTCAAGCCATGATGTCATGGTTCGAGTGATCGAGCCCCATGTGGGGCTCTGCTCTGACCGCTAGGAGCCTGCTAGGGATTCTCTCTCCCCCTCTCTCTGCCCCTCACCTCTCCCACTCTCTCTCTCTCTCTCTCTCTCAAAACAAAAAAATAAACATTAAAAAATAAAAAATAAATAAAGGGGATTAAACAGGCATGACTACCAAATGCAGAATGTGCTCCAGGATTGGCTTCTGGACTCTACCAGAAAACAGTATCATATCGATGGTGTATTTCCTGACTGTGATCATGGTTCCATGGCTTACTGGAGACATACTGTTCTTTGAAAACATAGGTTTACATATTAGGGGTAAGGTGTCATGAGATATGCAAGTCTCCTCTTGCACTGCTGGTGGGAATGCAAACTGGTGCAGCTGCCCTGGAAAACAGTTTGGAGGTTCCTCAAAAAATTAAAAATAGATCTACCCTATGACCCAGCAACAGCACTGCTAGGAATTTACCCGAGGGATACAGGAGTGCTGATTCATAGGGGCACATATACCCCAATGTTTATAGCAGTGCTTTCAACAATAGCCAAATGATGGAAAGAGCCTAAGTGTCCATCAAGTGACGAATGGATAAAGAAGATGTGGTTTATATATTCAATGGAATACTACTTGGCAATGAGGAAGAATGAAATCTGGCCATTTGCAGCAACATGGATGGAACTGGAGGATATTGTGTAAGTGGGATAAGTCAGGCAGAGAAAGACAGATACTGTATGTTTTCACTCATATGTGGATCTTGAGAAACTTAACAGAAGACCATGGGGGAGGCGAAGGGGGAAAAAAGTTACAGAGAGGGAGGGAGGCAAACCATATGAGACTCTTAAATACTGAGAACAAACTATGGCTAGATGCGGGGGGGGAGGGGGAGGAGGGAAAGTGGGTGATGGCCAGGGAGGAGGGCACTTGTTGGGATGAGCCCTGGGTGTTGTATGGAAACCAATTTGACAATAAATTAAATTTTTAAAAAAAGATCTGCAACTCTCAAAGGTTTAGACAAAAAAATTAAGTGTACGTGTATATGAACAGAGAGAAGTAAACCAAAGGTGTCAAGATGTTAATAATTGGTGATTCCAGAAGAAAAGTGTATAAGGGTTCATTATGCTATTTTCTGCAACTATTCTACAGATTTGCAATGTTCCAAAGTTTTAAAGAATTAAAAAGAAATATTACCACACTCACTCTCCTTTTCTCTGCATGACTAATCTGATTCATCAGTGTTTACTTTACCACCACTCAATGTCTACATATTTACTCATTTATTCCCCCATTATAACGTAAGCTTCACAAAGGCAGGGAAGTCTGTTCTTTGTTGCAACCCCACTCTCTTGTACGGTGCCCAACACATAGTTGACACTCAGTAAGAATTTGTTCAGTGACTGACGTTCACAATCATTCTATGAAGCACACACTATTATCATCCCTATCCTCACCAGTGAGTGGTCTCTCTCTTCCAAGGCAAGTGGTCTCTGTCTTCCATGCCCAGCGAGGCATGGAAAAGTTAGGTAATGTACAGAAGTTACAACTCGGGTGAGGGGCAGGGCCAGGGTGGGAAGCCAAGCATCTGACTGGAGAGCTGATGCTCTTTTATTAATTTAATGTTTATTATTTTTGAGAGAGAGAGAGAGACAAAGAGAGAGAGAGCAAGTGAAGAAGGGAGAGAGAGGGGGACAGAGGATCTGAAGCAGGCTCTGAGCTGACAGCAGAGAGCCCAATGTGGGCTCGAACTCACGAACTATAAAATCATGACCTGAGCTGCAGTCTGATGCTTGACCGACTGAGCCATCCAGGCGTCCCAGAGCTGATGCTCTTAATCACTGGTGGGCTGCTTCCCAATGAGTCAGATTCTGCCTGTTTGCGTGTCTCCTGGTTTCCACGGCCACCAGCATAGGAAAGCCTCAAAGCTCCTGGTCCTGTGATGGCACCTGCCCTGGCCTCCCTGCCTCCAATTCCTCCCAGCCTCCGATTCCTCCCAGTTACACCCCTTCCTCTGCACGGAGGCCAGATTATCCCTCCTAAGCACAGGGTTCCGATTCTGCCAGGCCCAGAAAGAGTTCTCCTTCGCCTGCCAAGTTGTCTTTGTCACCTCTTGGAATCCTCTGCCACATCACCGCGTGTCCACACACCACATATCCCGGTTGGCTAGGTTCACATACCCTCCCTACCCTGAAGTCTTTGCTTCACAAGAGATACCTGACTTCATGACAGTCTTCTCTCCCTCTGCATGCCCACAGCACCTTATGCTCAGAGGCCTGTCTTACATTTACTTCTGTACCTTGCAATGCAGGCGTTTTTGAGGCCTCTCAACCCCTCCCCGCAAGCTGTACTCCACAGATATGGGTACCCCACAGGCACTCAGTGGCTGGAAGATTGATGTGTAGTTTGGACCAAGGGGCCTCCAACGGGAAACCCTCACGTTAAGGAAAAGTAGTTAAGGGTTTATAAACATGCTCCGGGGGTTTGGCCAGGACCGTGTGTGTTAGGGGTTTACTGAAAAGTGGGGAGGTAACAGCGGAGCCAGACATTTATTTCATGGGGCTGTTAATCCGGCTGAAGTGGGAAAGGGGTGAAGGCAGTTCCCTTACGGTTTCAAAGGGCAGGAAAGAGCACCGGCCGCCCTACTCAGGAATCCCGGAGTGAGGCCATCGCCCACTCAGACGCTCCCCTCGGCCAGTCCCCGTCCCAGGTCCCCCGCCGGCAGCAGTGCCAGTCAAATGCGCGGTGTCGGAGGAGAGAGGGCTGCGGGGGCAAGGGGCGGCGAGGGCGGGGGCGCCAGGCGGCCGAGCGAGCTCGCGCGCCCCCTCCCCGCGCGGCGGACCAGCCGACTCCTCGGGCAGGTGGAGCCCGCTGCCCAGCCCCGTCCTCAAAGGGCTCACAGGCAGCGGAAGCAGTGAAAGGGTAGACCAAGTTGGCGGCGGCGAAGTTACCCCGGGAGGGGAAGCCGGTAGCAGTCCCTGGAACTTAGAAAAGGCACACCCTTCCGGAGAAACAGTGAGTCGTGAGGTGACACGACTTGGGGCGGAGGGGGGGGGGAGTTCCGAGGGGTCTTAGAGGAAACTACGCCGAAGAGGTGAGCGAGCTGGAGTCCGGTCCCTCTTCCCAGCCAGGATTCCGGTGCCTAAGGTCAAAGTTACTTCCTGACTACCCACGGGAGACTCGCTGACGACGGGACAAGTCTCTCCGCGGGCAGCGTTTCCCCCTCCACCCACCCCCCGCTCCCCAACCCAAGTTGCAGCCTCCTCGGGCGCCGCCCGTCCACTCGGCGCTGGCGCCGGAGCCCTGGGGTCCCCCGGACACCTCCGGCACCGCCCAGTCCCCGCCGGGTCTCGGGGGAGGCCTCCACTCACCCAAATGGAGCACCAGACAGGCCACACCGAGAATCCCCGCGGCCAAGAGCCCGTTTCTCCCCGCGTGCATGGCTCGTCCGGCCGGCCTCTACGCCCGGACTGGGCCAGAGTGGGCGGCAAGTTCCAGGGCAGCTCCGCCCGGCGCCGCGCGCAGGCCCGGTCCCACCCTCCAGTCGGTCCCGCTCTCGCGTCTGTCCCGCTCCACACTCGCTGGCCCCGCCCCGCCCCCTCGCTGGCCCCGCCCCGCCCCCTCGCTGGCCCTGCCCCGCCGCTTCGCTGGCCCCGTCCTGTCTCGCCCCTCGCTGGCCCCGCCCCACCCTAGCTGGCCTCGCCCTACCCCGCCCTCTCCCTTGCTAGCCCCGGTCCCGCCCCGTCCCGCCCCCTCGCTGGCCCCGCCCCACTCTAGCTGGCCTCGCCCTACCCCGCCCTCTCCCTTGGTTGCCCCGGTCCCGTCCCGTCCCGCTCCCTCTCTGGCCCGGTCCGGTCTCCTCGCGGGCCCCGTTCCGTCTCGCCCCTCGCTGGCCCCGCCCCGCCGTCTCGCTGGCCCCGCCCCGTCCCGCCCCGTCTCACCCCTCGCTGACCCCGCCCTACCCCGCCCTCTCCCTTGCTAGCCCCGGTCCCGCCCCGTCCCGCCCCCTCGCTAGCCCTGCCCCACCCACATGCTCCGCCCCGCGCTCGGCTCGCTCGCGCTTCCAACTCTGGAGCTTCCTTCCCGGTCCGGTCGGGCGCAGCTGCGCGCCGACCCCGCACCCTGCATCTGCTCCAGACGCCGTCCTGCCTCCCCCCGGTCCCCAAAGTCGTTCCGCCGCCTCCCCGTCTGCTCTGTGGAGCTGTCCCTTCACGGTGGCTTGCGTCTTTAAAACCAAGCTTGTGTTGGTTCCTCCTCCTCCTGCAGCACTTTTGCTGGACGTTTGGGACGAGACGGAGGCATGTGTCCGCAAGTCGGGGTAGGGGGAGCTGCGCCCCGCTCGGCCCGCCTCTGCGGTGACTGGAGGACTCTCCCAGAGGACTGGGAGGCTCCCAGGCCCTTCATTCCTTCAGCGCTTTCCAACAGCAGAGCGCGGGGCTCGCCTTTCCTGCGGGTCACTGTCCGCGCACATTAAAAGGAAACATTTTGAACCCCTGCTAGGATGTGCGGGATTACCTGGTCCCACCGATCTCGTTCGAGGTCGAGCCACCTTTTCCTGAAGGCTGCCCCCGACGCCCAGCACTCCCTTCCTCCGGAGCTGGGACTTCCAGCCTTGGGTTTCTCCCTTCTCAGTTTCCTCTGTGTTTTCCTCTCTACCTCCATCTCAACTGTGGACTTTCCCTTAGGGTGAGGAGTCCGGTGTGGTGGATCCCCTCACTGTGTGACCTCCCCCACAACCTCCCGCCCAGGCTGCAGCAGGCATCTGGAACACTCCACCCTAGTGATTAGTCTTCTTGATTGGCTTGCCCTCTCTGCTGCCTGTCTGACCCCAGACCAAACTACTCTGCTCCCAGAACCAGCTCCTCACGATGGTCTCCCTGTCTGCACAGGAATTGCCTCTGTCCAGTGATGGGAGTCAGGGGAACTCTAAGTTCCACGGGAACTGGAAGCTCTCCCCATGAACAGGACTCCCTCCTGTCCTAGTAAACACTAACATGTCACTTGTGAAACTGAGTGGAAGTGTGCTTTCTTGCTGATGTCATCTCCAACATCAAGTGAGGATCCCAAAACCACTCAAAACACTTGAACCGTAAGAATTCCTTAGTTCTTAAATCAGCCATAACATCTTAAAAGCTATCTCTATCGGTGAAGTTTCTGGGACCAATGTCACGTACCATGAAGCATGCTAGCTTAAGACACCCCCTCCTATGTGTAGATACTGGGAACGTGAGGCAGGGGCAGCGAACAGCACAAAACGTGAGGAAATCAAGTTTCTGCTCTGCCCCTGGCTGGTAGGAACTCAGACCAACCGGGAGAGTTAGGATAGGGTCAAACTTTCAGACACTGGAGAGCCCCTGAGAGTTTTTGAACCAAGAAGTGATCCTAGCAAACATCTGCTGAGCGCTAAGCCAGGCCCTGTGTTAGTTAAGTGCGTTACCTGAAATAATTTTATCTTCTTGCTGTCCCTAGTTTCACAGAGGAGGAAACGGAGGCTCAGAGAAAGTAAACGACTTGTCCAAGGACACACAGTAAGGGGCAGGACTGGGAGTCCAACTAACGCGAAATCCAAATTGCCACTCTCGCCCTTTGGCAGGAGAGCGGGTGCAACTTTGGGATAGGCAGCTGTGCCGTTGCTGGGACTGGCCAGCAGCAGCCGCCAACCCTCTCAAGAGCAGGGCAGAGGAAAGGACTGCCCAGTCACCTGGGGCTGGGAAGTATGCTTCAGGTCATGGTCTCCAGCCTTTGGGGGAGATAGGATTCTTTGGCTGGGACGCTCCTCTGACCAAGACTGACAATCAGTGTCAGGTCTTTTATTAAGAGAAATGCTGTGCTTCTGTCAAGCATTTTTAGAAGAGCTTATATGCATGGCCTAGCCGACTTCATGAATCAAAAGTGGCTCAGAAAGGTGGACCTGAATTACGCAACGAGCCAAAAAGGCTCTATTCATATACTGAGGACTCACCATCAAAAGGAGAGTGGATATATTTTTTGTCCCGTGGCCAGTATTGAGAGGTCCAGTTTTATCAGCTTGTCAGTGTAGATAATCAGGGGCCTCATTTCAGCCTGTTCATGTGGCATGGGGTGGCTGCTCTTCCAAGCATGTCCCTCTCTGGTACCCTGGCTCTAGTTCTGGCCAACCTTGTAACTACCCCCACCACCCCCCCCCACCCCCAAGGAAGCTTAGACATTCCAGAATGCACTGAGCACAACACTACCCCTAATCCCACATACATGGAAATTGTCTCTGCCTCTTGCTTCGAAGTGTCCGTTCACTTCACTTACATAAACACTGGGCAGATTTGCACCCAAGGCGTAGAGGGGCAGTCGTCTTCCCTTTTTAAAATGTTCCCTGGCAGAAAGAGAGAATTTGGGGAAAAAATTAGGCGAAAGTAATATGCAAGGCTTAACATGGAGCCATTCTGGATACCCAAGGGATAAACAATCACATTTCAAGTCCTAGCCAGGCCAGCAGCTGCAAGAAGTTGATAAGGATGCTGCAGATAGGGCTGCGGAGCTGGGGGAAACACACATTAAAGCCTCTGAAAGGTTTGATTTTTAAAAAGAAGAAAAAGAAAAGGAAGAGCCTCCCTCTGCTTTTTACCGTCCCTCTAGTTGCTTTTGCATATTCTGTGCCATTTAAAGAATTACAGATGAGTTCTGCCTAATGCTGTATGGCTGCTGTGGCTTTAATCATTCTGTCATTCTCACTTTGCAGAAGGGCTGAACATCCCCCCCCCCCCCGGCCCCATAAACATCCTAGCATTCCAGGTGTGCAGGGCACAGAGGCTGGTGTGCTGGTGCCACTCTGTCCTCCGTCCTGGAAAATGGTTGCTGACGATTTCCCGGGTCAGGACAGCAGCACATCGTTTGGGAGAGATGGTGTGGTCTTGCTGCAGAGGCCCTCCGCCTCTGTTCCTGCTGTTCCTTCTCCCCTTCTCCGCCAGTTTCCTCCCACCCCATCCTGTCCCACCCCGCTAAAAAGGAAAGCTAGGCATTCCGAACCTGCCTCTGGGGACTCCGGGTGTATTGTGTGTTGCACGGATCTAGAGGCCGCGTAGCCTTTTACGATACGTTCTCAGCAGATGACAGTCAAGTGTCGAGAAAGCGTTGTTTTTTTTTTTTTTTTTTTTTTTTTTTTTTTAAGTCATCATTTGTACAAAGGCACGCTTTAGGCTGTGGGGCAGGATGTGGCGGTGAAGGCTGCAATTCTTGACCCTGGAGCCCAGCAGGCCAAAGTCAGGAGCAGAACTCCAGACCCCCAGGGCACAGTGTCACAGAGCAAGAGAGGCTGTTAAGGGGTGGGAGGGGTGGGGGTGGGGGGGGGAGAGAAAGAAGGACCGTGTACTCCAGTAACTGTAAACAGCCATATTTTCAACATAATTTACTACAGGTCTCTGAAGTGTATATAAAACATTTTAGTGCAACATTTTACAAATAGTTTTCCTTTAAAAAAACAAACAAACAAAAACAAATCAACAGCTCTCTACATCATGCATGGGTAGTTTTCTTACCCCACCTGTTTTTTTCAACAATAAACGCAGAGAAACCATTGTTTGAAAAGAATATGAAAACCTGCTACAGAAACACCCTGATGAAAGAGGGTGCGGGTCGTATCCGTGTCCGGAATGGGCCTAGCACAGTGTAGTTTTTCATTAATGCAACATTGTAGCCGTAGGTAAATACGTCCAGAGAACCAGTTGGCAATTTTTCCTCTCCTGGTCCAATGCCCCGAGCTCCGGCAGGCCATGTGCAATGAGGTCTCCCAGCCACTGGAGGGCACCATTACCGCTCATCTGACACCACATTTCCATAGAAATGGCCAAACAAGGTCCTGGGGATCTTCACAGAAAGCTGAAAAGCTCACCCTTTGATGGTATCCCCCAGCCCAACAGAAAATACACACGGGAAAAAAAAATTACTAAAATACTGGCTTCGGTTTCTTTTCTTCCTTTCAAATTTCCTGTAACCGCTCCACATCTTTAATTGCGTGCATCACCTACTTTTCTATACCTGTGGGCAAGCTGGGCTCTTAGTAGTTACAAAGCCAGTCCCAGACCTCTGGCATCTTTCCCTTCACACAGAGGAAAGCCGGGCATCTTCCTTCAAGCACTCAGGCTACAAGGCAGGGGCCGATTTCCCACAGAAAGCCCACGCGCCTGTAATGAAGAAATGGGGCAAAGGACTGCCTCCTTCCCTCCCCCCTGAGCCTGACTGTAGCCCCAAAGCGTTGCTACAGCATACATAATACATGGAAATGAGCATGTTAGGGATTAAGGTGTGGTGCCTACACAGGGTCTCAGAGGACAGTACTGGTGTGCGGGGAAGAAGAGGAGACCGGTTTACTACATAAGCCTGTCCGTCACCTTGCTTCCCCTGGGCTGCGGCACAGCAAGGCGTCTGCTGAAAACCCAGGCCACCACCTGCGCACCCAAAGACCCTGATGCGGATGGGCACCCACACGGCCTCTCGTGGAGTCTGCTGCATCTCAGGACAGACAACAATCCCTCTCTCTGCTCAGACTTTGCTCCGGAGTCCCCGGTGGCTTTTTCTAAGCAGGGTGTACCCTTGGGGTTCAAGATGCAAGTTCCCGAAGGAAAGGGGATGGCGCTCTTGGCCAGCAAAATATAGGAAAGTCAGGGCATGCTTCTCCCCTGGGGTGAGCAAAAGGGCACAGGAGCGGGGGGGGGGGGGGGGGGGGGGCGGGTGCTAAGCACCCTGCTCCATAGTGTGAACGAACAGGGCGACTGGGGCCTTGTTGGGCTCTAATGGGCATTCGAATAAAAAGCCACCGTAACTGTGAACAACCAAATCACCTAAGACCACAAACAAGATCTAAGAAGGGGAAGGGCAAAACCCTGCACCGGCATGAGGTGACTCTAAGCCGAGACTAGGTGGTCTGCAAGGGTTACAGACGGGCTGTGTCTGGACCTCTCCTAGGCAGATACTCTTACGGCAGTGAGACACATGGAGAGAGAAATGGTGAATGAGAAAGACACCGTTACCTTGGAGGGAAATCTAGTTGGAAGGAAGAAGAAAAACCTAGTCTTCGTATCTCCAGGGTGGTGGTGATCTCTCCCCTGGTCTCCAACTTCCAGGCTCTGGAAACCACCGCCCTCCCACCACCGACTCCTGGAGGAACTCAGCGGTCTGCTGGGCCCCGTGCCCTCCGGTGTAGGGTGCATACGGTGGCTGCTTGGGCCCTGTGTGTTCAGTTCAGCACGGCTCCCTTTTCAGGCTCACTGGCCACTTTCCTTTAAGAGTGTGGCAAAGCACCTTAAAATAGAAGCCCACCCGCGCACAGTTACCAGTTCGAGGCCGCTCCTGCGAAACAGATCAAGCCAACAACTAGCCTTGTTTCCTTCCTTCACTAATCACTGGCTTTGATCAATCTGAAAGTCAGTGGCTGCTAAATGCAGCCTTCTGTCCAGGTTAGCCAGCAAAGCGTGTGCTGTTTGGGGCTTTCGACTTGTTCTCCAACAAAGTTGTGGGTTTTTTTTTTTTTTTTTAATATATAATTTTTTGGCAAGGTTGGAACGAAGCCTACTTTTGCTTCCCTGACAGTCCGGTCGGGCATCGTCTACTCTAATGGGGTTATGCAGGATTCCTCCCGTACGTACACAGTTCTTTGAAGCAAAATTCAATGCTTTCATCTTGACTACAAAGTGGTTCCAACAACTCCAGCTGAGGGAAAAGATAAGATACAAATTGGGCCCGCATGACACATAATTTTCAAGTCTCGTTAAGAAAGTAAAAAACGTTTGGGCATGTTTCTGATCCGTGAGTAGTATTTTCAAGTATGCAGAAACAAAGAGTCCTGGAAGAGATTCCTTTGCACCAAAAAGTCCGTCCTCCCTTTGGCCATCGGTGGTATGTTACGAGAAATTCGTCCGCTACGTTACGGAACCCAAGAAGGGTAAACCAGAGGGATTTAAAAACAGTCCCTTACAAAGAATAAGAACCCCTGTAACATCTATCTGAGAATACGATATAAATCAGTGAGTAGATGTGGCATCTGGAGCTACTCACTACATTACCAAAAACAAAAACAAGAAGCCTAATTCTGCAGGATAAGGACATCTGCTCCAAAACAGCTAACCGACCACGACTGCCACCTAGAGGCGGTCTGTCTCTGTGCCGGATCCGGGACTTGGAATGTTGCTCAAGTCTGACTGTTGGCTGCCAGGAGAGCACTCCAAGAGTTGCAGCGCCGTCTGCCCGCCGTCCGATCACAGAGCAAGAGGCAGGAAGGGAGACTGTCAGCTCCTCCGCGGCTGAGGGCCGCTGCGGTCCCCCTTAGTCTATGGCTCCTGGGTGGATACTGAGCACAGGGGGCTCCAGGCATGTGGGGGAGTAGTTGAGGTGTGGTTCTTTGATCCACAACAGGGGCACCCCATTCTTCCCGTCGGAGCTCTTGCTGGAGTTACGGCTCTTGAAGCGCACCAGCAGGATGGTGATGATGAGGATGCCGAAGATGGGGAAGGGGTAGAAGAAGACAAAGTAGAAGAGTGCGTCGTTGGAGCAGATGATGGACTGCAGGGTGGAACCTGAAACAGAGGCAGGACAGTGAGGGCGGGGAGCCTGGACCGCCCGCCTCTGCGCCTCAAGACCTGGCCCAGCCCACCCGCAACCCCCGCGCCCACCCTGTCCTTCCCTTGCCGCTGCCAGGGGTGGGGGGACCACCTTCCTGGCCGTGTTCTCACAGCAGCGCCTCCTTCCACTCACAGCTGGAAGTTCATTCAAAGCGGTACCCCCATTTCCCACCGGGAGCCAGGACTGCGGCTTGGAAAGTCATATAAGAAAATGTAGTTTATTGACCGTGAACCCAGCTGCCCCTACAAGAAGATGCTGACTGCACCGAGTCCGCACCTCCTGCCCGGTGGTGTTTCCCATGTCCCTTGGCGCCGAGCTCTGCTCCAAGTGGGTTTCTCTGGGAAGTGACACATTCTTTCCCCGCCAGCTTCTCAGAGCAGTTTTACCAGAGACGATGGTTACTTGAGTAACCTTAGCAGTGGTTAACATTATCAACTGAAATGCCATTACGGACCATTTACAAGTGTCCAAAAGTGTGTCTGTGGCTACAGAATTCATTCTGGATATGGAAGAGGATGAAACCGGCCCCCCCACTTCCCAGACCCACGAGGCCTCAGCAGGGGCCCAGCCCCTGGTAACCTGCCCTTTTCCCTGGAAAATAAGGCTGCTGGCTGATCACCACGTTCTACGAAACGTAATAAATAGGGGTATCTGCGGTGGGCAGACGGGTCTAAACACCTTCCCTTGTCCTTTTGGGTCATGCACTAGTTTGTCAGGGGTCTGAGTCTCATTTAGGCTTTTCTCTGCGTTCTTTTCTACTGCACAGCTGTTGTCATCAGTATTATGAAGAAAACTCAGCACATGCTTATTAGATTTCCACAGTACATGAAATCGCTGATAGTTCCCCACTCCACCCACTTTTCACTTACAAAACCTCAATTTCATATGGCTCCATCTAATCAACAGGAGGTAGTCAAAGAAAAGAAAAAGCTGACAAAGCTCAAACATTCAAGTCAGAATTACCTAGTAAAATGCATTGGCTGAAACGGAAACGAAGTTACAGTTTCTAGCAGATTCTGTCTTTCTGCGTTCCAGGCTAATTCTACTGTAACAAACACCGCCTTCAGTCTGCCATGTCCCACGCTCTGACAAAAGGCAACTGTAAGAGTGCCCTGTTAGAACAAATTATTCAGCACAGCCATTATTTCCTCTGGTCTCTGTCCATGGAATTCCTTGATCGGGTGAGAAGTCCGAGTCTTGGACCAAGGGAGCAGGGCTGCTACTAAGCCCTTCCCAGATGCCCTGTGGCATCACCCACTGCCCTTCTACTAGTTGGTTCTCCCAACCATGCGACATCCCCCTAAACCTCGAAATCACCCTCCAAAATACACATGAACCAAGAACACAGACCGTACTCAGGCTTCATTGTTTTGGTTTTTTTTTTCTCCCTTCTTATGAGTCTGAAACACGGCAACTGGCTAAAGAGGGACCAGGCTGGCTATGGAGCCACCAGTAACACCTACCAATATACTTGGACGATGAGCTCTCACTAAAATAGAATCTGGTGGGACATCAGGCTTGTGATCACTTTAATTCCTACCCACGTGGGGCAGTCAAGGGTCAATTCCACGAACTGGTGTTTCAAAGCCGAAATGCCTGGGACAGGTGGGAAAACCACTTACTGAGCCATAATCAAGCTCTGATTTCATTCTTCCAGACTGCTGGAATCAACAGTTGGAACCAGCAGGGACCTCCTTCCCCTGTAACCTGGGAAAACTCACTTGTGTCCAGAACACGGATGCCGATGGGGGCCGACTCCTCCTCCGTCAGCCGGTACCATTCCTTCTGGGGGCCGGGCAACCACTCCTCCACGCGGCACGAGTAGTTCCCCGTGTCCTGGGGGCTGGCCTGCAGCACGGTGAGCCGGTAGAGCAAGGGGGAGAGCCTCTGGAAGCGAAGCCGGCCCTCCCACGGGCTGCCTTCTGGGCCAAAGACAGCATCCGGGCCCACGCTCAGCAGGGCCGTCCGCTCTGTGAGGTCCTCTTCTTCCTCCTCATCCCCCTCCTCCTCCTCCTCCTGTTCTCCCAGGCCAGGGCCTCCCCTTTCCCCTCCAGCTTTAGTCCTCAGAGAGTACCAGGCCACGGCAAAGCGGGAGTCCTGACTTGATCGAGAAACGATGCTACAGTCCAGCTGGAAAGCTGCCTTCTCGGACACCGTGGCATTGGGGACCACCGTATCCACCTGTAGGGCGGCGTCTGGGGGAGGTGAGGGGCAAAAAAGGAGGAAAAGGCTGTTTTAGTTTCTCTGCTCAAAACAACCCGTGTGTCCATCACCAAATACACTCTAGTAACACAGTAACATACAATACACAACTACTACTGGAAGGAGTAAGGTAGTAGTACATGGCAGAGATGAGGAAGGGCCCAAGGAAGATGGCTAGACTACAGGAGAGCTGTGCACCCTGTGTGCCACTGTATGCAGAAGAAAATGTGTTTTGTTCGGACACGTGGATTTGGTTACATTTGCACAAAATATCTGTGGAAGAACTCACAAGAGGTGGTAACACGCTGCTCATGGGAATCCGGGGAGGAAGGGACACTTAATTTCACTGTAACCTCTTGCAGTGGCTGAAGGGCCCCCCCCACCCCCAAGATTCATGCCTATCTGGAACTTCAGAATGTGACCTTATTTGGAAATAAAGTCTTTGCAGGTGTGATGAACTCCTACTGGATTTAGGGTGGGCACTACATGCAACGACCGGTGTCCTGATGAGAAGAGAAGGGGCCACACAGAGAGAAGGCTGTGTGAACTGGGGCAATGCAGCCACAAGCCAGGGAATACTTGGGACCACAGAGAAGCTGGAAGAGGCAAGGAAGGATTCTTCCCTAGAAACTTCAGCGGGGGAAGCCTGGCCCTGCTGATAATTTGCTTCTAGACCACTAGCCTCCAGAACCATCAGACAATAAATTTTTGTTGTTTTAAGCTACGAAGCTTGCACTAATTTGTTATGGCAACCCTGGACAAGGAATTCACCCTTCAGCAGTTCTGGAGTCTAAACTGTGTGCATGTAGATGGTTACCTATGCCCCAGGGAACCGAGGAGGTAAGTATTCTCCAAGGACTGAAGCCCAGCCATAGACAACAGACCCGAAAGTGCCCCTCACCTTGAGCACAGACCCCAGAAGGATGTCCCGGACAGCATCTTCCCGACAGAGACTGGAGACACAAAACAGCCGTGGAGAGGTTACCCAAGCAGGTGAATCAGACCTCACAGACACCACCGGGCAGCTATAATCTCTATCTTCATTTTGCTGCCTCCCCCCTGCCTTTGTTTGGCTCACTGGGGTAGATACTCAACAAATAATCCGTTCCCTCCCTCCTAAATGGCCTGTTTGGCCCTGTTGATGAAATGCTCGCAAAACATGCCAACATAACAGCCACAAAAGCAGAGATACCAAATCGGATTCTGCTTGGATAAAGACCAAATAGGACCACTTCCCAGGTACTGTCCTGGGCTTTCAATGAATTGGCTTCATGTCGCTCACAGGTGAACACAAAGCTGGGCGCCCCCACCTTTGTGGGGGCTCTGCCAAGCGTCCGTACACCCCCATCCAGAATCTTGGTGTGCGTCACGGGCACCTGAAAGCTCAGGACCTGGGTACAGGTGGTGGGAAGTGTGCCTCGGCCCAGCACCAGTGGGGGAGAACACGCTGGAAGGCAACGTGGCAGGGTGGAGAATACCCTGTCATAGAGACTCCTGCTCCCTTGCACATCGGTTTATCCTTGCAGAGATCACGGCTGACTGTGTCCCGAGCCATCAGAGAGGAATCCTACAGATTAAGGCACATCCTAGGGCACTTTCGCCCTGCAGAGCCTACCAAGCTGGTGTCCCAAAGCTCCCAGCGGCTGGCCAATGTGATGCCACGCAATGGCAAGATGGCAGAGACCCCGGAAGGGCCTCTTCCCCACCTACTCTCCCTTTGCTTTCTTCTCGTCTGAATGCTTACAATGTAAGCATTCACTTTTTTTTTTTAAGTTTATATATTTATTTTGAAAGAGAGAGAGCAAGCCTGAGTGGGGGAGGAGCAGAGAGAGACAGAGGGAGGGAGAGAATCCCAAGCAGGCTCCACAACGAACAGGGGTTTGAACTCAAGAACGATGAGACCATGACCTGAGCAGAAACCAAGAGTCAGGCGCCTGACTGAGCCACGCAGGTGCCCCGGCGCTTAACTTTTCATGTAAATTTCCTGGCTCCTTTGCGTGCTCAGTGATGACTCAATACAAGTGTTTTGAATGAAACAGGCCCACTTTCCCGTGTCCTCCCCCCACTCCCTGTAGCATGTCTCTCACTAATGTGGTGGCCCGTGTCCGTCCCCTTCTGCCAGAGGCCAAACCATCTCCCTGTGCAGACTTTAGCACTCTTTCCTGCTTCAGGTGTAAGCCACAAGAAAGAAGGGTGCTTCTCCCCCTCCCCTGTAGGTTAAGCTGCAATGCAGTGGGCAGTCCAGAAATGTCTGTCTGCCCCTGGGCCACCTGGAGCCCTGGTTTGGCAACGTGCAAGCGGGTAAGCCTCCGGGGAGAAGAGCACACTCAGATGCCACGTCTCTGCCAATTTACCTTTGGAAGAAGACACGCGGCAGTTTCTAAGCAAGGCGAAAAGAGAAAACACATAAGCTCATGGCAAATAGGAGTAACCCCAGGCAGAGGTGATTTCCTGTCCAGCTTCGGCAAGACACAGAGCAGAGAGATAATGCCCTTTCCTGCAACAAAGGGCACGTTCACTCTCGAAGTGTGTGTTCTGTGACGCATGGGGTGAGCACAGCTGCGAGGCCCCCATGTCCCACCAAGGCAGACAGCCGCTCCACGCAGGTGTGGAAACATGACGAATGCTCCCACCAGACCACCAACAGAGGCCCTGGGATGCTCAGAAAATGGGCAAGACGGAGCATTCGCACTGGCCCAGCCACAAAGTTCATTTCTGCCCCACGTCCGGTGCGGGGGGAGGCACTGACTTTTCGCTCTGACTTGAATGAGGAGGTGATATTGCAGAGGACACAGGAATCCTGCTCACCTCTGCTTTAATTATGGGTTTAAATGTGTAACGATCATTATACCGAGTAATTATGTGCATTTAGCCACTTTAGGAACAACGGTAAGGACAAGAAAAGCCACACAGCGCAGTCAGAACAGTCGTCGGCACCAATAAAATTATTAGGAAGTGAAAGACTAAATTTCATCATTTTCTATTCAAAGCACATGAATCCATTGTTTTCCACTGAAAACCTACAAGCCCAATTTTTTGAACCGCACGACTACTGTTTCAAAAGTTTTTGCATATCTACCACCTCCTGAATCTGAATGTATTCTTTAAAGAGAAAATATTCTTTGTTCTGCAACAAGTGAAAAATGTTACTCTAGCGAAGAGACAGGATCACCTTAGGCCAAAGCCAGATGTGCAATTTCCCATTTGCTTAGGGGGAAAAAATCTGACACAATTGTAAACGCAAAATGTAAATGCTCCTATGTTTAACCGCAAACAACGTATTTTGCGCAGCGCACAAAGTAGGACACTTACGAGGGGAAACGCCCAAAACAGCGAGGGCCTGGGGATGTGAAGCCTCACCTGGCCGCATGACAGTAACAGCCATCTGCCCGGCAGTGTCCTCTGCCCGCTTATACCACACGCCGCTGGGGCTGGGGAGCCACTCCTCCACGCGGCAGCTGTAGGTCCCGCTGTCCTGCACCGCCACGTTCTGGATGAACAGCCGATACACGCCGGACGAAGGACTCTCCAGATGCAGCCGCCCCTTCAGGTTGTTTTTGGCCGCCTGCTCTCCATAGTGGAAGGTGGCCTCGCGGCTCAGGCGGGCCACAGTCTCCCGCTCCGGGTGGTTGGGCTTCCACACAAACCACTCGACCACGAGCTGGGACGCAGCGCTGGTGCGGTTCAGCACCACACACTCCAGCTGCACCTGTTGCGTCTCCAGGACCGACAGATTCCCCTGCGCTTGGCTGAGCTTCAGGCGGCTGTCTGGAAAGGGGAGGAAAGACACATTAGCAGCGAGGCACAACAGGTGCTCGCATGCACGTTTTGCAAACGCAGGCCGACGGCTGCCCTCCCCGTGCTAAAGGGCAGCGGCACACTCCATCAGCAGAAACACTTCCGGGTGGAGCGCCCTACACATAACGCGTTCCTGGATCGCGTGTCCGAGTGCCCGGACTGTCAGCAGTTCGTGGTAACAGCTGTCCCCCAATTTATATCTCGTTGATTCAGAGGCACAGAGGAGGACAAGCATGAGCTATGGATGCCTCCACACCCAGTGACAGCAGACCATAAGCATACAGCTGACCAGAGGGGTGGCTGTGAAGGGACAGGCAGGAAAGGGCGTGCTGAGATCCCCTTTCAAGCCCAGAGCAAATTTTAAAAACTGACCACAAGGTGGCTAGAATACACCGGACTGTCCACCACCAAAGAACTACAGAGGAAGCAGTTTAAATATGTCCCCGAGTTGGCCTTAGGAACCGCAGTCCTTGCTTTCTCGGGTTCCCTCTCGAGGTGGGAACAGAACTGATCTGACATTAGTGAAGAAAAGCCCGATATGGATGGAACCAGTGACTTGACAGCTCAGCCCATCAGATCCTCCTCTAGAGAGAAAAGTGTCGTTAATGATGGTACACCCAGATGACAGGCGTGTAATTTCATAAAAGGTCCTAATGAGTCTATCTGGACCAGAGAGATCAAACAGCTACAGAACTGCAGGAACACCTGGGGAAGGAGACCTTTGGAGTGACATTTGAAGAGGGACAGGGCCACGCACTGTCACGTTTTACTTTTTACATTTCAAAACTTCCCGAGTATTTTACAATGGAAGGCAAATACCCTTTGGTATTAAAAGGTCAAAAATTAAAAATAACAAAAAAACTGTTTTAACTAACTGGTCTCCCCAGAATATACATATACGTGTGTGTGTGTGTGTGTGTGTGTATGTGTGTGTGAAGATGTTAACTCTAGTTGTCCTGGGTTGAAAGATTATTTCCTTCTTTGTGTTTTCCAAACGCTCTAGAAGCATATTCTTTCTCATCAGCAAAAAAAAAAAAAAAAAAAAAAAAAGGAGAGGGGTGGTGTGTAGAGAAAGGAGAAGCAGAGGAAGGAAAAAAAAAAAAAAAAGAAACAAAAACTCTCAACTGAAAAGGAGGAACGTGTTGTTTTAATCAGGGTCTTGTGCGTTTTCTGTTTATGGTGTTAATATTCCCCAGAGATGGCTCTCCCTACACGGATTTTGACAAACATCCTTCCTGCCCCAGTGAGCTCACTGTGGGTCTGTAGTCTCAGATGGGGGGAGTCCCTCAATAAATTTAGGATCCACCAAGATTCTCTTAGTTTCTGCACAAACAAGTGAAGGGAAAGGATGACACATCTGGTGGGCGGGGGGATCATGTCCTCCCACCAGACAAAGTGACCAGAACTGAAAATAGACAGGAAGAACAGAAACCTAAGAGAACCCGTGTAGGCCAAATGACAAATGCCAGTTTTCAAAAGTCCCAAGGACTGGCCTGAGGTCTCTGGAAATACCAAGAGGGACCAGGCAGACCAGAGCTTCCTCTGCAATACATCAGCAGAAGCGTTCCCGAAAGTGCCACTGAGGGGGGTGACAATTTGCACTGGGGCAGTCTTAGCAATACAACATCTGGAGGGAAAAGAGGGGGCCAGGCCTCTGCATCTGGTCCTATGTGCTGTCTGAACAAGTGTTTATTGAGGCTTCCTGGGAGACAAGCCATGGGAACAGAAAGGTAAAAAATACACACACACACACACACACACACACACACACGCACACGCACACTTCTATATATAACACATATTTCATGATGAGTGAATTTCCGTATGTATAAATACGAATAAGCAGTTTATAATTCCTTACATATGAATAAGTAAAGAAACAGAATGCCAGGTAGGGTGTGTGCTAGGCAGGGGACAGAGAAAGGGGTACAAAGTGACTAGGATGCTATTTTAGTTAAAATGAGCTAGAAACACCTCTCTGAGGAAGAATGAGATAAATGAAGATCTATGGTCAACCTGTTCCAGGCTAAGAGAACAGTAACTACAAAGGCCCTGGGGTGTCCAAGGAAAGCAGCCATCTGTTCCTTATTCAATCAATATTTATTAACGGCACCATGCCAGTGGCTGAAAATACAAAGACACAGCCCTGTCCTCAAAGTGCTTAGAGTAGAAAAGAATTGCAAACAAATAATTGTTACATTAGGTATTTTATAACGAAAAAGGAACCTCTGGTGATATGGGAGAAAGCAGGGAAGGCTTCCTGGAGGTGATGTCGAGTGAAGTCTTGGGGATGGGGTAGAGACAGGGGAGAGGCAGTGGGAGAGGGGCGTTCCAGGCAGAGAGGACAGCATATAAACGAATGCATGGAGATGGGACTTAGGGTAGCACCCCCGCCCATCAGGAAGGACAGGCAGCGACAACAAATCACAGGCCACACAGATATGAGGGATGGACAGGGAGCTTAAGGCTACATCAGGTGGGGCTTAGAGCTCTTTAACAAGGGGAAAGGGAGACTGACGGGGCACCCTTCACATGTGAAAAGATATGACCCAAAGTTATCCTGGGCTGTTCCAGGGGCAGACCTAAACCTGGAGGGAAATTACATGGAGGGGGGTTTTCCAACCATGAGGCCTGCGGATGTAGAAAGCTCCCCCCCCCCGCCCCCCCCCCCCCCCCCCCGGGAAGCATTCCGGCAGAGGTCAGGTGCCGGCCCAGTCTGTCAGGCAGTGGAATGAGGGCCGCACCCACAGCCTGAGAGGGGGCAGAGGGGCGGATCGCTTTGCAGACAGGGAGGGTTCCTGAAATGGGTAGTAAGAAAGAAAGGGGAAGCAGAGGACAGAGACTAGAAAGTGCCCTCTGGGTCAGAATGCTGGCTATGGAGCTGGCGCCAGCCTGAGCTCCGGGGTGTGACCTGCTAACCCAAAAGGAGACCCAGGAGCTGCCAGGGACCCTCCCTTGCCCCTCGGGCCTGTCCCTGGTAAGGGAGACACTGTCCGTAAGAGCAGAGTCAAGGACGCTTTCCTGGGGTCGCCCTCAGCACCAGGACGCTCTCACTGCAGACAAAGCGGGCAGCCCACAGTGCACCAGGGTGACGGCCCCTGCACCTGCACCCACACCCCACGTGGAGCCTGCGGCACCCCGTCACCCCAGGCAGGTCTCTGCACCTCCACCCACACCCCGTGTGGACCCCACAGAGCCCCGTCACCCCCAGGCAGGTCTCTGCACCTGCACCCACACCCTGCGTGGACCCTGCGGCACCCCGTCACCCCAGGCAGGTCTCTGCACCTCCACCCACACCCCGTGTGGACCCCACAGAGCCCCGTCACCCCCAGGCAGGTCTCTGCACCTGCACCCACACCCTGTGTGGACCCTGCGGCACCCCGTCACCCCAGGCAGGTCTCTGCACCTCCACCCACACCCCGTGTGGACCCCACAGAGCCCCGTCACCCCCAGGCAGGTCTCTGCACCTGCACCCACACCCTGTGTGGACCCCACAGAGCCCCGTCACCCCCAGGAAGCCTCTCTGTACTAACCCCATGCCGGCCGCGCCCTCATCTTACCTGGCCGCTTCACAGTGACTTCTGTGCGCCCCGAAACCTCCTCGGCCAGCTTGTACCAGGCATAGTTGGGGCTCAGCAGCCACTCCTCCACGTGGCAGTAGTAGCTGCCACTGTCACTGACCTCGGCCCTCTGCACGGTGAGGCTGAACAAGCCCCCGGACACGTGCCTCTCGAACTGCAGCCGGGGCCTCAGGCCCTCCTCCTCGGCATAGGTGCCGTACTCGAAGGCGGAGCTGTGGGTGGTTTTCAGGATGAGCTTCCCGTCGGCATCCGAGGGCTTATGCACGTACCAGAGCACGGCAAAGTGGGAGTTCGAGCTGGTCTGAGACTTAACCGAGCAGTTCAGCTGGATGGGCCTGTTTTCCACCAGAGTGAGGGTCCTCTTCGACTTGCTCACCTGCAGCTTTGTCACTGCAAAGGAAAGGGGGCGATTCAGCACAATCACTGCACACACCCGCCCAGGAACATCCCCAGCCTCACGTGTGGCCTCCAGCCTGGTTTTGCCCCGCACGGTTCCGGGAGGGCCGGTCGCGGGCGGGCTTCCTTCGAAGCATGGCTCGGTGTGAGGGAGGCTGCACGGAGCCGGTTTTACCCCAACATCCCTCCACCTGTCTCCTCCCTGCTCCCCTCACCTGCACGCAGCCTCCAGGGGACCCAGCTGAAACTTCAATCATTTGCCTGCCTAGGAAGTTCAATGGCTCCCAACTGCTTGAGCTCATAAAGGAAAAAAAAAATTCCTTTTCACAGTACAAAGTCCCTCCAGGATTTGGCTCTTACCCAACTGTCCTCACTCATCTCAGTGACTCACCCCTCCAGCACCCCCACCCCTCCCCAGCCCCCTGCACCTCCTCCTTGAGCTCTGGTCTCTGCTCAGCTGTCCTCTCTGCCTATGTCCTTCCACCATCTCCCTCCACACCCCCGATCCTTCTGTGCCCTCATCCTTCCATGCCCTCTCTTTCCCTCCCATCCTACTGGGCCAGCAGCCCCTCTCTGCCCTGGCACCACGTCTTCTACATATCTTCCGGAAGTTTTTCCTTAGTCTCTCTTCCACCCTAGCCTCTGAGCGCCCTTTGGGTAGAGATCAAGCTTTTCCCTTGCAGTCTGCAAGTATTTTGAGTGTGCCCCTCCTGAATCTAATAAGTGCTAGGGATGCCCTGAAGAACACTGTCCTGCCTAGGGGATGTTCTCGTCAATGCACCCCCAGAGCCTGGCACAGCGCCTGGGCTATGGAAAAGCACTCAATCAGTGTCTGCTGGGATATGTGGGGGAGAGCATGTGAGAGAAATATGGTAGCAGGTAGTTCAGGGATTGCCGGCGTGATCTTCCTGGGGGCAGAGAGAGGGAGAAGGCAGAGAAGAAAATGCCGAGCAACGGGACAGAATGGAGCCACCTCCAGTGTCCTTCCCCTCTCCACCCTGCTCCAAAACCGGAAGGGAGGGCAGACTCCGGAGTGCCACCCTACCTGCTAATTAATGGCTATGCTTGCCTTTGAGGTGGCAGGAAGCCAAGGTCGAATGACATATATCTTACGTAGGTAATCTGGGATCATACTTTATTACACTTGGCTCTGCTTTCCCGCTACCGACCATCCTCTCCGTACTGAAAAAGTTTTAAAAAAGGAAAAAGATGTAACTCTGAATTCCTCCTGGGGAGCTATCAGTGCAAGCACCTTTTCACACCCCAACTCACATTTCTGAAAGCCCCAGACAGTCACTTGGATGCCCTGGTCCCGCACAGACAAACGCTGCGGATGGCGGGATCTGATACCCAACACCATTACTACAAAAGCCACTCTAGGGACAAGAAACTCAGTGGTGAATCGGGTGACACTCTTCACAAAGGACTGCTGGCTGAACTCACGTCCCCACAGACCTTCTCAAGCCATCAAGAACGCACCAACATGAGAGGACTCCCGGGTCCCACGGCCCACCCTTCTGGTTTCGTCTTTTGTTGGAGCCCAGTCTCCCGCGTTCTCCCTTCTTCAAACACACAGAGTCCTCCAGGGCACGCCGGGAATCCTGGGCAGGGTTTACCAGTTAGCTTCCAAGCTCAGCAAACTGGATGCACACGAGCTTGCCAGTCGACTTTTCAGATCGGATTCCGGCAATACTTAGAACACCCAGCTCCCTTTTCATTCCTTTCCAACCCAATTCACCGCATGCAAATGATATCTACATCAGCACAAATGATACCACCTGAATTATCTGGTTCTTGTCCAAGAAAACTGGGCTGTTCAGTGCAGAGTAGAAAGAGCTTTAAAATGTATTATTAATTGGGGCCAGATTATTTTTGCAAGTGTTACTAAGGAAACCTCAATTGCTATAGTAACTGCATATGTTAAACTGGAATCCTATGACTAAGCTTCAGTTCGGTCACATGGTCCCAGAGCAAGGATCCAAGGAAGAGAAATGTTTCAAAGGATTGCCATTTTTTTTTTCTTTCTCTCCTTCCCATGTCAAAATATTGTGAAGTGTTGAAAAGCTGGAAAGAGAGGCATTTTTGAAATGTGGGGCATGCCTGACAGGTGGGCGAGGGGTCAGCTCCTATTCTATGCTCTCAATTCCCTCCCGCATCTCAAGGGCAGGGAGGACCCTCCCTGAAGCCCAGAGACCGCAGCCCCCACGACCAATTAGGAAGATCCGCCGAGTCCTGTCCAGTACTGCCCTGGGCAGTGTGTCTGTCTACACCGCCCTCCTCCACAGAGGCAGGGGGGGGCCCGGGGGCCCTCAAGGCCCGGAGGAATTTTCATCTGCATGATGACAGCACCTCACAGGGGTGCTGTACAGGTTAAACGCAACGGTCTATAGAAAGACTTTAGCGCAGAGCCTGCTAGATCACGAACACGCAATCCATTTTCGCTCTTCCCATTTCTTTTTGGTCTCTGGGTTCAGTCCCACGTTCAAAGCTCAACAGGACAACGGGTCAGACTGGCACATTTGCTACTGAAGTGCTCCCCTGGACCAGCAAGCAGCAGGGTCACCTGGGAACTTGTTAGAAATGCAGACTCTGGGACCCCCCCCCACCCCACACACCCCCCGGCGCCCCCCAGCCCACTGGCTCAGAATCTGCCTTTAACAAGATCCCTGGGTGATTCGCGTGCACCTTAAAGCCTGAGAAATCCTGGACGTGGCCCTGTGAGTGAGTGGATTTCGAGAGGCAACAACGTAGAGGTGAAAAAGGAAAGATGCTGGGGGCCAAGGCCGGGTTAATCCCCAACAGCGAGTCAGCAGGAGGAAGCGGCAGGAAGAGAGGATTCGGGGCGAGGTCCCCACCTGCCTCCCCACCTGCCGGCACAGGCTCCAGTCACACCCTATCACACACGCCGCCTCCGGGGACACCTCAGGCTCCCAGAGCTGGGAGAGCTGTGCCCTGTTTGAGGGAGGGGCTCTATCTTTCTGCATCTGGAGGCTTTCCTTCCTAGGCCTCTCCTGAAATGGAATCGTGTGCTGTGGGTTTGAGAAGAGGATGCTGCGTTACAGCAAGGACGGGGTGGTAACAGGTGGGAGGCATCAGGAGGAAGGAGGAAGCCAGCTCAGAAGGGGGCCCGCTCCACCAGCCGACCTACCCAGTCTGCGGATTCTGCTTTGTACCTGTGCTCGGCACACACAACTTCCATTGGTAAAGGATTCCCTTACATCCAGCTAGAGCTGTTAATTACAAAAAAAAATTTGTTTTTATTTTGGCGGGAGACAGAGAAAGCAGGCGAGCAGGGGAGAGGGGAAGAGGGAGAGAGAGAATCTTAAGCAGGTGCCATGTTCAGCACAGAGGCCAACACGGGACTCAGTCTCACAATCATGAGATCATGACCTGAGCTGAAATCAAGAGTCAGATGCTCAACCAAATAAGCCACTCAGGCACCCTGAGGTTAACTTTTTAAAGGCCTTTTCTTTCCTACTGAATTATTTAATTTTTTTTTTCAACGTTTATTTATTTTTGGGACAGAGAGAGACAGAGCATGAACGGGGGAGGGGCAGAGAGAGAGGGAGACACAGAATCGGAAACAGGCTCCAGGCTCTGAACCATCAGCCCAGAGCCTGACGCGGGGCTCGAACTCATGGACCGCGAGATCGTGACCTGGCTGAAGTCGGACGCTTAACCGACTGCGCCACCCAGGCGCCCCTTACTACTGAATTATTTAAAGGGCACTGAATGATCTGTGGCCCAAGCATTGGCTAAACAAACTAATAAAAGGATGATCAAATAAATATGTGATGGATCTTGTCTTGGAGGTATGGAATATAAAGGAAAGGCATTTAATCCTGACTGTGATGGGAAGGACAGCACATTTCAAAAAGCGTGTGACCTCTGAGATCAGCCCTGAAAAACAAGTGACTAGGTAGGTGCTCCCCAGGCACAGGACGGGGGGAGAAAGGGCACCCAGGTGAGCGAAGGTGAGAACTTCTCTGTGCACCACTTTCAGGGAAGGGCAAGCAGTCAATACGGCAGGCAGATGAAGTGAGGGGCCTGGAGTGCGTGTCAGACGATGCCACCCCCCCAACCCCCCGCCAGGGCTCCCAGCGGGCATCTGTGGCCTTCCCACAGTAGCATCACCTGGGCACCTGCTGAGACCACTGAATCACAAACGCCACAGGGGAGGCCCAGCGACCTGCAGTCTCACAAGAGAAGCCACAGGTGTGGTGGTGAGGTGGCCATGGGAAACCCAGGGGACAGCAGCTTCTGTGCAGGGGGTGAGCAGAGGCCAGGGGTAGCAGGAAAGGAGACACGAGCCGTGAGGGGGGGGGGGGGGAGAGAGAGAGAGAGAGAGAGAAGAGGCTGTGCTTTATTAAGGACATGTGACAATGAACATTAATGTTAGGCATTAGGGGGGTCAGCGGCTGGACAGCAGACGTTTGTCAACTTGCGAGAACCAAGTCAGCCAAGAAGAGAAAACTACGGGGGTGCATGTGCCACCCTTTCTCAGAGAAGGAGACGGCAAAGGCACCTGCCGGTCAAGCAGTTACATCCTAAGCCCCTGCTCCTCTTCTCCCCGTGGCCAGGCCCCATTTGAGCCCCTAGAATCTGTGTCCAACCTTACACTTGGCCTGCATTCCAGCCTTCCTGCCTGCAGCCTCAGCCCCCGCCAGGGAGAGCTTCCTAAGCTGCAAGCGGGAGCGTGTTGCTCCCAGCCAAGCAATAGCCCCACGACAGCAGTTTTCAACAGGGCAGCAAGGCCCCCAGGGACGCCGTGGAAACCTGTGGGCAGGTCTTTCCTGGTCACATTGAATGGGTAAGGGCTCTAGTCACATTTAATGGACGAGCGCCTGCGACAGATGTAAAGCCACGTCTGGGATGGTTCTATGCAACAAAACTCTACCTCGTGTCCTGTGTGACTTTCAAAGGACGTTCATACGGGTGAAAACTCTGTCCCTGAGCCTAGAACCTACATACGTTTCATTTTATTATCTCCACAAATACTTTTTTTTTTTTCTTGGCATGGTTTTACTATACGCCAGGTAAATGAAGGAAGGGTTTTCCTTTGCTCTGTTCAGTGCTGCTGTAAGACTTGCTCAGGATTTTGGACGCCCTGTCCAGGACAGCAACGCCCCTCGCACCGGCTGGTGTGCACAGGGACAGAGCCGCAGTGCCTCTGCCCGGGGTAGCCGACCCTGAGCACGTTACATGTTACAGCATGTTACAGCGCATCACTTTATTATGAACCACCCTCTAAAAAATTCATCCTTTTTTCCACAATTTGGGGCACTGTGACAATTTTTTTTTTTTAATTTTTTTTTTCAACGTTTATTTATTTTTGGGACAGAGAGAGACAGAGCATGAATGGGGGAGGTGCAGAGAGAGAGGGAGACACAGAATCAGAAACAGGCTCCAGGCTCCGAGCCATCAGCCCAGAGCCCGACGCAGGGCTCGAACTCACGGACCGCGAGATCGTGACCTGGCTGAAGTCGGACGCTTAACCGACTGCGCCACCCAGGCGCCCCAACAATTCTTAAAGATTATGTTGAGTAGGAATGTGAGATGGTCTAGGGATTTCATGTAGTAAAGGGACTGTTCTAGATTGTTATAAAAAGAAGTATATGATCTGAGCATGATGGGAACTCCTAACTGCTCGGTTTAGAACGTTCTTATTTAACAAATGTATATAATCCTCTCTACATGCTGAGCACTACTCTAAGCACTTCAGAAATGCTAACTACTTGCTCCCTACCAGACCTATGAAATAAGCATTATTAGTCCCAATGTTACAGACACTTGCCCAAGGGCACACTGCTGACCAGTGGTAGAGCCAGGATTCAAAGCCAGGCTGCCTGGTGTGTCCGTGCTTTTAACCATCACATACGGTGACCCTCCATACTTCTGTGTATAAAAGGGGCTCCCCTAGGGGCACCTGGGTGGCTCAGTCGGTTAAGCGTCCGACTTCGGCTCAGGTCACGATCTTGCGCTCCGTGGGTTCCAGCCCCGCGTCAGGCTCTGTGCTGACAGCTCGGAGCCTGGAGCTGCTTTGGATTCTGTGTCTCCCTCTCTCTCTCTGCCCTTCCCCCCTCACGCTTTTGTCTCTCTTTGTCTGTCAAAAATGAATGAACATTTAAAAAAAATATATAAAAGGGGCTCCCCTGGCTCTCGCCAACATACCTGGAGACAAACCCCTCCCTGACCCCATGCTTCACTCGTATCAAAACAAGCATGCTGCTTCCTCCGTCCGTGATGTTCTCTGCACACACTCTGTTCTGAACTGGAAACATCCCACTGCCCGCCCCCACACATGCCGATTCCCTCTCTGGGCCCATCGGTCATACCCCAGGCCGGCTCTCTTGCACCCCTGTGACTCTTCCCTGTGCTTCCTTCCTCCCAGGTCCTCAGGACAGCCTTCCAGGCAGGGACTGGAGTCTGCAGCTGCAGCATGGAAACGGGCACACGGTAGGTGCTCAAATGTGCTTGTGGGCAGCAGTGGGAGGAAGGAGCAAGGAGAAAAGTAGCAAAGGTTTAGAAGCAGAAACAGCTAATTCGGGGTAACCCAGACATGCCCTGTCTCACCTGTCTGCAGACACAGCGGTGACCCTTTATGCAGGGCCTGCCAATTGGTACACCTGGCGTCACCATGACAACGAGGCCTGGAGGCTTGGGGGTGAGTGCTGGGGACTCCTCAGGCGCCCTTGCACTCATGCTCACTGTCTCTGAGCACTTAGCAGGCAGAAGCCACAGGCTCGTGGCCTGGGAGGGGAACCCCAGGTTCTCCTGAAAGAAAGTAGGGGCCAATCCCACTTGGGATGAGGCAGCCTGTCACTTATCAGACTGTGACAAGGACAGCCACAGTTCACATGCCCCGGACCCATGCAAGTCAAAGAAAAAGCCCTCAGCTCGCCCAATCTGCCAGGTCAGCAATAAGAAATTGGAGAAAACGGATTTGGCAGCATCCAGAGGGAGGGTATTAAATATTCATCCTGACTACCCATCAGTAAATCCCAGCAGAATACACCCACTGACAAGTCGGCTTTCTGCACTGGAGGCTGTCCTCCTGGAAGCTTGTTTATTGCTTTGTCAATCTGAATGTGCAATATTTAATAGCCAGACCAGGAGAGGGTCGTAAACGTTTGGAAAATGAGTGCTGACATTTCCCTTATTGCTTCCGTATTTAGGGATGTGTAATTGGAGGGTGTTTTTGGTGCTAAAGAAAATCAGAAGGAAGCAAAGCGATGCTTCGAAATTAAAAGAGAAAAGAATGGATTAAGAGCGAAGAATCGAATATGTTGAGCTGGCTTAAAGTCTTGCCTAAATGCCCCATGGGGGTCACACTCTGTGATCAATGAGAGTCAGGCTAGGCGAAATCAACAAAATCAGAGTGATGGCATTCCTTGAAGATTTCCTTGGGGATGTGCAGACGGAACAGGAAGCAGGTAAAAGAATGGTCAGTGATGGATCCACAATCGACCGTGCCATCCGGCCAGAGATTTTAATGAATCAAATACCTGTGATGTGGTCAGGTCAGCAGGTGGCCCTGGCAAGGACCGGTCTGGGGCACAGACCACACAGAGCCCTCTGGGAGCAGATGACATCAGCAGTTAAAGGCTGATAAATGGACCAGCGTGACAGAGCCAGCACTCTCTAGGTTTCTCTCTGATTCTGCTGGAATAAGAATGTTTGACAAAATATTCTTAAAAGGGGGTGGGGAGTAAGAGCAGGAATAAGAAGCCGTGTTTTGAGGGACAAGGAATGCAGGGAGGGGAGAGAGAAGAGAAACCAGCACTGGATTTGAGCTCTGGTATCCCCAAGTCTTAGAGGCCATCTTGTGGCAGAAATCTGAAGAAACAGGGGAGTTAGGGGAAGCATAAATTACACCCCTATACCATCAGCAAACTGGAACCCGTATGGGTTTCTCGTGACCCCAACATCAAACAAACAAATTTAAGTATCTGCTAAAGGGCATCAGCAATTCGAGGATGGTAAACCAGAGAGAGGAGACAACAAATAAAAGTACTTGGTACCACAGAGGATTCCTGAGAAGAAACATAAAATAGTAACTGTCCAGAAAAATACGTAATATAATAAAATTAAGAGCTTGGATTCTGGAACCAGACTGCCTGTCTGGATTTGAATCTTGCTTCTGCCACTTATTAGGGATCACTGGGTAATTTATTTAACCGCTGTGTCAGTATGCTCATCTCTAAAGTGGATGAAACAGGACCCCCTCTCGATGTTGCATGGGCTAAGAACCAAGCAAGCTATTACATATAAAGCACTCAGGATGGGGACGGACACACAAGAAATGCTCAATAAGTATCAGCTGCTACATCGGTGTTACTGTTACTGCTACAGCCACCTGTGCTGAGACCTCCAAGCCAGCAATCTACGGAGAAACTCCTTCTATGAAGGAGGCTGTTAGCTGAATGCAAAAACATAATCTCTGACTACATGGCCTTCGAAAAAGTCAAAGTCTCCCTTTCATCCAGCCCCACGGCTTTTTAACAAGGCATACCTGGGTTCAAATTCCCACTCGCCACGCACTTGACTTGGCGACTCAGAACCTCTCTGAGCCTCAGTTACTCCATTTATTAAAATTTTTAAAAATATTTATTTTTGAGACAGAGAGAGACAGGGTGTGAGCAGAGAGAGGGAGACAGAATCTGAAGAGGCTCCAGACTCTGAGCTGTCAGCACAGAGCCCGATGCGGGACTCGAACTCACAAACCGCGAGATCATGACCTGAGCCGAAGTCGGACGCTCAACCGACTGAGCCATCCAGGCGCCCCCTCAGTTACTCCATTTATAAGGAAGCAACAGCTTCCTCCCAGGGTGGTGGTGCAGGCAAAGGCGGCCACATGCGCCACGTGTTGGACACCGTCAGCCCTCTGGTATCTTCCACCTCCACTTACCCCACACGGAAGCGCAGTACCCACCCGAGTGTGTATGTGGGGGGCTGGGGGGGAGTAAACGCGAACATGAGGCTCTTTGGAAAGCAGGAAGTGCTAACTGCATAAATATTTAATAAAGGACAGAATGTAACACTGAGAGGCATGAACTCTCCTCTGAGCCTCAGCCACTCCCTGGGCGGTGGCAGCAGCTACAGCACCCACGGGGCTCTCGAGGCAGCCTCCAGGGGGCCTCGAAAGTGCACCACTGCTCACCTCTGAGCAGAGGCCACACAACAAACAGCCGCTCCCAGGCCTCCCACGCCAGTGCTGCTCCTTCCCGCCTGACAGTGAAAAACACAAACCAATTCAGAGCAAGCCACAGAGACCCGGAGACAGCCCTCCACTGCCCGGCTCTCCGGCGACATCTCCCCGCCCCACCCACCCCCCCCCCCCCGCCCCGCCCCCGGGAGGAATGAAATGGCTGGCATCTGGAAGTCGGGGAGACCGAGACCACCAGCAGCTGCACCTCAGTTTTCCCAAGCCAGCTGGCTGCTACCACGCCTCTGACGCACCGGGAGGCCTTGGTTTCTCCACGGAGAAACCAAAATGGGGATACAAACATCCACATCATTTCACTGTTGGTGATGAATGGTTAAGAAGAATGTAAGTGCTAAGCCCACAGCCGGGCACCCGAGAGCTAACTTCACACATAGTTTTCCCTTATTCTCTTTAGTAACACCATAAATGAACCAGAATCCAAAGAACTCAAACTTTTGATGAGCTGTCCTCAGCCTTCCCTTATGTGCTCCAGCCTTAGAGTCCAAATAGGAATGGAAACAAGCAGGAGTTAGCAATCGATTCAAAAAGGCAATGTCAGGCAAGGTCCTGGGGTCAGCGCGAACCCTACCTTTCTACAGCTGTGGAACCATGTTGACGGGCTCCATGGCTCACAACACCGACCCTGAGGGCCAGAGGAGACCACAAATGCGCAATTACAATCGGAATGTCCTAGTCAGTAAGGCGGGCACGTGTGACCCTAGGCGTTTCCACAACAAGGGGTCACACAAAATGGGGTCTCTGCTTAACCCTCCATTAACCCAAAAATCCACTTAAGCAGCACAGCCTCTTCCCTAAGCTTCCGCTTGCCCAGGCTCAGGCTCTAATTGGCCAAGGAACGGTCCCATCATTTTTACAAGTTGCTTGTGCCAAACTTTGGTACAGAACAGGATTTTTTTTTTTTTTAATTTAAAAATTTTTTATTTTATTTTAGAGAAAGAGAGTCTGCAAGTGGGGGAGAGGGGCAGAGAGAGAAAGAGAGAGAGAATCTTAAGCAGACTCCATGCTCAGTGTGGAGCCCAACGTGGGGCTCTATCACAGGACTCTGGGATCATAACCTGAGCCGAAATCAAGAGTCAGATACTCTACCGACTGAGCCACCCTGGCACCTCCGAAAGAGGGCTTTTCATGGGGTTAGAAGAGGCCAAGGGTAAACTCAGACAATACCCCCATGTAACCTCACGTTGCTGAAAACAACACCGTGACCATCTCACATGGCGGAGCAGACCAGGTCAGGTACGAACCATGGCTGTGAGTGGGCAGAAGAATCCTCTTTGCAAGCGGTTCAAACCACGTTTGCAAAGTGGGTGGGTCACAGAGTCAGAAAAACGTCTTTGCAAAGTCACCTCTCATCCAACCCACTCTTCGCCGCGTAGGTGCGTGTGCCCCACTGTGCAGGGGCCTGGCAATGGCAGACACGCTGAGCAGCCTGGGCTCCACACCACAGCCGCTTCCAACCAAGCAGGAGAGGGGACGGACACCGGGGGGCCCATCAAAGCACATACACCTGACCCCTCCCCCGCATTAGGAAAAGCGCCCAATGACGGAGTGGTTGCAGGACACCCCCTGACCCAGGCTTCCCAAATTAGTGCGGCTTTACCAACGGCCGTGAGAGACTCGCCTCCGTGGGGAAAGGGAGCTCAAGGAGGAGGCCAGAGCCTGGCTCAGGGAATCAGCATGGGAGACAGACAGACACGGGTTCAAACCCCGGCTCCGCCATTTACCAGCTACGTGACCCTAGGATAGCCACTTCCTCTTTCCTGGGGTTGTTGTGAAATTCTCATAAAACCATCGACCCTAAGCACCTGCCACGAGGCAGTTACTCCGTTAAGTGCCTCACATGTTCCCTCTCCCGTTCCACGTTCCTTGTCTGCCAACAGGGAACAGTGTACCTCCTCCAGGCTGCTGTGGAAAGGGTTTTAGGAGACGGCGTGATGTCAAGAGACCAGAGTCTAAAAAGACATGACAAGTTAAAGTGGTCTGTAATCCCTGACTGGATCCTGGTTTGGAAGGGGAAAAAAAAAAAAAGCTACCAAGGACATTATTGGGACAACGGGGGAAATGCTGGTAACATGCCGTCATCGTGTGGAACTCTGGGGGGTGACAGTGGTGTCGTGGTTGCACAGGAGTGTGTCCTCATTCTTATGAGACACACACGGAAGTACTGAGGAGGAAGAGTCCCAAGCCCTGCAACCCCCCTCAAATGGTTCAGAGACAACAGCACGAAAACCAGAGGGAAAACAAGCACAGCAAGACCTTAACCGTTGGCCGTCGAGACAAGGGAACGGGATTCTTGCGGCTACCTATGGGCTGGAAATTTCTCGAGCCACAAAGTTGGGAAATGGAAGCGGTCCCGCCAGGGGCCCCACGTGTGCGCCGCCCTCCCCCCGGCCGCGTGCCGGGCGCCCCCCCCTCCCCCCCGGGCCCCCTGACCTGGCTGCAGCACCCTGATCTCCAGCAGGTTGGAGGTCCGCTCCGCCAGCCGCGTCCAGGAGTTGTTGTAGTTCTTCCGCCACAGCTCAGCCACGCACTGGTACTTGCCCGCCTCTGTGTCGCTGGCCCGGCTGATGCTCAGGCGCACGTTGTTGCTGGACTCGGCCTTCTCGATGGCCGTTCGGGTCCGGAAGCTGGAGGACCTGTCCCCCCACTGGACCCCCCCGTCCCGGGTGAAGGTCACCAGGTCGTGAAACTCGATGGTGCCAACTGGCTGGAACCTCCAGGTCACGGACACGGGGACCCGGGCCGGGTAATGGGGTTTGATGATGCACTGCAGGTCAAAGGAGTCGCTGTAGGTCACGCCTGGCGTGCGCGAGATGGCTGTGACCGCGAAGCCCATTTCTGGAGAGAGAGCAGAGAGACTCCAGCTAGGGGAGACACGAGGATTTCTCAGGGCGGTGTGCGGCAGGGGTGGGGCTGTGGGCCAAGCTAGCGGCACAGAACTGAGGCTCCGGCTCTCTCCTGACGCCCAGGCCAGATCACTTTAGCTCGCATTTAGCACGAGCCCAAAAGACCCCATACACAGAGGCCAGAGGCAATGCTCCTCAAGCAGCACTTAGCAAACCCTTCCTGATGAAACCTTCATGTTGATCTGCCTCCCATCAGCCCTTGCCAGGATTGAGGATACGTAGGCAGAGCCATTCCTACAGATTTGGGGATCCCATGCTGAAACAGGAGAAAAAAGCCCTCAAGCCAACGTCATTCACTGCCTGCAAGGTGGACACCCACCCCCCCGACGCCTCCTCTGCTTGGCCCGCAAGGCACTGGAGCTAGACAAGGAGGAGGCAGAGGATGTGTCCCTGTTCCCCGGGCCAAGCAGTAGAGGCTTGCTCACCAGTTCCTTTTCCACTTTCTTTGTGAAATGCAGGGAAGATGGGCAGCGAGGGACCCACAGCAGGTGGGCTGACCTTGAGCAGGTGGGGAACTGGGTGAGGTGAGCTTCTGCAGTTACAGCAGGCTGCCCCCTACTGACGGCAGCAGGCTGATCCCGGATACTGACTCCTCAGTGGGCACTATGCGAGTTCCTTCACCTTGAAACACTACTTAATATTAACACACTGGTTATGATCGTAAGACTGTGAACAGCCAGTGTTTACTGAGTGCGGTGTGCCAGGCGTGGGGCCAACTGCTGTGTTTCCACCACACGTCACTGTGTCCTCAAAATGACCTTGTAGGACAAGAAGGCATCTCATCCATTTCTTACAGACAAGGAAGAGGCACAGAGAGGTTAAATAAACTGCCCGCGATCAAGCAGCCAGGAAATGGCAGAGTCAGGGGTCTTATCTGGCGGTTTTACCCATGGGAAGTGGTTAAAGGCACAGACCCTAGAGCCAGAGGCCCGACTTTGATCTTTCTAAGCTGTGTGACAGCAAGTTACTTCACTTCTTTCTGCCTTGATTTCCCCATCTGTAAAACGGGTCCTCGTGAAGATTAAGTGAGTTAATATTTGCAACGTATTTGGAAGACTGAATTAATATTTGCAACATATTAGGAATGGCATAGTACCTGGCACACGCTATATTTCACTAAATATGTAAAGGGACAAAGTAGACACAAAGAAAAGTACTTTCAATTCTGTAGGGAAAAGACTACGCACAGAATTAATCTTTGGGCTTCAGGTGAGGAGGTTAAGTCAGCAAATAAGTGGAAATAATTTGCTGAAAACTCCCGATCTTCAATTTGGATTTCATAAGCTTCTTTATGTCTCCTTAAAAAAAAAAAAAATTTAAGGGGCGCCTGGGTGGCGCAGTCGGTTAAGCATCCGACTTCAGCCAGGTCACGATCTTGCGGTCCGTGAGTTCGAGCCCCGCGTCAGGCTCTGGGCTGATGGCTCAGAGCCTGGAGCCTGTTTCCGATTCTGTGTCTCCCTCTCTCTCTGCCCCTCCCCCGTTCATGCTCTATCTCTCTCTGTCCCAAAAATAAAATAAACGTTGAAAAAAAAAAAAAAATTTAAGACCCAGAGACCCATCCTTAAACATTAAGTAGTTGTGATAGTCACTTATGCTCCTGTGTGCAGAATATGTTGCCATGAGAGTGGCAGGACACAGGACCTTAGGGATAGGACATTCCCAGTGTTCCTGGCCCCAGTATCCAAAGATGTCATCCCAAGAAGAGAGAGCTTCTCCAAGCAAATGACTCTGTCTAGGGCTGACAGAGCACATGCCATGATCGTGGTGCACAGAGCACCGAGTTTACTGTAACCGAACGCTCATAATGGCCCACGTGTGGCTGGAGGATGTTCCTATCTGCTGTCTCAGCTGGGTACCTGAGAGTGAACCATACCTGACCCCGTCAATATGAAAACACATGTGTGTCACTATTTAGACTGAAAGGCAACCTGACCCCACAGTGCCCCCCACTCTTCCCTGCCACAACTGCTTGGGTCTCCCTGATTACGGCTTTGGCCAGAGGCACCCCAGGGGTAGAGAACAGGTAAGCAGAACCAAGCCCGGGATCCCAGGTCAGAGCCCGTGGTGACCCTGACTATGTAAACCACAGACATATGATGAGTATGACAGACGTCAGGGGGATAACCTAAGAGAAGCTATCCTGACCGCTCCTTGGACATTCCTAACCTCGCAGGGTGGGGAAAAGGACTGTTACTGGACATCCGGACATTTCCACAGGTCCACACTGGTGCTGAGCACTGGCCCGAGGACTGAGCTCATCGGCAAACTCAGCCACTGGACAAAGTTTCTAAAGCGAGAAAGCTGAGCAATGCAATTACTACACGAAGCAGGCCAATCTTTGGGATTAAGCTTTTAGAACAAGAAGTGTAATTCTAATCTTGGGTGAGAATACAGTACTCTGTTGAGGGCAAAACCAGCGGGGACTGCCATCTTTCCTGGGGTGTCAGCTCTAGCTAGGAAGTCGATGGGCAACATGGTCCCAGGGAGTGGGATACACGGTCACCGAGGACAAGTGATGTCACAGCTGTCCTGATAAACAGGAAGACCGAACATGATAACAAGTAGCAGACTGGCCTCTTAAAATTTAATCTACTGATTATATTAGGCGGATAAATGTTGATAGAAGCCGCTTTAACTACCCCGTGAGAAGCAAATCTAATTCTCTGGTTTTAGCAAATCTCAAGGTATCTTTGAATTTCATGCTAATGCGGAAGTGGCTTTCCTAAGGATGGTGCCTTATAGAGGAAGAGATAAAAGCACAGACTTTGGGGGTGGGGGGAATGAAGAGAGATCCCCAGCTTCCCAGGTTCAGACTGTGGGTCTGTCGCTTAAAAGCTGTAGCCGTGAGCAAATTAGTTAACCTGTCTCCCTCAGTCTCCTTGTAAAATCAAAGGGTTGAGCTCTTGGTTAGGTGAGAATTCAAAGGGACAAGTGCTTAGACTCCACCAGGAACATAGTAAATGCTAAGTAAATGGCAGAAAGGGGTCTCCTACCCTTCTCTGCCTTGCTCTGGCCTTTTGAGGAGGGCTGGGTCCCTGGGCTGCAGGGCAGGAGAGCCTGGGGGACAGGCGAGAGAGGTTCTGCTCTGCTGGTCTTGGCAGGGACCATGGTCCCCCCACCTGGGGCCACCGCTCCTACTGGGTGGCTTCGCTCCCCTGGCCAGAACTTCGAACTTCACTCCTACCATGCAGACCCAGGAACCGTGACTGCCCCCAGCCGTCACCAGGCCCCCAGGGGCCCCACTGTGCACCACTGGCCCCGTCAACCCTACCTGCACTTTCGTACACGGTCCCTTCAATTAAACCCTCTGGAAGGGGCCATCCGTTTCCTGCCAGGACTCTGACAAAAGCCAGGTTAAGGGACCTGACATGGGAGCAATCTCCCAGCGATCCCACAGAAAGGACCACCGAGTGCTTCCTTACCGAGAGCCGTGATGGAGATGGGGGTGCTGGCCCGGCGCTCCCCCACGATCTGCCACTCGCCGTCCACTGCCCGTACCCACTCGGTCACGTGGCACTCGTACTGGCCCTCGTCCTCCTTCCTGCTGTTGAAGATGCCCAGGCTGAACGAGTTGGGCTGCACCTGCTCCATCTGGACGCCCCCGAAGCTGCTGCGCTCCCAGTAGGACGCGCCTGGCTGCACGGTGCCGTCCCGGTCCAGCCACATGATGTTGCTGCGGCGGTTCTGCCGGTCCACGAGCTGCCAGATGACCGAGAAGCGGCCCTGCGGCCTGCCCGCCGTGCGGACGCTGCAGGAGAAGTGCAGGTGCTCACCCTCAAGGATGACGCTGGCGTTGCTGGCCACCTCCACGGAGATGCTGCTCTCTGGGAAGAGGGAGAGAGTGCCACGCTGGGGCTTTCCGGCCTCTACTACCCCTTCCCCCACAGACAGGGCAGGAGGCTGGGTGCGGGTGTCACGCTACGCACTTCACCTGGCAGGAGGAACGCCCTCTGACACTTGCTGCGGCAAGCCCTGGCTGCTTCTGGGCACTGCTCCCCATGACTTTAGATCCATCACCTAGGAGGCCCTTTGCTGGGGACCAAGATGCCGTGTGGGATACTGAGGGTCTAAGACCTGAGACTGAACCAGAACCTAAGAAATACAGCACGGTGACGTTCCGACGTTCTATCGGTAATCTGTTCAGCTGGGGCTCAAGGGTTTTTCAACTCAAAATTTCAGGAAGTGGAACAACTCGGAAATTTCTACATCACCTCCATCTTCCCGCCGTTCGGTGCTACGGCAGTCAAATAGGAGCGGAACATCTACCATGGGCCATTTGAGCCCCTCCGGGCAATATCAGCAAAGTGACGGGAGGTACCAGGAAGATAACGTGTGCTTGATTGGGTGTGGGGGATACTGGGACAGATGTCTGCTTTCATAGTGTGTGTGGCAGTGAGCCCTCATACTTTTGCCACAAACGCACAGGAACTGACCGAGGCCCCTGGCTCTCTACCCTGCCGTCCACATTCAGCCCTGGTTCCGCTGCTCTGACCCTAACACATCCTGCCAATCAGAGTTGGGGATAAGGACCCCACTCTCTTTGCTCCTTTGCTATTCACTTAGCTCTGAGGTCACTCAGTTGAACTAATTACACTTTATACGCCTCCTTCTGCAGCACAGGGATGGTGTGGTTCCTTTCCTACCGTGCACTTGCTTTGAAGATTGAAAAGTTAACAAGACAATGTATGTCAACCACCCGACACACAGCAGGTTTTCAAAAACTGGTCACTGGTGATCACGTTAACTTTCCTATTCCCAACAACTTTTGTTTTCATAAACACCACGGACATTCTAATCTGTCTTCAGTACACATATGCTATTTTGTATGACTATCTACGTCGAGTTAGAAGAAAAAAAACAAGTGTTAAAGAATACAAAGCACCATAACTAATTTGGCTTCGATTTTCCGGGTACCACTGACATGAAACACAATTTAAAATTAATCAATTAAGTCAAATTCCCCGATTCAGAGGCATACCTGATTATCGAGAGGGATGACACATACGTACCCATAACCATGCATTTGAATCAATCTTTGCTCCCCCATATTTTCCCCCACAGGCAGAAACAGACAGAGATGAGCCCCAAGCCCCAGCAGGTAGTTTCTGTTATGGTGAGGATGCCTGCTACCCATTGCGGGTTGGCTTATTTCGTGTGAAAAATAGGTCTGGGCAGGGTTCAGGTTCCCCAGGAGGGCAACCTCCCCAGGAGCCATACCAGGATGACTTATGGAGATGACCAGGCTTCTGTGGCTCAAAGCATGGAGTTGGAGGCAGGCAGACCAGGGCTTGAAGCCGGGTTTACTGCTTCCTAACTCTGGAATCTTGGGGTTCTTCCTTAACCTACCCCCACTTCCTTTTCTCACGTGCAAAACGGAGACACTAAGAATTCCTACTTCTTGGAGCCACAGCACCGACAATACCGGAGGAGGTAATTTACTTGTCATCATCAGTAATCATACTTCCTCTGTAGGTTAAGGACTCCTCCCCAGCATTATCATTCCATGTGGAGCATCAAAAGGACAACTCCGGTGTCAGGGGCGGGAAACCCCTTTGCTGGCCTCCAGCAGAAATATGACTTGCAGGGCGTCACCGCCATTCCCTACTGCCCCCCCAGTGGACTCTTCTGTGAGCCCTGGCTTACAAACGATGAGGGCTGTTGTTTGGTGCTCTGTGGCTCCAGCAAAAGCCCAGAAGAATCGCACGGTTACAGGTGGTCCTATGGGAAGAAAAACCGTGCGAGCATCCCAGGCAGAGGCAAACACAGGTGCGGTGCGGGCGCTGCCCCTTAGGACGCGGGACGGGCGTTCCCAGGCCTGAGAAAAGGCGAGCTGACCAGTTAAAACTCTCTGGATGAAGCAAAAACTAGGACAGAACTAATGAGACTCTGACTGCATGTTCACCAAATGAAATTTCAAATCAGGAGCCGGATGATGTAGCACAGGCTTAAGCGCAGAGCGGTGGGTCTGGAGTTAGAAGCAAATATTTCTAATGCAACGCACGCTCAACCACGAACGGAACCGGCCCAGCCACGTCTCTGCACGGTGCTCTGGCTTCTTCGCTCATGGGATGGAGAGAACACTGGCCTCTACGGGGATTTGAGGAGTGGGAGCGGGGAAGGAAGTGATATATGCAGAAGCACTCTGGGCTCTTGAGAGGAAAAGCGCCATTAAAATCCAAGGCATTATCACCATTACCGACGTGACCGTTGTTCTTTGGTAGACTTACCCAAGTGGCCTTGGGGCAGGATCTGGTGGTGCTGAGGGACTTTAACTACCCAGTTATCTGCTGGAAAAGCAATATAGCAGGCCACAGATCATCAAACAAGTTCTTGGAAGGGGTCGGGGGAAATCTCTTAGCACAAAAGATATAGGAAGTAAACAGCATAGCTGCCCTTCACTGGATCCTTAACAATGAGGAATTAGTTGCAGATTTAAAAATAGAGAGTCCGTGGTTAAGGCAAGCACAAACCGACAGGGAAAACAGTCAGGAGAACGGGCATTCAGTTCAACAATTTCAACTCTACAAATATTCAGCAAGCACCGACCCTATGCAAAGCACCATGCTAGGCATTGCAAAGAAAAAAAAAAAGTCTAAGAAACAAAACAATATCAAGATAATTAGGTGTGTGAGAGAGATTTAAAAAAAAAAACAAACAAAAACAGAAGTACGAAAGAAAGGAACCCTGTTGGTGAGAAAAGAAAGAAGTAGGCAAGACCCTGTGTCTACTCTTTCCTTCTCGCTTGAAGAGAACTACATCAAAAACGTACAGGTGTAAATAAATATGTAAAGGGAATCATCACAAGGCTAGGGGAGAGAACAGTTTGAGTAGTTGAGAAAAGGTTAAAGGTTAGTTTTAAAACGTCCCTGTCTTGTTTAAAATCATGGCATTAAAAGTTTAATTCTCTTTTTACTAAAAACAGAACTAGGAGAGAATTGAGATGTTAATGAAAACATCCTGATACTATGGATGATTAAACACAACAGGAGCAAACACAGGTCGTGCCCGAGTCCCCAGCCACAACCGTCACCCACCCAGACCCAGACGAGGCCAGCTTACATGGAGGTGGGGGCCCACCAAGCATCCTTGGAAACTGGCTAAGCTTTAAAAGGAAGGCTATGCTCCAGGAAGACGTAAGAGGTCCCACCCACTGACTTTGAAAACACAATTTCAATAGGGAAGAGACATTTAGGGAAATGCCAACCCTTATACCCCCAAAACCCAGACAGCAAATCCTTTTTAATAATGTGCTCTCAGATTTAAAATCCTCCCACAAAAGACCAACCTTCATAAGTGAGATTTCAAGGTAGGCCTATACCCACTCCATCTGGGACTTAATTCCCACATGGGAGCCAACAGGCGTCCTGGATTCCTGATTTTCCTCCAAGCTGAGCTGGCAGTGCTGGTGTTGACAGAGGGCAGCCAGTGCTCAGATCTGGGATGCCCCCTCCAGCCTGCAGACATACCCCTGCGCTCTGCTTAACTGGGGGTTGCTAAGTGTGGGCAGGCGAGTGGAGAAGGGAGACAGGTGAACTGGTTTTGCCTGCCAGAGCTGACTTGAACCCTTGAGTTCCAAAAGCCCCGCCCTCCCTCTCCCTCCCCCTCCCCCGCAGCTCATCTGTCCCCTGACTCCTCTTAAATGATGCCAGCTACAGACCAGACCACGGGGAGCAGAAGGAGACAGCACATCTTCTCTACTTACTGATGGGGAGGACGATGATGGGGATGTTCTTGGGCCGCTTGCTCTCCTTGTCGATGAATTCCCCGGTGACCGTTTTCTCTCTCTCTGTCACACGACAGTTGTATTTCCCGCTGTCATCCTGGCGGAGGTGATAGATCTTCAGCACAAAGACACTGTCGCTCTCTTTGGCCACTTTCAGCTGGCCCCTGGCTTCCCGATGGGCAAATTCACTGTTGAGGACCGGCACTGCGTTGGGCCCCATGCTGGCAATGAGTGAGCTGTTGAAGGCCCAGGAGACGGCAAAGTAACGGTCGGGAACGTTCTGAGCCTCCAGGATGCATCTGAACTCCACCGGTTCACCCACCGTGTACAGCCGCTTCTCCGTTTCCAGCCGCACGGTGAACTCTTTGTCTAAGAAAACGAATTAACAAAACGATGGATGCCTTCTGGGTGAATGAGGGCCCCCGGCTAACCCAAGTGCACCAACAAATTCCCACCCCCCCATGCCTTCTTTACAGTGCCAACCACAGCACTTCCCCTTTGTCTTCAGACAAAAACCCAGAGTCTTCAGAGAAATTCCTGAGGGTCGCAGACAGAACTCAAAGGCAGCTAGACCCAGACAGTCTAAGGGGCTTGTTACCTCAGTTAAGACGCGTGGGGCTCCGTCTGCAGCCTATGATGCAGAGGTCAACAAGGTCTATCATCCCTGACATCACTTACCCAGGCCTACCCTTGATCTATATACTCCCAGAACCCCATGTAAGCAGCAGGATTGCAAACATTTTCTGCAGATGTTGTAGGACTCACCCCCACCGACACGTGAGACAAAATTACACAGTGCTGACCCCAATCCTCATAAACGCTCAAAAAAATACATACACTGAAATATGGTCTCCACTCCCACGTGGGTACTGGAAATCAGACACAGAAGACAACCCTTCACACAATTCCAAGGGCAAAGGGAAAACCAAAGCCTCTCCATGAGTTACCACCTGTCAGATAAAATCTCAAGAAAGATGGAGAGGGAAAATTTTTACCCACTTCCACCGAAAGCTAATGACCTCTGAAATGGACAATGAATCCAAGCACCCTTCAGAAAGCTGGGTGTCTGATCAGGAATGGGGGGCGCGGTGCTCAAAGAAGGGCTAATCACCACTAACAGCATCCCACGCACAGTGAGACAGTGGGAGGCTCTCATGCCTCCCAGGTTCAGCCTCTAAGCTCTAAGATGCTCTAAGAGCTCTAAGCTCTCAGCCTCTAAGATGACGCATGGATGGTGCTTCGCCTGCTAGCATCTCTCTCTCTAAGAGTCTGCATGCAGGACAGACTCCCTGACTAAAATCAACAGAAACAGAAGAAAAGACAACCAGCGCTGCCACCAATGGGGAAGCAGAGGCTTTTAAGCAGGACATTGCACACTCTCGATACCTTTCCTTCCCCCTCCCTCCCTATCCCCATTCAAGGAATCACCTGGAGCCCTGGCCTCAGAGTTCCCAGGCAATCCCACGGATTGCCTTGCACAGTGATGCTCCCTACTCTGTCTCTAGCACTCACTTCGTGCCTTCCAGGCACTGCTACTGACCTGACCTTGGCCTTACAGCTCTCTCTTACCTGGTCTCTCCACATCAGACCCAACCTGCTTAATCAACCTCCATCTGGCCTCCATGGCTTTTTGCTTCTAGAACCCAGATCTAACTGTCATTCCTTCCTTTAAAATCTCTATTTCCCCCTCTAAGTGTCTGCAGCAGTGATTTTTAAGCATTCCTTGGTGGGGGGCGGGGGTGGTGCAGAGGCAAGGGACTTTGTTCCTACAAAACCTTGTGTCGCCCAATATAGACAGCATTTGGTTGAAGCAGGCGAGGGAACGCTGTGGCCCTCACTCGCCTTCCTCCAGCACCTCCTGGCGTGCACAGACACATGGACACATACACACCTCCACGTGCAACCTCTCAGCCAGCTCTAAGGGCTTCCTAAGATCCCAAGAACAGCTTGCAAACACCTGGTCGGTGGAGTCAAGGCCAAGCTCCAGATCACAATATGTGGGGCTTCTGGCCGCCTTTCCTTCCTCTTCTCCTCACTCATTCCCAGGACACAAGCTCGCCCCACGCTGGACTCCTCTCTGCTTGCCAAACACAGCACACAATTTTGAGCCTTTATGCTTGTCCCTCTGACGCCTCTGCAGGCTTCAGATTTGGCTCAACTCACCAAACTCGTTGGCTTTCTTGGATTTGCCTTAATGCTCCCATCCAGGGAAAACTTAATGTTGCAAGACCACTCCCCAGTCACCGTGTCCCTGAGCGCTGGACGCACAATAGCATCGCAGCATTCTATACACTCTACTTAGCCACCGGCCTTCACATCTACACCTTCCCTCAGTGCAGCCTCCAAGAGGCGTTCATCTTTGAAACCCCGGTGCCACACCTTGAATGCAGCAGAGACCTTAAACGTTTACTGAAATGAACTAAGAGAAGGACAAAGCTGGGGCTGCAACCATTGAACCGGAAGAGCCCAGAGGCACAGAGTAACACCATCAACTTTTTTTTTTTTCCAATCTGGTTTTCCCTTTGCTGGCTTCGTCTGAATACATTTGCTGGGCAAATGCAAAAAGTCCTAATCCCAAACTGGTAAGATTAAAATAAAGATTAACTGATGCAACCTAATTTAAAAGCATTAAGATTCAAAATTTGGTCCAGACTTTTGAAGCCGATCTTAAAACCATCCAGGAAGGGAAAGGATAAATATGAAATCGAGTGGCTTCCACAGATGTCTTAGTACTGGAAGATCCAGAAGCTGCTAAACGCTCTGGGTCCTGCAGAGCAGATAAAACACTCCCTTTCCGGGAGCCAACGCTTCTCATCAAAGCCCATCAGATGTCCAGAGAATCACTGCCCTATCACCCGTGGAGCTGTGCTTGACGACATGAGTGGTGGTGGAATCGCCTGGACAGTGTACTGGAAATCCAGCTTCCCAGATCCCAGCCCAGGAGCCTGGTTCAGGAAAGCAGACTGTTGGGCAAGTCGGAAGCACTGCTCTACAGGGACCTATGAATGAGTGGCAGAAGACCAAGGCCACTGACTATGTGTAGCAAATGGGAGTGTGACGTTAAGGACAGGTCCCGAAGAGGAGACCCCACCAGCACCACAGCTCACCTGCTGCACCTACACATCTCCAACGCCAGCCCCTCGCCAGAGGTGAGCGGCAACACAAGGAAGGTCCGCGGGCCACTCGCTGTGCCTGATGATGGCACAATCACCACCCTGCAACCAAAGCCGGGGGACTGAAGGCTCATGGAGAGCCCTCCCCCAGCCCCGCAGAGGCAGCCAGTGACAGTGGTCGGCTCTGATCTGGAGCACGGCTAGACGCGGGGGCATGGGGAGCACAGTGTGAGACTGCGGGAGAATAATACGAGCAGGCAGGAAAGGAGTTGGCTCATGGTGCTGCCATCTTCTTGTCCCAGCTATAAACATGTCACTTGACCTCCTCTTTCACCAGATTTATGGAAGAATCTGCCACTCGCCAAGCTGGCCTTGCCAACCCCTCCCACGACCTCTCTCGGGAACCCCCACAAAGCAATCAGCCCCTGGCATCTGTCCCACCACTGCCTGACCTCGCAGAACTTCTGAGGGACTCTGAAGGAATAGGCGCTTAAGCATTTCGGAAATGGTAAAACACCACCAAAGACATATCATCAATATAAAGAAATAATAACTTAAGCCAAAATTTCTCTAGATCATAATTTCATACCTCTGGTGGAAGGCTCACAATCTCAAATGTCTTTCACAAACGAAACAGGACTGGTCCCCAAAACAGGCAACATCATCAAAGGGGGCAGACCAGTGTGGCTAATGGGGGAACCCAGTCATCAGACACAAACAGTTTATGTGACATCTCCCAGTTTTTAAAATGAATTTGTAATTCAAGGAAATATAAAATTCCAGGTAGGTCCAAGAAACCAGGTCTGTAAGCCGGACTCGGTCCGGGCTGCCCTCTCCAAGACTCACTAGTCGGTCAGATGGTACGTAGGTATCTATACATTCCTAGGACTTTCAGAGGTCACCAGAGAAGGAGTTGGCACACCCTCCCAGCGTCTGACAACCCGCACCGTCAGGCAGAGAATGGGCACGAGAGAGACTGACCAGTGGGCTGGACGTTGACCACGGTTCCCTCGGAACGCTTTCGGGTCATGGCATACCACGAGCCATCCGGATCCTGGATCCACTCGGCAGCCTCACAGTAGAACTCGCCCTGGTCGGAGGGCCGCAGGTGGAAGACGGTGAGGCGGAAGGTGGTGCTCCCCAGCTTGTCCAGCCGTACCTCCCCCAGACTCTGCCTCTGCGCATATTCGCTGCTGGCGTGAAGCACGAAATCTCGGCTCAGGGAAATCACCTCCACGGGCTTCTCGCCCCCTCTCTGCCGGAGCCAGGCCACAGACAGGTGGCTGTGCTGGAACGTCTCCGTGGCCACCTCACAGCTCAGCTCCAGAGGGTCCTGCTCCACTTTGTGCAGAGTCTGCGGTATGGCCGTGGTCTGCAGAGTGTCAGGGATCACTGCAACACAGAAGCATCCCGAGCACACGGTCACAAAGCCGCAGAATCAGTCTCACACTCACGGGGGCCAGCCGCCCACCCCGCCCAGCCTTCGGCAACCACCGTGAGGCCGCAGGTGACCCCAGGTGGCAAGAAACAGAAGGGATTTTCTCTTTGGGTTTGGACTGCAATTTTTTGACACTTACCTGTTCGGTATTTTAATAACTTTTAGATAACAGGCGGGATGTATTTCGTTTCACATACTAAACGAACTCCCTGAAAATACTGCGTGAAACGAATTCTCTTTTTAAGCTCAGATGGTTTGCTTTGGTACCGCTTCAGGATACTTTCACTTGGCTTCTGACCGATCTTCCAAAGGAAACAGTTCCTAGAAGTTTACGTTTCTGTGTGCCCGGCTCACCTCCTCCCTGCTCGCCATCCCACCCCCACCTCCCCCGACTCACGTCAGCAATGCATTGCTCTAGGAAGGCTAGGTTTCAGAAAATCTTTTTGGTACAGGAAAGCAAGAGCATCCTTGGTTGTCTGATAGGCTGGATTTTCATATGATTCATGTGTCAAAGTGGTCTGGGCTGGAAGAAGCCATAGTTTGGGCAAGCGAGGACGCTGCCTCTTGGCCACTTGGTCAGAACCGTACTCTGGAGACTAAACACGGCCCCTCTCGGCCTGATGGGGACACCCCAATGACAACCAGTGTGTGTTTCCTCAGCACACCCACCTCGGGCCTGGCTCTCGCAGGCCTCCTGATAGGACGTGGCAGGAACGGCGAGCTTGGCGTGGAGGGCGGGGGGATTTCTGGGTGGACAGTGTGGGGCTGCGATGTTCACCCACGAGGATGGTCAACAATACCAAGGCTGTTCTGTCCTTCTGCCCCAAGTCTTAACTTTCCAGTTTTTATTATCACAACTATGCCTGGAGATCATGACTCGGGCAGAAAAAGAAGACCAGCCTCGATACTGGTGACCCTTCATGTCAGCAAGCATGGGGGCCCAGTGCCGTCCACACCTAAATGTGTCCCCTCCCCTACCGCCAGCTCCCGTCTGAGCAAGGACCTACAGCCGTATCCGCTTCCTGACTGAGCAGTGCCCCCGGTGTCGCTGAGCCCGTCCAAGGGCCTGCCATCTGCAAGCCCTTTCACTTCTCTTCCAGCTGATGTCCTATGCTCCGTCTTTCTCGTCATTTCTTCGGGCAACCACAGATGTCCTTGCCTTGTATCCCCTATCCCCTTTCACCAGCTACAGGGTCCGTTAGCCTTCTCTGAATTCTTTTTTTTTTTTTTAATGTTTATTTTTGAGAGAGAGACAGAGAGAGAGCGGGAGAGAGGCAGAGAGAGAGGGACAGAAGATCCCAAGCAGGCTCTGCACTGACAGCAGAGAGCCTGATGCGGAGCTCAAACTCACAAACTGTGAGACCGTGACCTGAGCTGAAGTCGGGACACTTAACCGACTGAGCCACTCAGGCGCCCCTTCCTTCTCTGAATTCTTAACACCTGCACTACAGTTTTCATAAGTTTTAGCCTCAACCTGCTATGTATTCACAAGCGAACCCACAACCTTTGTTCACTCGTGCTAGGTGTTAACCATTCAAATGTGTGGGGAACTTTGGTCTTTTGGGTTTTTTTTCAAGTGAAATACAGTTGCATTATTAAAGAAGCGACTCGGTGTTATGGACTCCACGTTTATTTCCTCCCCTCCGCCCCCCCCTAAATCCACATGGTAAATCCCAGTGGGTCCCACACACAGTGGTGTCTGGAGGTGAGGCCTCTGTGGGGGGTGATTAAGTCAGGAAGGTGGAACCCTCATGAATGGGATTAGTGCCCTTGGAAAGGGACCTCAGTGAGCTCTCTCATTCCCTTTCTGCCACGGGAGCAGACAATGAGAAGTCAGAAGTCGGCAACCCAGAAGAAGGCCTCCCCCGCCCAGAACCGACTGTGCCGGCACTTGGATCTTGGACTCGCAGCCTCCAGAACCGTGAGAAGTAAATGCCTGTTGCTGAAGCCACCCAGTCTGCGGTATTTTGTTACAGCGGCCCGAGTGGACCTGCTCAGGTGGGACACCGGCCACGGGAAACATCACCTCCTTACCTACTAGGTTCATCTTGGCACTGTAACTCCCAAAGTACCGCTCATCCGTGTTGGGTGTGTGGCACTCATACTCCCCGGCATCCCGGGCCTGGAGATCGGTGATGTGCAACAAGGCCGAGTTCCCCTGGACCCTCTCCACGTAGATCTTCCCCCCACGGACGCGCTGGGTATAGATGGCATAAGGGAAGGAAGAGTCCACGGTGCTGACGATCTGGACCTCGCGCTCTGGGGCGGACGGCAGGTAAATGGACCACTGGAAATTCTGCTCAGAAGGCCCCTGGTAGCCACTCACGTTGCACCAGATGGTGATGTGGGAGCCCTCCGTGCGGTACAGGGGTCCTTCCTGGACGGCAACATGCCGCTGTGCCAGCACTACACCTGTGGGGGACACACACACACAGGCTCGCTTACTCCTCAGACCAAGATGCAGTGCAGGCAGCAATCTCCAAAAGGCTTTGTTGTTTGTATGACATGACAATATAAATAGCTTACTGGCCCTTTCGGAGGCACTCTGTGATTTATAAATATTAATTAAAACACTCGGTGGTAAAGCTCTGTCCCTAATTTGCATATATGGAAATCGGATCGCGCAAAGTCGTGGTTCTGTTACTTATTCAACGGCTGACCCCTGGGAGTTTCATTTAGTCCCTCTGTTTGTCATCTGTGTCGCGGTTTTATATCTATTTATTAACGCTGTTTATAAAGTTTTTAATAAAACGAGCAGGAAAAGTTGAATCCCTGGCACACAGTCAGATGAAAACAAATAAAAGCAACCGTCTTGCAATCTGGGCCTGCAGGCAGGGAGGAGTCCCGGCGCCCTTTCTTTGGAGCTGCAGCCTGTGTTTTCGAATGTGGCTACTCCCGGGACACCACGTGGAGGAGTGTGACTTACCTCCTCTACCCTCCTTGAATGGGGGCAGAGCTGACCTCCTGCAGGCTGCAGCAGCTTTAAGTCGAGTGAGTGTCCCTGAGTGTGAACGTGCAGGGCTGAAGCGGATCCCTGCTGCCCAGATGCCCACATGTTGCCAATGGCAGGTGGTGGGGGGCTGACAGTGCAGACCCGTAACAAGGAAGCAAGCCTGCCCTTAGTATGGTGGCTCTGATTCCCCACCAGTCCCCCTGCCTTCCACCTGGGATATGCTTCTCTGGGGTCCCCTCTGCCTCCTCCATGTTTTTCTTAACACGGTCTCCCCTTTAGACTCAGGGGTGAGGAAATATGGTGAGTTTCACTTCTCATTCCATGCCAGCCTAACGCTGATCCTGCCTGAGCCACTGAGCAGGTGGGAGGGGGCACATGCCCTTGGGCTTCCTTCCCTGAAGCAGCAGCAGCCGGGCACAGCAGCGAGGCAGGTGAGTTCTAGCCACAGCTCTGCCAGGAATTGGAGCGGGATGTGTCATCTTGGACAAGTTGCTTTTCCTTTCTAGACCTGAATCTCTTCAACCACAATATTATTTTTTTAATGTTTATTTACTTTTGAGAGAGACAGACAGAGTGTGAATGAGGGAGGGGCAGAGAGAGAGAGAGACACACACAGAATCCACGAAGCAGGCTCCAGGCTCTGAGCTGTCAGCACAGAGCCCGATGTGAGCCACTTAGGCGCCCCAGACCGTGAGATCATGACCTGAGCTGATGTCGGACGCTTAACCGACTGAGCCACCCAGGTGCCCCTAAAATGATTTCTAAGAAGGCTTGGGAGTAGACTAGCACATGTGCCAATGCTGACTTTGTCACTTCCTAGCTGTGACTCTGGATAAGTAACTTAACCTCCCCAAGCTTCAGTTTCCTCATCTGGAAGAAGGGAATAATAATGTGTGCCTCCCAGAGCTATCGAAAAGACTCAGTAAGAGAACATGTGCAAAGTCCCCGGTACACAGTCCAGCCCACAAATACTCCTCAGTAAAGAGCCGCTAGCTAACCCTTTCTGGCTGGAACGTTCTATAGCTCTGGATCCGCAGGGTTTGGCCAGGGATCACCCAAGGACATTCCAATGGCCCCTTGACAATGACAGCATCTCTGGGCCACCCACAGCTGCAGCACACTTCCACTCCGTGAAACCTTCCCTCTCCCCCTCTAGAAAGGAATCGCAGCTGCCCCCAGCGTAAACCTATCTGATGGGGGTCCAGCTGGTGAACAGCCGGTACAGCTCAAGTACTAGCAGGACGCAGCTCTAAGCCCAGTCCGGGGGCGCAGCTTGCAGGGGGAGGGGGGGCAGGGCTTGTGCCTCAAAGCAAGCTGATCTAATCGACAAGATGACAGACTTTAAAACAGATCCTGCAAGGCAAGACCCGTGGCTTATGAACCGTAACTCACGGAGAACCTTTTCCCCCAAACGAAATCTTGCCCAGAACCTCATCTTGGCTTCAGCACCAGAAAGTGGGAACTGAAAAAATGAAGGGTGGGAACCGAATCAACAGATCATGGTGGTGTGTGAATTTACCCGATCCATTCTGTTTGACAGCATTGATTACGATATCAAAAGTCATTGAGAAGACAGCTCATTAGTTATTTTCAGTCTGTTAAAATGTGGTGTATAACATTTTGACTATGTGTACTCTTTTTATGACAACTTAAAATATCTATATGGTGACATTTAAATCAAATGTTTGCAGTTCTCTAGAAACGCAGAACTCTGAAAACAATGTAACTACAGTCATAACATTTAGGTCTCTTTGCACTTCAGCGTTCTGTTAACCAACAGCCACCGCCACTCGTCGCCGCCCGCTGCAAAGAAGGCTGGAGGCAGGTCGGGAGCCAGCTTCTTCCTTGAAGACGCTACTTCTCAACCTTGCTCTACGGTACTGTCACCAGGGAGCTTTACAAAATAGCAGGGCCTGGACCCCACCTGAGGGAACTGGGCATTCGCATTTCTAAAACGGTCAGTGCATGGCAGGGTCAGGAACTGCTCCTCCCGGGTGTCTCCACATAGTGGCAACCAGTGGTCCAAATGAGAAAACGTGTCCTAACGTTCAAGCTCTCAGTGGCTTTCAGCTCCTTCCTTCTGCAAACACTCTACATCGATTTGGGTCAAGAAAGTTTCACTCTTCCCCAGTGACTGGGTGGACGGGAGGCCCGTCAGATACCGGCTATTGTGAGGCAGTGCTGAGCTTACTCAGCCCCCAGCCCGCATCCAACCCACAGACCTTCCCAAAGCGCTTGGTCCTTGGATAGCACACACCACCTCCTGAAAAGCAAACAGTGTTAAGTGGCATTAAGGAGCCAGGGCAGCGGGGTCAGAACAACTTGTCCAAGCCAGAAGCAGGTTATAAGCAGCACTGCCAAACAAACAAATAAGTAAACGCTGGGTTGTACTTGAGTCACACACATTCAGCTGCACCCATGTTTTCGTTATCTCCTTAATTTCCTTCCTGCCCCCAAAGGGCTTTTGACCCCTGAAAATAATGCCGTTCTTAGGGAATGGACCCTAACATAGAAATAAAAATTACCTTATTTTCCCCAGCCTTATTCCCTTTGTGCACCCCCCCCATAGTTCCTTCTCCAGCACTGCCCCCCACTTTCTGAGACCTCAAAGAGAACCAGGTCCCTTACCTGGGGCTCAGGCATCCCCTAACCTCATGGCCCCTCCCATCTTCCCTCTAAGCCTACAACAGAAGACTCCTCCTGGGCAGGGATCACCTTTTTTTTTTTTAATTAATTTTTTTTTCCTTTAGACATTCCTATACTTTTTGAATTTCTCTGCAACAAGCAAATATCACTTATGCAATTTAAAACAAAAGAACAAGTATTCGCAGTATTATATAGAACTGAACAGTATTATATAGAACTGCACCAAAAGCAGAAAGAGCGTAGAAGCCAAAAACAAAAACAAGGAGCAAGGACAACAAATGCAAAACAGTGACGCATGTGGTATATACTAACCCAACCATATCAGTAATCACTTCGAATGTCCATCGCTGGTCTAAATGTGCCAACCAAAAGACAGGGATTGTTAGGGTGGATCTAAAAACAACCCAACTACATCATGGGGCGCCTGGGTGGCGCAGTCGGTTGAGCGTCCGACTTCAGCCAGGTCACGATCTCGCGGTCCGTGAGTTCGAGCCCCGCGTCGGGCTCTGGGCTGATGGCTCAGAGCCTGGAGCCTGTTTCTGATTCTGTGTCTCCCTCTTTCTCTGCCCCTCCCCCGTTCATGCTCTGTCTCTCTCTGTCCCAAAAATAAATAAACGTTGAAAAAAAAAAAATAAAAATAAAAAAAAATAAAAACAACCCAACTACATCTTATCTACAAGAAACCCACTCTAGATATACAGATGCGTGTAGATTAAAAGTAAACGGATGGAGGAAAACACACCATGTGAACACTAACCAAAGGAAAGCAGGAGTCGCGACATTAATTTCAGACAGAGCAGATTTCAAAGTACAGAAAGGTATCGCTGATGTTGAAGGACATTACATAGTTCTCCACGAAGACATACCAATTCTTAACATGGATGCACATAACAACAACATATTAGATGAGGCAAAAACTGAACAGAACTGTAAGGAGAAACAGATGAATTTGCTATCATAGCTGGTGACTTCAGTGCACCTCCGTCAGAAATAGACAGACCTAACAAGCAGAGAATCAGTAAAGACATAGCTGAACTCAACACCATCAATCAACTGAATATAATGGACGACTATTGACCGCTTCATCCAACGACAGCAGAATACACATTCTTCTCAAGCTCACATGGAACATTCACCAAAACAGACCACATTCTGGGCCATAAAACACACCTTAACAAATTGAAAAGATTAGAAATCATACACTGTCTGCTAGCAGACCACAATGGTATTAAGCTAGAAATCAATAACAGAAAAATAATTGGAAAATCCCGAACTGTGGATATCAAACAACACACTTCTAGAGAATACCTGGGTCACAGGAGAAATCTCAAGAGATATTTAAAAGTACAGTATTTTGAATCAAATGAAGATGAAAGCACAACTTATCAAAATGTGTGATATTCAGGGAAAACAGTGCTTCAAGGGAAATTTTATAGTATTAAATGCATGTATTAGAAAAGAAGAAAGATCTTAGTTTAATTCTTTTTTTTTTTACACATTTATTTATTTTTGAGAGACAGAGTGAGACAGAGTGGGAGCAGGGGAGGGGCAGAGAGAGGAGACACAGAATTCAAAGCTCCAGGCTCTAGGCTCCGAGCAAGCGGTCAGCACAGAGCCCGACGTGGGGTTCAAACCCACGAACCGTGAGATCATGACCTGAACCGAAGTCGGATGCTCAACCAACTGAGCCACCCAGGCGCCCCAAAAAGAAGAGAGATCTCAAATCAGTAATGTAAATTTCCTCCTTAGGAAAATAGAAAATGAAAAGCAAATGAAGTCCAAAGTAAGCAGAAGAAATCACAAGAATCAGAGGAGAAATCAATGATATTGAAAACAGGAAATCAATAGAGAAAAATCAATAAAATCAAAAGCTGGTTCTTTGAATAGATCAATAAAATCAATAAGCCCCTAGCCAGACTAACTAAGAAAAAAGAGAAAGGACACCAATTACTAATATCAAAAGTGAAAGAAAAGACATCACTACAGAGTCTGTGAAAATTAAAAGGATAATAAAGGAATCCTATGAACAATTCTGTGCCTACAAATTTGATAACCTAGATGAAATGGATCAATTCCTTGAAAGACACCATCTGTGAAAACTCAAACAAGGAATAGATGATTTCAATACACCTATACTTAAAGAAATTGAATCAATAATTAATAACCTTCCAAAGCAGAAAGCACCAGGCCTAGATAAATAAAAATAAATGGTAAATTTATTCACTGGTAAATTCTATTGAACATTTAAGGGAAAAAGTATAACAACTCTCTATAATCTCTTTCAGAAAACAGACAGATGGAATACTTCCTAACTCATTCTATGAGGCCAGCACTACCCTAATACTCACTAGACACAGGCATTCTAAGAAAACTACAGGTCAATACCTCTTATGAACACAGATGCAAAAATCCTTCAAAATCCTAGCAAATCAAACTCAATGATTTACAGAAAGAATTATACACCAAGACCATGTGGGACTTATCCCAGATATGCAAGGCTGATTCAATATTTGAAAACCAATTAACGTAATCTAACACATCAATGGGCTAAAAAGAAAAATCACATGATCATATCAATAGAAGGAGGAAAAGCATTTGACAAAATCCAAACACCATTCATTATAAAAACTTAGTAAACTAGGAATACAGGGGAGTTTTTCCAACTTGATAAAGAATATCTACAAAAATCCTATAGCTAACATCAGACCTAATGGTGAGAGACTCAAAGCTTCCCCACTAAGATCAAGTACAATGCAAGGATCTTCCTTCTTACAACTTCTTTTCAATATCATAGTTCTCTTCAGTATTATCAAGTCCTTGCTAATGCAATAAGGCAAGTAAAGGAAATACAAGATATACAAATTAGGAAGGAAGAGAAAAAAACTGTCTTTGTTTGCAGATGACACGATTGTCTATATAAAAAAAATCTAAGGGAATTAACAAAAAAACAAACAAAACAAAACCCTAGAACAAATAAATGATGACAACAATACTGCAGGATATAAGGTTAATATACAAAGGTCAATTGCCTTCCATATACCAACAATGAACAGAGGAATTTGAAATTGAAAATAGTATCATATACATTAGTACTGCCCAAAAATGAAATAGGTAGAAATCTAACAAAATGGTAAAGAACTAAATAAAATCAAAGAACTAAATCAAAGAACTAAATAAATGGAAAAAAACTCAATGTTCTTGGATAAAAAGACTCAATATTGTCAAGGTATCAGTTCTTCCCAACTTTTATCTATAGGTCCAATGCAACCTCAATCAAAATCGCAGCAAGTTATTTTGTATATACCAACAACCTGATTCTAAATTTTATACAGAGAAGCAAGAGATCCAGAACAGCCAACACTGTATTGAAAGAGAAGAACAGATGGGGCGCCTGGGTGGCGCAGTCGGTTAAGCGTCCGACTTCAGCCAGGTCACGATCTCGCGGCCCGTGAGTTCGAGCCCCGCGTCAGGCTCTGGGCTGATGGCTCAGAGCCTGGAGCCTGTTTCCGATTCTGTGTCTCCCTCTCTCTCTGCCCCTCCCCCGTTCATGCTCTGTCTCTCTCTGTCCCAAAAATAAATAAACGTTGAAAAAAAAAAAAAAAAAAAAAGAAAGAGAAGAACAGAGTTGAAGGACTGAAACTACCCAACCTTAAGACTTACTATAGGGGCGCCTGGGTGGCTGAGTCGGTTGAGCGTCCGGCTTTGGCTCATGATCTCAGGGTTTCTGAGTCATGATCTCACGGTTTGATCGGTTTGATCTTACGGTTTGTGAGTTCGAGCCCCGCGTTGGGCTCTGTGCTGACAGCTCAGAGCCTGGAGCCTGCTTCAGATTCTGTGTCTCCCTCTCTCTCTGCTCCTCCCCCACTTGTGCTCTGTCTCTCTGTCTCTCTCTCTCTCTCTCTCTCTCTCTCAAAAATAAGTAACCATTAAAAAAATTAAAAAAAAAATGACTTACTGTAAAGCCACAGTAATGAAACAGCACGGTAATGGAGAAAGAATGGACAAATAGATCAATGGGTCAAAACAGAGACCACAGAAAGAGACTCCCATAAATACAGTGAAGTGATCTTACAAAGGGGCAAAGGCGATCCAATAGAGCAAAGGCAGTGTCTTGAGCAAATGGGGCTCACACAACTGTAACATCACATGCAAAAAAAATAATAATAATCTAGACACAGGCCTTATACCCTTCACAGAAACTAACTAAAAACAAATCACAGATCAAAATGTAAACTGCAAAACTATAAAACTCCTAGAATATAACAGAGGAGGAAGCCTAGATTAACTTGGGTACGGTGACGCCTTTTTAGATACAATACCAAGGGTATGATCCATGAAAGAAATAATTGATAAGCTAAGCTTCATCAAAATTAAACTTCTGTTCTGTGAAAGACAAAATCAAGAGAATTAGAAGACAAGTTGCTGGCTGGGAAAAAATATTTGCAAAAGACGCATCTGATAAAAGACTGTTACCCAAAATATACAATGAACTCTTAAAACTCAAAAATAAGAAAAAAAAACAAACAAACAACGGATTAAAAAAGGGGCTAGAGACCTTAACAGACACCTCACCAAAGAAGATATCAGATGGCAAGTAAGCATATAAAAGGATGCTCCACATCTCATATCCGCAGGGAAATATAAATGAAAACAACAAAAAGATACCATTACACACCTGTAAGAGTGGCCGAAATCTGGAACAATGACAACCCCAAACGCTGGCAAGGATGTAGGGCTGGAGGAACTCTCATAGCTAGTGGGAATGCAAAATAATATAGCCATACTGGAAGACAGTGGGGGCTTCTAACAAAACTAAGCATACTCTTACCCTATGATCCAGCACTTGTGCTCCATGGCATTACCCAAAGGTGCTGAAAACGTTCGTTTATACAAACACCAGCTCATGAATGTTTATATCGGCTTTATTCCTAATTGTCAAAAGTTGGAAGCAGTCAAGATGTCCTTCAGTAGGCAAACAGATAAACCGTGGTACACCCAGACAACAGAATACTATTCAGCATTAAAAAGAAATGAGCTCTCAAACCATGAAAAGACATGAAGGAACTTTAAATACATAGTATTAAATGACAGAAACCAATTAAAAGAAGGCTTTATAAGAATCCAACTATATGGCATTCTAGAAAAGGCAAAACCATGGAGGTGATAAAAAGACCAGTGGTTGCAGAGGGTGGGGAAATGAACAGGCAGAGCACAGAGAATTTTAGGGCAGTGAAAATACTTTGTATGCTCTTGTAATGATGGGCACATTTTATTATACATTTATCCAAACCCACAGAATGTACTACAAGAAGAATGAACCACAGGGTAAACTATGGGCTTCAGGTGATGATGATGTGTCAGTACAGGTACATCCCTGGTAACAAATGTACCACTCTGACGAGTGATGTTGATAATGCATGATGCCATTGTGTGCGGAGGCAGGGGCATATGGGAAACTTCTGCATCTTCCTCTCAATTTTGTTGTAAACCTAAAAAAGTTTAAGAGAAAATACTGGGTAATAGGATGGCAAGTGATTTTTATTTTCTTCTTTACATTTTACTGTCTCCCAACCTCCATCCTCTGCAAAGAGTATGTTCTAGTTATAGACGTAGGAAAAAAAAATTTAACCAAAAATAAAAATAAGGTATGATTGCTGTATAAAATTTCTTCTTTATTGACTAACACGGTATAATAGAAAATATGTATTTGGTCTTTGTCCCTGGTATGTGGCTCAGAGCTTTGAAAACCCTTGGAATTTCTTGAGTGATAGAAACGTGTTTTGTCATTCATAAAGAGCCCCTTTTTCCCCTAAGGGGTTATGCTAATGATTCAAGGTGGGCCTGTAGACACTTTCAAGAGTGGAGCTGGCCTTCCTTAAAGGGTTGAAAATTTCAACCCCACCCCCCAAACTCCAGGAAGAGATAGGTACTAGAGTGAGCTCAAACACCAACGACCAATGATTTAATCAACCATGCCCATGCAATGAAACCCCCATATAGAAACCCTAAATGACAGGGTTAGGAAAACCTCCAGGTCAATGTGCAAGGACGGTGACGCACATGGAGAGGACCAGAGGTCACCCTCCATACCTTACCCTATGCACTCATTAGAGCTGACCTGTGCGACCAATAGGAAATGCAGAAATAATGGAGTTTGACTTCCAGGGCTAGGCCATAGTCAACAGGGTTTCTGCCTTGCTCTCTGGGATCACATACACCATGTCATGAGGACATCAAAGCAGCCTTCTAGGCAGATCTACCTGAGGTCTCCTTCCAACAACCAGCATTTAACTGAGCCACCAGGGAAGTGGGTCTTCAAGGCCAGCCAAGATGACTGCAACCCCAACCCCCCCCCCCGGGGTGGGGGGGGGCACAGAGTGAGACCCACCCAGTTAAGATGCTCTGAAACTGTATGAGATAACGTTTACTGTTTGTGTGTGTGTGTGTTGTTTGTTGACTTTTTGTATCATTTTAAGAATTTTATCGACAACTGCCATAATTACTGCTTTCACAGAGCACATATAGCTTCTCCAATCAAAATCCTTTTTTGGAAGACTACATTTTTTTTAAGAACAATTTTAGGTTTATAATAAAATTGAGAAGAACTTACTGTTGTTTTAAGCCTTAAGTTCTGGGGTAATTTGTTTTGTACCAGTATATGACTAATATTGACACCTGTGAGTCCTACATTTAATGAAAAATTGTGTCCTGTGCCCGTGTATGTGTTTTCTGGAAAAAGGGTCCACAAATTTTAAGATTCTGAAAGCGATTCAACACCCAGAAAAAAAGATTAAGAATACTGCTTTAGACAGTCCATGGTCATTAGGACAGGCCATGTCCTTTTAGATTTAGTTGTGACAGTCTCCAGTCACATAAACAAATGCATGGCATCGCTTAGCTAGCTTTTCAAGATACTACATGTCCAAGGATGCTCTCACTTCTTCCTCTGTACTAAGTCCTAGATGAACCTAGCTAGGGGCAGTATGACTCAGGAGTTAGTGACAAGTTGGGGTCACTGTGCCCGTGAAAACTAGCTTCTCATGCATTTTTTAGAATATGCCGGGGTTCAGTGAAGCCACATTGCTAGGCACGGGACCCAACGGCTATGTTTAAGAAGCATGACTGAGGGGCGCCTGGGTGGCGCAGTCGGTTAGGCGTCCGACTTCAGCCAGGTCACGATCTCGCGGTCGGTGGGTTCGAGCCCCGCGTCAGGCTCTGGGCTGATGGCTCAGAGCCTGGAGCCTGCTTCCGATTCTGTGTCTCCCTCTCTCTCTGCCCCTCCCCCGTTCATGCTCTGTCTCTCTCTGTCCCAGAAGTGAATAAATGTTGAAAAAAAAAAAGCATGACTGAGCATGTCAAGGTGACAAAGGATCTAGCTCACCATTCCACACCTGCTCTTCCAGTGTGGCCTCTCCAGTCATCAGAGTTCACTCAGCACCCAGCCGGGACAAATTCCGCCATGCTAGTATGTTTCTGTCTCCATAAAATGGGAATCATGTAATGTACCATCCAGTGATCTCACAGGCAACCCCAGAGATCAAATAATATTGCGAAAGCCACCAAACAAATATTTCATGAGTCCCCTTTCTTTCTACCCACATGAGATCATCTAAACAGAGGAAAAATCTTTGGAAGTATGAGCGCATAAAAGGAGCACTGATGTTCAACTTTTGGTTAAAAATGTGAAACTGCATATGTAGTAAAATTATGTTTAAAAAAAAATCTACCTAGAAAAACGACCGAAGAAAACATAATGATGCTAGGCTGAATCTTTGAGTGGTGAGAATACAGGTGACTTTCCCTTCCTCTTCTTTTATTTTCCCATTATTTTATTATTTTTTAATTTTTTTAAATGTTTATTTTTGAGAGAGAAATGGAGCATGAGTGGGGGAGGGCAGAAAGAGAGGAAGACACAGAATTCAAAGTAAGGTCCAGGCTCCGAGCTGTCAGCACAGAGCCCGACATGGGGCTCAAACTTGTGAATTGCGAGATCATGACCTGAGCTGAAGTTGGACGCCTAGCCACCTGAGCCACCCAAGCGCCTCTCCCATTATTTTAAATAAGCAAGTATGTTTTGCTTTAAAATGAAGATAAATGATGATAGTGATCAGCACTTTAGTGTGCCAGACACTACCCTAACTGTTCTGCATCCATCATCTCATTTAATCCTCACGCTACGAAAGGTCAAAGTCATTAGAGCCACATTTACCAGATGAGGAGATGCCCTTCAAGGTTCAGTCACCTTCTCCAAGACCACGAACATGACTAATACTTTTCTCAGTCTGTGGCTCATGCTGAATGTGCCAGGTAAACATCAGTGATAAGTGAGGATAAACCACTGGGTTTTCTTGCCAACCTGCCCCTAAAGACTATGATGGGGAATCTGTACGGCCCTCAAGTTTAAAATGCCAAACAGACCCTCTGCGGAGCAGAGACTGGGCTGCATAAAAGCTTCACGGAACACAAGTGCCTGGGAGAGAGCAGTCAGGAAGGCCACTCCAGGAATGGACAAGGTCTGGGCATCCCCACTTTTTAGCCTTCAGCCTAGGGAGGACAACAAGTGGCGTGAGCGATCTCCTTCTGGACGAGGGGACAGACACAAAGCTTGGCCCTTGCCAACAAGAGCCAGCACTTACTGGATGAGGTACAAAGTCTGTTCAAATGCCTTATGTGTATTAACTAATGTCAATGTTCACAGCAACTCTATGAAGTCTATACTCTTACTAGTGACTTCACTTTACAGACACAGAGCCCCAGGCAAGCGGTGGGGGAAGCCGGTCAATGAAGTCAGGCTGGAGACACCCATGAAAGGTGCATCACGAAAAGCACCTTCACAAAGAAGGTCCTACTAGGTCAATGTCACCACCCACTCCAGGCGCCCTAACCAAGGTGTGGGCGTGCACACACAGACCCCCATACCCACAGGGAAGCCACAGAACCAGGACGGCCATGTGCTTAGCTTCCCAAGACCATAGGCGCAAACACCTTAGTACCATCAAAAATGTTCCCTGAGACAGCCACAGACTCCTATGTGCTATGTGTGGTGCCACAACCCGGAACAGACCTGAAGGATCTAATTCAGAATTTTCTCCCTCCTTGACCTCTCACAGCATTAGCTGGTTACTTAACCTCTCTGTGCCTCAGTATCCTCATTTGTAAAAAAGATACAATCTTCACCACATTGTTGAAGGATTAAGTGAGTTCCCCCTTTAAAACTCTTAGTACATGGCCCATAATAAGTGCTCAATAGGCATGAAGCCAACAGTGCAGGAGTAGCCCCAGTGATAAATGATATTAGCTCTAGCTATGGAACTAATTTCTCCCAGGGCAGAAAGGTGTGTTTTCCAAACACCACTTAACAATATCTCCTGTCCCAGGCACCTGGGTGGCTCAGTTGGTTGAGCGTCCGACTTCGGCTCAGGTCATGAGCTCTTGATTTTGGCTCAGGTCATGATTTCATGGTTTGTGAGACTGAGCCCTGCATTGGGCTCTGCGTTGACAGCACGGAGCCTGCTTAGGTTTCTCTCTCTCTCCCTTGCTCTTTGGCCCTCCGACGCTCAAAATAAATAAACTTAAAAAAAAAAAAAAAGTAAGAATTTTGGGCACCAGGGTGGCTCAGTCGGTTAAGCATCCAACTTCGGCTCAGGTCATGATCTCACAGTTCATGAGTTCGAGCCCCACATTGGGCTCTGTGTTGACAGCTCGGAGCCTGGAGCCTGCTTCAGATTCTGTGTCTCCCTCTCTCTCTGCCCCTCCCGTTCATGCTCTGTCTCTCTCTCAAAAATAAATAAACGTTAAAAACAAAGGGGGGTGCGCCTGGGTGGCTCAGTTGGTTGAACGTCTGACTTCGGTTCAGGTCATGATCTCACAGGTTCAAGCCCCACATTGGGCTCTGTGTTGACAGCTCAGAGCCTAGAGCCTGCTTCGGATTCTATGTCTCCCTCTTTCCCTGCCCCTCCCCTGCTCACTCGCGCTCCCACTTGCTCTCTCTCTCTCTCTCAAAAATAAAGAAGTAAACATAAAAAAAAAAAAAAATCTCCTGTCCCATGAGCTCTTCTTCAATGTGACCATGCCATCGGAGATGGAGCTTAATTCCCTGCCCTTTGAACCTGGACGGGCTCGTGACCCTGTGAATGTCAGAGTAAGGTCATAAACAGTGATGCAGCTTCTGCTCTGCTACCTAGTGTCCGTGCCACTGTGTAAGAATTTTGGCTGCCATGCTGTGAGGAAGCCCAAGGCACATGGGGAGGGTGCTCCTGTCCAGAGCCCGAAAGACCTTGCCATCCACAGCCAGCACCACTGCCAAGCCCTCCTATGATTCCTCAGCTGCAAGCAGCCTCCTGGCCTTGGAATCTTCCCAGCTGAGACCTCAGACACTGGGGAACACAGAGAAGCCATTCCTGCCATGCCCGCCCAAATTCCTGACCCACAGACTCCGTGAGAATAAATAGTTGTTTTCAGCAACTGAGCTTTGGAGTAATCAGTTACATGGCAAAGACAACTGGGACATACACTACACTTTCAACCATTTTTTGCGTACCTATTAGATGAAGGGTACCTGGCCAGAAACAGAGAGAGATTAATCAGATACAGCTTTATGCTAAGTTGACAATCCCAGAGGAAATACGCATAACTGATCGTTGTTATACAACAGGATGTGACGTCAGTGAGGGGCAAAGTGCAAGGTTAAGAGCCCTCAGAAGGAGAGAGTAGGTCCAAAAAGACTTCGTGGAAGTAGGGGTATTTGAGTTGGGTCCTGAAGGATGGGAGGGAAAGTTCACGCCACACTAAAAACACTCCAGTGTATTCTAGGACCAGCAAGAAGTTTGCCAAGGGCTCTTGTCACATGGCTGAAGGGTCCATGAGTGCCCGGTGGGAAAGAGCACTGAAAGGCATGTTAATAAAGTCAAACCTGTCCTCTGGGACAGGGGAAGTGGAAAAAGAGGCTAGCGGAAGAAAGGGAAGGTCACAGATCAGAGTTGTGTTTTTGAGTCATTACTCTGGTGACAGGTAGAGGACAGAGCAGAGGGCAGGACTAGAAGCAGGGAGACCAAATTCAGTCAAGTGAGACAAGATGAGGGCCTGGCCTGGTTTTAAGTTCAAGGACAAAAATACCACTCAGGGTATTTTTTCCCTCTTTCCTTCTTCTCCTTTTTTTTTTGGTTTAAATCCCCAGTGGTACCTAAAATAGAGCTCGTCCAAAGATGATGATTAATTAATGTGAAATTATTGATGCCACTTCTAAGAAGGTGTGACTACCAGCTACAGGACCAGCAAAGACGGCAAACACGACGATTCCCTTCACCCCAAACCGACCTTGACCTCCATGATATGTGCACTGCTGAGTCATGACAAGGCTGCTTCGCTGTCTGCGTTAGGGCTTGGGTGAGCAAGCCCCGGGGCTGGGTCCTTGCTCCCAAGCTGCTGCCTCCTTTCTCATTACTGAACTTGAAGATGCCACCTTAGAAGACTGAACTGTGACTTCAAAAATGCTTGAAACATCCAAATATTTACTTAAGTTAGAATATTTAAACCATTTTAATGAAAATATTATAAGCCTTCAATCTCTTCCAACTACCGGCTGTCATCCTGCTTCCCCCCACCATTTCCCCAGAGATTGGCATGATTTAGGGATGATATATCACTCCAGACTCTTTTATAAAATCCATTCACATACAGATATATATCTATGTATATATAATCATTGAAAATATACAGTATCAGTCACCACTTTTTCATATAAACACTTTGGTTCCATACAGACACATTCCTTGGTTTTGCTCCTCAATGTTTTTGACATTAAACATAATTCTAGTTCCTTCCTTTTATATAGGTGTATAGTACCCCCTCCTGGAATTACACATTTTATTTATTCCCTTATTGATGGATATTAGCTTAATTTTTTCTTTCTTTTTTTTTTTTTTTTGTTTTTGCTATAACCAACATGCCCTTCTCTTTCCACATGCCTCCTACTATAATAGCACTCCAACCTGTCCTAAGGGATATGTGCTCCTTGCTCACTGACCTAAGTTCCTTGGTTTGGAGCTGAACTAACCTACTTCTCTTGAGATTTTGCAGATCACTGGCCTTGACGAGTGAAGGACCCGACTTTCCCAGAAGATAAGGTCTGACTACAATGGAAAACAGCTGTGGCTGATGCCAGCACATCTGTCCAGGGTCATGTCCACCTAGGACTACCTGCCAGGGCACCTGTTTCTCCTGCACGGAACACCCCCTCTCTTTTCCTCTGACTTCCCCTTTAAACCACTCCAGCTTTGCCTGGCTGTGGAAGATGGTCTTTGAGACGTGAGTCCACCACCCTCGCAGGTTTCCAGCTTCCTGAATAAAGCAAGCTTTCCTCTCCCGCCCTCACTTGCCTCTCAAGTATTGATTTTCGAGCATCAAGCAGCTGAACTTGAATTCAAAACCTGTTCTCTGTCTAGCAACACTACCTCTTTGCCTTTTCCTTGCCTGAATTTGTACACTCCTCCAGCTTCTCTCTCCTTAACCATTTAACCCACAGGGAAGACCAGAGCAATTCTTAGATGTCCATGGCTCTTTCGCCCCATGACAAGCTTGGCACCAGGACCAGTCCGAAGGACCAGACCTCCCTCTTCTTCCTCAGCCCCCCTCTCCTGTCACTCAGCCCTCGCCATGACCCTCCACTCCCAGAAAAGGTAGGGCTGATGCCCCCGAGTCCCACCCACCCTCTCATACTCCTCACCTGTGGCCCCCTCACCCCCATCCTAAGGATGGCACAGCATGGAAACGGCGTCTGGAAAGGAGACAGGGGAGCTATGCAGCCTGCCCTGACCCAATCATGCCCACGGCACAGGTAACAGACCCTTTTCCCACCTCCACCGGGACTCAAGGCGGCACATCCAACGGAAAATGCTTGTAACTGAACGTAAGTACCAGTATTTGCCTTCTGTTTTCTGGAGGAGGAAAAAAAAAAAATTAAAAGGTGGAATCAGATTACTTGCCTGTAAATGCTTTCCCTGTAATTACCCTAGTACCTACTGACCACTGTTTCCTTCCATCCGGTTTCAAAGATAATAGAAACGGGTGGAGTGTGGTCATCAGCGTCAGGCTGATTTCTTTTTAGTAAGAGGCCACCTCACGGCACAGCTCCCGGTCAAGTCTGGTGGCCTCGGAACCACAAACCTCACGTGCGTTCCAGCAAAAGAACCCTCACTTGGGGCCAGCAAAGGCCTGCTCCTTCTCACAAGCATGCATTTCATAACTGTTGCTGCTGACACTATTTTAGGGGGCCTTTCTGGACCTGAGATGCCCCAGTTTCTCCAAGTTCTCAGGCCAATTGAGAGGTATGTGCTGATCTCCAAACAGTCTCTTTACTGGCCACTACCACCGTCCCACATGAGGAACAGAAAGACGCCTCCTTGGTTCCCATCATGCCCTGTCACCTGGCTCTTCCTCCTAGAAGCTGGCAGGCTTCTATGTCCCCCTTGATGCTCTCGTGGCCCCAGGAGGAGGAGGAAGCTAAGCCCACATATTTCCTGAAAAAACGCCACAAGGGTTCCTTCAGGCAGCATTAGGATGTTACCTCTCTGATGCAGAAGCCTTGAGGGGCTTGTCCAGTGCATCAGGAATAAGACTAAGTCCTGGATGTGAACCGGTACCCGTGGCTATGGCTTCAGGAGGCTGTGCCGTGTCCCTCGACACAATGTCCCCCCACCCTGTTCTCTCCCGATGCCAAGGCCATGGAGACACAGAGGTGAGAAATGGGAGATATCCAGTTGCCAAGAACACACAGGTTTCCAGTGGGTGGTCTTCAGAGGGCCCTCAGGCTTCCTACTGTTTCCCCAGTTTCCTACTCTGGGTGCAGCCCCTCTAGCTCCCACTCAGTGTGCGCTCCTTGTACGAACCACTAGTGCTATTCTCCTAGTGCTATTCTCCCAACTCCGCCCAAGGCCGCAGTCTTCTCCCCACATTCTCTTGGCCTTCTGGAGGTCATGCTGTGACACTTAGCAGGAATCTGAGCTGCTATCTGTGCACACCCTGAGCTCAGTGCTTGGGGCTTGGTAGACGCTTCAGTAAATGTTACTGATGGATGAGCCTATGAGCCAACGAGTCCAGCAGGCTCCAAGGCTCCACTTCTCTAAAGTTAGGAAAAGCCTGGAACACCCACCTTCAGTTCTGGAGGTTCCCGGCAGCTCTCTCTGGGAGCCAGGGCTGGCTTTGCAGGACAGCGAGGGAGGGACAGTGAGAGAAGCAGATAGGTTGGCAGCAGAGATGACCATCCTCCTGACCATGACCATCCCCACACACATGGGCCACCTCTTGGATGTTAGCCAGATAATCACAAGAAGCTGAGCACAGGGGCACATTCGACTAACTCAAGTGGCAGTGGCGGGGTCGGGGGTGGGGGGAGTTAAGAAGGGGGGTTGACAAGCCATACTGTGGAAGTTCAAAACAACCCAAGAGTATGGGTCGTGGATCTTAGAAAGCCCGGAACTGGAGACCCATGTGACCTAGGCCCTCCTCTATTCAAGGATGGGCTTCCTTTACTTGGCCAAAGTTTCTGTGCTCCAACAATTCAGTTCACATATGCCTATTATCACTGTATACTCACAACATCCCACTATGGCTCTTGGTACAAAATCCCCAGACACTAACCTCAAAGGCTTAATTGTGGATTTGGGGACCATTTATGATACACACTTGACCAGATTGACAAGCCAGACTTGACCAGATAGGCTTCTGTATTCCATTACTTGGCATAATACCACTGCCCCCTTGGTCCTTGTTGTACACAAGGCAGCAGGAACCATGGGGGAGGGGGCAACCCCCTGTTTCAAGCATGAGTGGCCAGGGATCCTGAAATATGTCTAGCACACCAATAAAGCACCAACATCCACACTCAACTAAAAATTAATAGTCAAGTGCATGGACACTGCCTCTGGGGATTTTCCCAAGCACCTGTTACCTTATCATAATAATTCCTGCCCATTCCTCCTCTCTCAGCTTTGACTTTCATTGTTGGTGGTTCTGTGTCTTGCACTTTGCCCTTCTCTGTGGGCAGCCCTTGGGTTGCATATTTTTCCAGTTTAATTCAAGGAACATGCTTTGAGCATGACTATCACCAGGTAGCCGCCAGCGGGTCCCCTGCTTGTTCTTACTGGGGAGCACAGACACACAAAGGAGAACCGTGGAGGTGAAGGTTAATTCTGCAGCAGTGCAGGGACAAGACAGCAGCAGCCCCGGGGATTTCTGAACATAGCCCCGGAAGGTATGTGGGGCTGTGCTGGGAGAGAGCAGAGGGGATTCCAAAGGGGGACAGAACATGGAGCAGCGGTGGGGTGGGGTGGGGCGCTTGCAGAAGCAGGGAAAGGTCCACTGAGCGAGGCTCTATTACGTAAATTACGGCCCTTCCCTGTGGCAAAATACTACGAAGCCATCAAAAATCATAGGGAAATATTATGAACACCTAAAATGCTGAGGGCGCCTGGGTGGCTCAGTCGGCTGAGGGTCCAACTTTGGCTCAGGTCATGATCTCACGGTTCATGAGTTCGAGCCCCACATCAAGGTCTGTGCTGACGGCTCCGAGCCTGCTTCAGATTCTGTGTCTCCCTCTCTCTCTCTCTGCCCCTCCCCCACTCACACTCTGTCCCTCTCTCTCTTAAAAATAAACATTAAATAAATTAATTAATTAATTATTATTTGAAAGCCTATTACAAAGTAAAGGAGGAAAAGGCTCTAAAGGGTTTGAAAGTGTTTTTGTAAGGAACCCCCCACGCCTCGTATCCCGCTATGTATGTGTGGGGAAAGAACCGGGCTCATCTGCAGGAAAACGCTAAAGGACAGTAGGGTCACAAGCGACAGTTTTTCTTTGCATGTCGTGCTCCCTAAGCATTCCACACTCTGCATGGATTACACTTGGAAAGGCATTCTCAGACCGCTTTCCCCCTCACCCCCCAAAAAAGGAGTCGGAGAGGAGTGAATGCTTTTGTGCAGATGAGTCTGAGGTTCTGTGAGGGGGGGAGGGAGGGGGTGGCCCGGCAGCCTGTGCAGGGCAGGGGTGACGGGGTGATGTGAAACAGGGAAGGGCTGAGAGCGAATATGATGGCAAAATCAGCCAGGGCCAGGCTGGCCAGGTGATCTGGCAGGTGCAACATGTCGCATGGTTAATCAGTTGCCCTCTATTTGAGCTTCGTACTTGCTCAAGGGTCTGGCAGAACAGGTCTGACCTCATCTCCTTTTTTTTTTTTTTAAGCTATTTAGTCACTTTGCTAAAACTCCTAATTTTCCAAGCTATTAAACTTACAATTCCATGTTGATCTGTTCCGAGCCCCCTTATGTATCTCTTCTCTTGCTTCTTCCAACTGGATGCCCCTGCACAGCATGAATGGAAACCGTGAGCCCTGATGACAAGCGTCCTTCCAGGGTACAAAGAAGGCACCTGAGTGACAGCCAGCTGGAGGAGTCCCCGAGAAAGCGGAAGTTCCGGCATTAACATGCAGGCTGCCTCTGACATACCGGGGGCCAAGGACATGACATGCGTTACAGGCTGTTTGTAGTTCCCTACTGAGAGCCTGAGAGCGAGGGCGGCCGCACCATCAAAGGCCCTGGAGAAGCCTTGAGGAACAGAGATTTCAGGATTGGGATTCTGAACATTTGCCGACGGTCCCACAAAGAAGGAAGGATTCAAAGGCCTCTGCCCCCATGGTGGCAAACCCAGCCCAGACGCTAAAGGTGTTCCCCAGACACGCCCTCCTAATTAGGGGCAAGACAGAAGACCTCTTGGAAAGGAGACAAAAGATTCAAGGCAGTAATGGGATGCGTTATCCTGAAACTGAGGCTTTATCCCTGGCTGTCACCTGAAAAGGGCCATAAGGACTGAGTACCTGCTAAATCCCTGGCATTAGCCAAACCCGCACCATACTAGTGTTTTCCACAAGTGCGTTCTCATTTTAACTTCACAGCTGTCTTCTAAGAGAAGTGTACCGTCCTCATTTTAGAGATGAGGTGAGCAAACGGAGGCTCGGAGAAATGAAGAGCCACAGTGGATGGCAAGCCAGTACCATGGGCTCCTTGTTCATCCATTCCACAAATAAGGATGGTGCCTCTCCTTTGCCAGCCGCTGTGTTCTTTAGGCTGATGAACGACAAGACCCAAATCCCCTCACAGTCCGGGAGGTGGAGACAGATGAGTAAACGAAGGCTGCAAAGAGCCAGCAGCGCTGTGAAGGGCGTATGGAGGACACAGGGCAAGCCGTCCCCGCCAACCATGGGCAGTCAGGAGAGCTTCAGAGAACAGCGCTTCCCTGTGCCAGTTTGAAGCAGGATGAGCGGGCATTCCTGCTCGGTGAGGCTGGAACAACACGACCCGGACCTCGGCACAGAGCAGGCTGAGTCCACACAGAGCTGCGTGAGGGAGCTGGAGGGCCCACAGAGGGCTCAGACCAAGATGAAGCAGGGGCTTATTGCCATGGTAAAGAGGCTTTGGTCCAAGAGCAATGAAGAGTCACTGAGGGGGTGTTAAAAAGAGAATATATATTCTGAATCATGTCTTGGGAAGACGTTTCTGGCAGGAATGACTGGAAAGGGGTCCCAGCAGGGGATCCTCGCGGTGATCCATAAGAGTGCCACTGAGGCCCCAAGTAGGGCAGATCACAGGAGGTGGAGGGAGGCAGTCTGGCAGAAAAGATGCACAGAAATGTGGTCAAGAGCCTGAAAGGGTGTCCAGGGAGCTGTCTAGAGCAACTCCCAGATCTGGGCCACTGGGTAGGTGCGCAGAAGACAGAGGAAGCGGGTTTGTGGGGAAGCTGATGAGGTCATCATTGGACTGAGACCCCACTGTCCAGACCACCCCACCACCTACAGCTCGAAATCGCCTCCTCCAACAACCCTCTGCAGGACAGAGGGAGCAGAGGACGGTGACACAGTTGATGGATGGCAGGCACTCAGACGGGAGGTGCCTCATAGGCCATAATAAGCCACTGAGCCATTTGAGAAAGTTGCCAGAAGACGGTTAATTCAAGACTGTTCCCAAATACCTGGCATTCGGTCCTCCTCAAAACCCCCATCAGCTGTAAACCCCACAGCTCCCAAATGGGCATTGTTAACCACAAAGGTCCAGACACAGCAGAAGTCACCAAGGGCAGAGCCCCTTCCCAGAAGGTAGTCAAGGATTCGACTCACATGACTCAATCAACGAACGCTGGGTTGAGAAAAGGGAGGAAAGACAACCAATGTTCCACTCAGAAAATGATCCAGTTAATGAGGGCTCTGATTATATGGTTTTGAAGGTTATCACTTTGCTAGGGCTGCACATTTAAAATAGTTACGTGGTAATCAAAACCAGAAAACGCTGACCATCCCCGAAGGTCTCCGACGCATCTAGTGCTGATAAGGGGAGTTATCAGTTGCCTTTTGTGTAGGGCCAGATGAGCTACAGGTGGGTGTGTGGCAGGGGGTGGGTGCGGGGGGACAGGTGCGGGGTTGGGGGTGCAGGGGCTGCCAGCATCCCTTGGCACAGAAGACTGCCATTGAAAGGCGACATACCCACCAGGATTTAAACAGCGTCTCCGAAACCGCTTTCAAGAGAACCGTGGAGTAACTGACCACACAACACTCCGAATGAGGGGTCCTCAGAGGCAGAAAGAAAACCGAACCTGGAAGGCAACAAATGAGGACGTGGACGCTGAAGGATTAATTTTTAATCCTGCTCAGCGATCCTTTTTCAGCCATATGTTTCTGTCTCCCGGAACTCAGCATGGACTGTACAGGAAATCCATGCTCTAGGAGGGAAAAGAGAGACTGTACTCATTAACTTAGAGCTCCCCTTGTCTGGCAGGATTAACTCACCATACCCGTAGAGCCAAGCACAGGCCCCACTGCATGGGGTGCTTTTTACGGGCAAAGGAGCTGCGGTTAAAAACCTTTCTGAAGAACCTCCAGCCAAATCCGGAAAAGTAAAGGGCCGCAACCAGGAACAGGCTAGGCAATAGACAGGAAGGGGCTCTGACAAAGTTGTAGATCCCCACTGGTGGGGATAGTGACATTAGTGCGTTTACAGCATATTTGATTTACTTGCTAAGGCAAAATTCCCTAAGAATGAGGCACTGGGACCTGAGTGGAAAGCTTCTTCGCTGCAGTGATCCCTGACAGGCTCATTGTAAAGTAATGAATTTCGTGGACACTCAGAGAGAAAAAAATAGCTTCGAATGCTACGGATCGATGCTGCGCAGTGCAGAGACACAGACTTTGGTGTCTATGAGCTGCGCTCAGGTACCGCGCAGAGCCCAGCTGCAATCTGTCCTTTTGAAGGCCAGCTAAGAAGTCGACCCAGGCCCGGGCACGGTGCCAGGGTCCCCACACTCGAGCCATTTGGAACATCCTGGGTTCAGGCGTTCCTGTCCAGGGCTGGATCAGGAACTTCCCACCACCTGCTCCAGGGACTCGGGGGTCTCTGCAGGTTGACATCCATCCCAAGGAAGTAGAGCAGAGCTGGTCTGGGGTTTTTGCGGGAGGTGTTTTGTTTTTTGGTTTCATTTTGTTTCGTTTTTTACATTAGACAATCTCTCAGTTTCCTCTCTAGGGCTGAATTCCCTATGTGCAATAAATAAATAAAACCAAAACAAACAAACAAAAAGGGAAAACAACAAGACATTCCTTACAGTCCCATTTTAGCTCCAAGATTATGTGATTCTGTACTACCAAAATTCAAAGCCCGTGGATTCCCCCAACTATACAGACGTCCCTTTACCAGGGAAACGTACGTGGAACTGGCAGAACAAAAAATATCAGAAATCAGGATCTTGGGAGTAAAAGAACACTTAGAAACCACACAAAGCAGAAATAAAGAACCAACGTGGAATGAATCCAACTCGAATTAGAAGCAACATCTAAAATGACAGGTTCAGAAAAACCTGAAGAGAGCCCCAGGCTGGGCTTGACCCGGAGTCCGCAGGCCCTGCCTTCTTGCGAAGGTGGCTGGGTCGTCGGGTCTGGAGAGGAGGCAGTGGCGAGGGAAGAACCTCAGGGCCAGACCAGACGAGCAGGGAGAATATTTCACTCGTGCACTGCAACGGCGGCGGTAGTCTCTCGGGGACCGGGTGAGGAGCAGACTTAATCTTCACCATCTACATCCTTGTGCATCTTTTTAAATTAAACACGTGCATCCATTCACTCATTCAAAAGTAAATGAATAAAAATGCATGCTATGCCAAAGTAAAATCCAGAGACAATAAAAAAGACTAAGATAACTTACAATTTCCCCTAATGAAGTGTCGTTTAGAGCCCTAAGGGGAAGGTGGGGGGGGATGGGCTCAAGCGCGTGAAGAAAACAACTAATCAACAAAAGCACATGGTTCTGGCCAAACTGCACCTCCCTCTGCCCCTCCCGCCCTCCCTCCCTCCGCGTCCTCAGGCCCAGAACATCCCATTCGGCAGGCTCATCATCATTTGCCGCATCCTCTCCTGTGTGCCCAGTATCTTGGGCTGCCCACCAACCACAGGTGGCGCCCCCAACTCTCTGCCTGTAATGTATTGGGGAGTTCAAGTGTTCCTGCCATTTCCCCACTTGAGCAAGTGTTTCTCAAAGTTGACCACAATGGTACCTTCGTTCCATGTGCTCTGCTCACCTGACTCTGACATGGCTCCCATGGAGAGATGAGATCTGAGTCTCCTCCCCTTGAATCTGGGTAGGCTTATGACTACGGCAGTAGAGACACTCGTGACCTCAAGGCTGGGTCACAAGAGGCTTCTACCTGGCTCTCTCAGGACACTCATTTGGAACCCTGGGGCCCATGGAAGCAGCCTGACTGCCCTGCGCCCGCCATACTGGGAGGAAGCCATGCCAGCCCTCAAGAATGTCCACAGAAAGAGAAAGAGAGGCTGGTCCCCATAGCTCCACCTCCTGGAGTCCCAGCCCACAGCTGCCTGCAGCCTCACCAAAGACCCTAAGCCAGAATCACTACCAGCCAAACCCTTCCTGAAGTCCTGGCCTACAGGATTCCTGAGAGAGAATAAAAGGATTATTTTAAACCACCAAATTAGGGGTGGTTGGTTGAAAAGCTCTATGTAACTGATAACCTGCCTCTAAACAATGGAATCCCCAAGGTCTAGACCCCATCTCAAACTCACCTCAGGTTCCAACTGCTTACTGTTTTTTTTTTTAAGTTTATTTATTTGAGGGAGAGAGAGAGTGCATGTGCACACAAGTGGGCAAGGGGAGAGAGGGGGAGAGAGAGAGAGAGAGAGAGAGAGAAAGGGACAGAGAGAATCCCAAGCAGGCTCTACACTGCCAACGTGGAGCCTGATGCGGGGCTTGAACCCATGAACCACGAGATCATGACCCAAGCTGGGATCAAGAGTTGGACACTCAACCGACTGAACCACCCAGGCGCCCCCTCCTCCCTGCCTCCACTTCTCATTGGTTTTGAGGAACAGAGCCTGGCCAAGCCCTGGAGTCGAGCCGCCAATTCCAGAAATGTGTTCAAATAAATTCATTGTGTCTGCCCATACTTGACTTCCTCCCAAACAATCCCCACTGATGTCTGCCTTCCTCAGCTCTCTTCGTGGCAGAGGGGGGTCCCTGTTCTTCTCTGCTACCTCAGTGTGGACCGTCTCTAAATCCTGTTGACTCAGTCACTCTCAGCCCCTCCTGTGGCCCCCTCGGGCAGCCATACCTCCGTCCACCTGCTACCCTCTGCACCTGGCCCGCCAGCCACCTCCCAGCCCTCATCCCTCCAACTCCCCACACACAGAGCAGGAAGGACTATTTTTTGTTTTACACCCACAGTGTTCCAGAAAAGACTTATGGCAGCTTAAGCACAAAGAATTCTCAGCCTCGAACACTGTGATGGCCACCTCTTTTTTGGGCACTGAAGTATATCCCCCATCGTTCCAAGAATCAAATGACCAGAGCCTGTTGACGGGGCCTCCGCCTCCACCCACAACACAAATGCAAACTCAGAAGACTCCAAAGCCCTTCCCGGGAATGGCTCTTTCTCTGCCCCACACCCAGCCAACTCCTAGTCCCTCCTGAAGGCCCAGCCCATTTGTCATCTCTGCTGCGAGGCTGTCCTTGCCCCCTGGGGCAGCTCGCCCCACACTCCTCTGCCCTGCTAGCCTCCCTCCGGGCAGCTGAAGTCACAGCCCCCCTGTAACCCATCTCTATGGGCCCCTCTGCACTTCAGCAGCAGGTACCCGGTACATGCTTGCAGGAGGAATCAATCGCTCATTCTCCCAGAACCCCCTTCCTAGTGCACCTCCACTCCATAGAACAAGCCTCCCCACAGGTGCCTCACCACCCTCCCCCCACCCACCAGCCCACCTGAGGCTTCCCACAGCCTCCTCCAGCAAAGGGGGGGCCCTGCCCTGCAGACAGCCCCACTCCACGACCACCTTCCCTACACCAGCTTCCTTCCATTCTCAGAGGTGCTCTGGGGAACATGTGTTCAGCGATCCAAATCTCCACAGCTTGATTTTCATGCACTTCTGAGTTGGCCCTGGTTCCTCCCTCTCAGGCCTCAAGCGCATCAGGAGGAAGGCTGCTGACAACTCTTCCTGAGCTCCCAACAGTCTGCATGCACTTCTGCCTGGAAGAAAGGCTGGTCTCCAGGATGGATGAGGCCACTCTTAGCATCCTAGGTCTTAAAACTAGAAGAAGTATTGGCACCGCTGGATTCTCAGCTTCTAGAATGGTGCCTGGTACCTAAGAGGAGCTCCAAATATTAGTTGACTGAATAAAAGAACGAGAAGGTCCCTGGCCTAGCCTGGAGAAGGCATGCTCTGCCGGGCCCCCTCTCCACCAGGCACCGAGGCCTGAGAGGTTGCAGGATTCGGCCAAGGTCAACCAGCAAGCCAGGGACGGAAACTGGCACCCCATCTCCTGCCTCCCGGCACATGGCCCTCCTTCTGCCCAACCTCAGCTTTCTCACCACCCACCCCTTCCATGTTCCAAAGACAGCATCTCCACAAGAAGTCCTGGCCAGCATCCAGGAGTATTTTTCTTCCTGGCTTTAAAACCAACTGTGACAAATGGCTCTGCCGATCTGGGCCATGAGGCTGAGCAAATGGGACTGCGATTCACACTATTAACTTAAATCCTACTCGGTGTTATTTCAAATTAGGGCATTTTAACCAGAAATTACAAAAAGCATTGTTTGGCGGGGGGAGGGGTGCGTTGGTAAGTTTCCAGCAGATTCATTTACAAATCTACTTGTTCCTGGCCACCGTTGGCAATCACAGATCTTTCTACCCACTCCCTTTACTTCCGTCCACACAAAGCCCTGACTCAGGGATGTAAAGAATGATTCTTGGGGCCTCCTGGTCTCACTGCCCCCTAAGCCTGACTCCCCACACCTGTGGCTCATCTCCACTGATGGCAGCCCAGATGGAGAAGCTCTGTTAGAAAGTTCTTCTTTACTCTGAACTGAAATTAAGCTCAGGGGTCCTGGACACAGGACGAGCCCAGCCACTTGTCTACCCATTCAGTGGGTAATAACTGAGCACATCCTAGGCACGAGACACTGAAACAGGTACTAAGGCTACGAGAGATGCACAGGAACCATCTTGGTGCTCAAGGAGTTTGCCATCTAGAAGCTCTGAAGCTTCTCCTCTCCAGGCTGGACAGCCCAAGATCTTCCCCTGTTTCTTCTAAACAGGCTCCGGTTTGCCTCTGTCCCTCCAAACGTGTTACCCAGAACCTCATGCCATCCCCCACCTGTGGTCTGACCGGCATAGGGCAAGCAGACCACCACGCTGGTTCTAGACACCAAATTTCTTTCTGTGCAGACAAGACAGCTTTGTTTGGTGGCCACACCACATGGTTGGTACCTGCCAACTAAAACCTGCCATCCTTCCCACAGCCTCCCCCTCTCACACTTGTGCAGCTATGATTCCAAACCTTGCCTTTAGCCCAGTTCTATCGTAACAGAATGCAGAACATCAGCCTACCTAGTTTTTTGTCTTCCTTACCATCCAACGTATTTGCTGTCTCTTCTTGTTTTTAAGTTCTTTAAATGACTTTAGATGAGTTATGACCTTCACCTTCATCAAAACTCACCAGAAAAAGTGCAGAATGGTCAAGGACAGAACCCTACAATACCCTAATCCAGCCAGAGAACTATGAACAGGATGCTTGGGCACAAGACCTCCGCTTGCCTGTCCCGCCCACAGGTGCACTGCATCACCATGCCTCTTGCTGGCACACACAGTAGGCATTCTCAGGAAATGCAGTTTGATGCCAAGTCCTAAGCCATTCCGCACATATTAAAAATACAACTGAATTTTAAGAAAATGTGTTATTCCCAGGGGCTCCACTCTGCCAGTCCCTTCTCGTCTAAATACCTCCACCTTGGTCTTCAAGGTGTCCAAGTCCCAGGCCCGCACCCCCATCCATCCGATCTCCCCCTGGTCCTTCCAAAATTTGCCAATAGGCTTTGCTTACAATGGTTTCCATCCGCCTGTGTTGGTGACTGAACAACAATAAGGACAAAGGAAGAGGAAGGAGAGAAGGAAGAAAGGAGAACGAGGAAGAGGAAGGAAGCAGGAAAATAACAATAGCGGCACCAGCTAGTCTCAGCACTGAGTCCTGCCAGGCCCTGTTCTAAAGGCCTCACGTGGGGCACAATTAGCCCTCACGACAACGTGAGGTCGGTGCCCTTCTCACCCTGTCTGCAGATGAATGTGGCGCCCACAGGGTAAGTAATCTGTCCAGGGTCCGTACTCTGAACCGTTCTCCCTGCATCACTGCCCAGGAAAAAGTAACAGGTAGGGGGATGGGCATGGGCTGAGGCACCAACCAGATAAGGAGCTAACTGCACAGGGACCATGGGAGGGTAGGGTCAGCCTGGGGAGAGGCAGGGAGGGCATCTCACGGAAGTCACCTTCCTCTGAATCTCGGGAAGTAAACAGGAGTTAAGGACACGCAGCCCAGGGACAGGTATAGGGAGGCACTCATCCACACGCGAGGGCAGGGCACACGCAAAACCAGAGGACAAACGGTGAGTTCACCAAGAGGACGAGTGTGGGCTCTGGCTAAAAGGCCAGGATGAGCACAGGTACACGGAGCACAGCTGCAGATGGACAGGCAGGGACCAGGCCTCCAAGATGTATGTCTTGGTAAAGATGGGAACTCCATCCTGCGTACATCTGGTCACCCAGGCCTCGTTCTCCAAATCCTACCTCCTCCGGGACCATCTGTCCTACTCCGGTGCAAGCCTCAGGCGTGGAGATGGGTGTTCAATGACTGCAGATGAGGGGAAGGAGACCGCATCTAGGACCAGACTACATACAGGGAAGGAAGGGTCTCCCTTTGCCCCTCCCCCACGCTGCTCCCACCTTCTCCAAAAGAAGAAAGGAAGCACAATGTAATTGCTTCTTCTATAACTTGTTAAGTCAAATCATTAAGGCTTCATTACTTGGCTTTTTCTAACTGTCAATATAGGGGCGCCTGGGTGGCGCAGTCGGTTAAGCGTCCGACTTCAGCCAGGTCACGATCTCGCGGTCCGTGAGTTCGAGCCCCGCGTCGGGCTCTGGGCTGATGGCTCAGAGCCTGGAGCCTGTTTCCGATTCTGTGTCTCCCTCTCTCTCTGCCCCTCCCCCGTTCATGCTCTGTCTCTCTCTGTCCCAAAAATAAAATAATAATAACTGTCAATATAAGTGTCCGGAAAATACGTGGAATCGTGGGCCTCTAGGAACGTATTAAATTTAAGGGGATCCACAACCCACTGTCATCGAATGACAAAATATGCATTTTCTCAGGAACGGACACGTTTCTTAGCTTCAGTCTAGATGCTAATGACATCATGTGACAACAGGAGCCACCTCAAGTTCAGAAGACTGAAAATAATTGCACGTTTCTTTAATTTTTGAATGAAGAAGCATAAATACCTGTGTCTATTCCAGGACTGTCAATCCTAATATTTTGCCACACTTGCTTAATTTTTTTTTTTCCAAGGAAGTAAGCCCTAGAGATGCTGCCCGTGTCTGTATTTCCCCCTCCTCATTCCCATTCCACCCCCGCCCCCACTGCAGAAACAACAACATCCTGCACTTGGCATTTATCACTCCCGTCTGTTTTTATGCTTTTACTATAGATGTATAACAATATAGAGTTTCTGCACATTTCAAAATTGTTTAAAATGTCATCGCTGAATGCACTTTGCATTTTTTTTTACTTGACAAAACATTTTTGAGAGTAATCTCTGTTGACATCTGTCACTCCAAGTGCATTCCTTTTGATTGTTGCATATCATAGTCCCTTGTATGAATATTCACTGTATCTATTACAATTTATCTATTCATTTTCCTGTTGATGAACGCTTAAATGGTTTCCGACCCTTCACTGCAATGAATACTCTTGTAATTGTTCATCTAAGGGTACCTTCAGTCACGCTACGCGCTGCCCAAATCGCTCTGCAACACTGGCACACCAATTTACATTCCCAAGGTCAGGGTTTAAGTGTTCCTTCTGTTCCAAGTCTTTGTCAACTCCCTGGTATTGTTTGGCTTCTACATTTTTCACCAATCTGATGGGGACAAAATGTTACCTCCTTGTTATTCTGAAGAGGGATTTTTTTTTTTTAATTTTTTTTTTTCGACGTTTATTTATTTTTGGGACAGAGAGAGACAGAGCATGAACGGGGGAGGGGCAGAGAGAGAGGGAGACACAGAATCGGAAACAGGCTCCAGGCTCTGAGCCATCAGCCCAGAGCCCGACGCGGGGCTCGAACTCATGGACCGCGAGATCGTGACCTGGCTGAAGTCGGACGCTTAACCGACTGCGCCACCCAGGCGCCCCGTGAAGAGGGATTTTAAATGCAAACACAAATTACTGAAAAATGCAGCCTAATGGACAAGAATTTTCCACAACACATGGGCAGATAATAAGTGTTCCTTGGGTTTTCTGGAAAATAATACAGGAAGGGTAGGAAAGGGAATGAGGGTACAGATAAAACAAGACTGGCTGTGAGCTGATAACAGCTAGAACTGGGTGACGGGTGCGTGGGGGTCATTATCCTACTCTCTCCACTTGAGTATACGTTTGAAGTTTTCCACAATAGGAAATTAAAAAAAAGAAAAAGCAGTAGCAGCATCCAGAGCAAAGATAAACCTCAAAGAAACAAGAGCAGTGATCACGGCAGAGGGCAGCCTTCCGAGAGGGAAGAGGGCAGAGCTAAAAGGGCAGCAGAGGACAAAAGGAAGCTTGGAGAAGGGCTTTTGAATTGTGTTATTATGATTTAAGTCAGAAAAGTTAGGAACGGTATTCATCCAATTAGTGTTCCTAAAATGTTACCAGACTTTTAAGTACTGTTGGTAGGATGGTCACCATTAAAAACCACCCAAGATGCTGTTCCACAGAATTTTACTTCGAAATACGGAACATTTCGTGTGTTTTCATTCTTCCAAATTTGTCTTTTAACAGGTGCAAGAATTATCTTTTTAAAGAAAACTTCAGAATGAAAAGAAATGGGTCCTCAGGCTTCTGGTTCTGACGTCTGGAATGACTTCCGTAAGGTAAGAGTTCATATTGCACATTTCTGAGGGCAACTTTACCCTTGATGAATAATATTAGAATTCTAGATGCCTCCAAGCAGCTAGAGCCAGGAGGACCTGAGTCCCTATGCTTAAGGGGCAGGGGTCCAGGCCCGGGATGTGAAAGATAAACCTAAAGAAACAACAGAGTGGGATTCAGGGCAGAGCAAAATTTGACCAGGGAGAAAGCTAAAAACTCCTGTGGCACGGGGAGGAAGGAAGAGCATTTTGCTCAAGTGGATAAGAAAATGTGGAAAAGGAAAAGCCTCCGCCAGAATTAGAGCCCATGGTTTAGAGCCAGGAGCTCCAGGGCTGTCGGGGAAGAAGTGTCCTGAGCGGCAGGGCGTGGTGGCAGCAGGCAGAACCCCTCGGGGCAGGAGGCCCACTGCACCATCATCATTCACTGCTGTGTGCTGGGCCCTGAGAGCTCAGGGTGGCAGACATCAGCGGGGGCCACCAGGCCACCTGCCAGGGAGCCCATGGCAAACACCGCTCAGCGAAGGCATTTTCAGGCTCCTCTGCATAGTGTTGCCTTAAATCATCCCCCGTCTGGAACCTTCCCCACCCCACCACCACCTTCCCCTGCAGCCTCCACTCCCCCCACCTCTGCCCCTAAAGCAGTTATTCATTAGCCACAGGGATTTACCTCCCAGTAACAACAGAGGCTGCAAACTCTCTTTTTGGTCCAAAAAGCACAGTGAGAGGTACTGGAATTGTAGAGCCTCATTCGCCAAATGCTACGCGAAAGCTCCAGAGTCAGATCATCCTGTCCCACTCCCTTGTTCACAGAAAAGGAAACTGAGCTCAACCTGTGCAAGGACAGGACAGTGAAGAGCCTAGCAGTCAGGTTCCCCAGCTGATCCTGCCCTCCCCAAACCCGCGCTTAGCGTTCTACTCCGTGACACCAATGTTTCAGACCAGAGGACCTGTGCTTCCTTCATCAGAGAACACCTGTCAGTCAGTATCACGTGGCCATGTCACCTGTCACATGGTTAGCTCCTGACAAAGGGGCTTAGAGAACTCCGGTCTCCGGATTCCCAGATTAGGCCTCCTGTTCCTCCCACAAGGCTTCCCAAGGCCCATCTTCCTCGGCAATCCAGCGACTTTGGTACTCACGACCCTGGGTGACCAAGAAATCCCACTTGCAATGGACACTCATCGTGTGACCTTCAGGGGCCTTGACTCACTCTTCTGACCATCCTTTGTGTCCTTGACTCCTGGCCGCTCAGTAGCAGCTCAGTCCTCTTTTGTGCATTTATTACTGTCAGTCTGTGAGAGCAAGCAGGAAGTTTCCATGCCCCAAGCTCTAGGAGGCTGGCCTTCTCAGCTGACAGCACCCTGGGCCAGCCTACCCCAGTCACAGCGATCCCAGAGGAGGGCTGGAGGAGGTGGCTTTCGAGTGTCAGGGCAGTGGCCAAGGCAGAGTCTCATGACATTACGTGTGTACACAAGACACTATCCCATGGACAGTGCAGCTGACCCTTGAACCCCCCGTGCAATGTGGACCATTGTCCCTACTCCTCAGTGAGGAAGCTGAGGTCCTGAAAGGTCTGATGATTCACCCAAGGTCAGGAGTTAGCAGGAGTCAGGGGGAGGGCAGGAAACCAACACTTTCCATTTCAAGGGCAGGACAGTGAAGAGCCTAGCAGTCAGGTTCCCCAGCTGATCCTGCCCTCCCCAAACCCGCGCTCAGCGTTCTACTCCGTGACACCAATGTTTCAGACCAGAGGACCCGTGCTTCCTTCATCTGGACCCCTACCAAAGAACACCTGTCAGCAGTCCCCACACAGGAAATGCCACCACAAATAAAGAAAAAGGTGAACCCAGTCACATGCTCCTCAAACTCCTTTTCTCTATTTCCCCAGGAGCCACACCAAGGCCAATGATGATTTGACAGCGTCCCTGTCCATTTGGGACTGCCAAAACATCAGGGACCTTAACTGGAAAGTAAGGCAGGAAAACCGCAGTCACTGGGCACCTATTAAGGAGAGCCCCAAGCAGTGACTCCAAATTACGAACCGAGGTGATGGCAGAGAAGAAAGCCAGCGAAGGAGGCTGCTCTGGGCTGCCAAGGGCCACCTGGAGAAAACCTCTCTAGTATCAGCTGGCTCCAAATGTTAAGACTTTTCCAGAAACCCCACATTAAAAGGGCAGGCTCTGTAACTGGTTACTATAACCTAGCCACTACACGAGCCAGCTATGGAACCAAACATATCTACGATCAGTTGACTTGAGGGGATATTACCCTTGAAAACATGGGTGGGTCTCAGCTACTCTGCTGAAATCTTCAAGAGGAAAAATGGAAGTTTCCCTAGTGAAGAAGAAATCAAGGCTCAGACTACAGGGTAAAATCCTGTTGAGTTTCCAGTATGCTGGCCTTCCCTAGAGACTTCAAACTTGCCAACCACAGAACCACAAGAATTATTCCAAAAGTTAAATCTCTGTATGTGTGCCTGTGTGTATACATATGCATGTCTGTACATATATGTATACATACATATGTATGCACACATGCATACATGCATATATGTTCATGTTATAAACGTTTATGTTCTCTTTCTCAGGAGAACCCTATCTGATACTGATTTTTGTACCAGGATAGTTCTAGAGGAACAGAATCTCAAATATGTGTTTTCCCAAATGGCTCTGGGGTTTCTAGAATTCTCTAATCTGAATAAATATAAAGGCAAACAACTCTTTAAAAAGAAAAAGAAGAGGAAAGGAAAAGCGTAAGCTCGGTACACATTAAAGTGATTATCAGCCAGTAACACCACAGCAGCTAGTGACCCTATGGGATGACCGGAAAGGCCCTAGGTTAGAAGTCAACTGTGCTAGTCCCCCTTCATACTCTGAGCCACTGGGGAAGACAGTCTGGCAGTTTCCTATAAAGTTACATGTAAACTTGCCGTATGACCCAGCAATACCCACTCCTGGTATTTATTTACCCAAGAGAAATGAAAGCCTATATCCACACAAAGTCTCGTACACGAAACAGCAGATTTATACTAGCCCCAAACTGGAAACAACCCAAATGTCCATCAACGGGACATTCTGTCCATCACAGAATGCGATCTATCCGTACATGCAAGCACATGGATGAATCGCAAAAGCATTATGCTGAGTGAGAGAAGTCCAATTCAAAAGGCTTCATACTGCAGGGCTGCATATGGCCGACACTCTGGCCAGGATAGCACTGTGGTAACAAACACCAGATCTGTACCTGCTGCCTCTGAGGGTGTGAGGAGGGAACTTCCGGGGGCAAAAGTACCACTCTCTATTGATTGTGATGGCGGTTCACACCAACATCCCTCAGCGCTCACGGAACCATACACTTAAGACTGGTGAATTTCTGTTGCATGTTAATTACCCCACAATAAAGCAGATTTATTTTCCTTAGTAGGAAGTGGTTTGTGCTGGCCGTGACCTGGAGAAATCACACAACCTCGCTGTGCCCCGACTGCCCCATCTGGACAAGGGGTTGCATGACAGTCCTCTGACCCGAAACTGCAGGGATGAAGTCAGAGAATGTGTGTGAACACACAGACTGGACTGACTTGGGGGTTAAATAAATGTCAACTTCCGCTTCCCTCTTCAGTGCAAAGGAGCCACCCTACCGATCCATAAACCTTCCGGATCAGGGGTCAGGGATGCACCAGAGGGCTCGGTGAAGACAAGGAGAGCAGGCTGTAGCCTGAGTGGGACACAGGGTAGAGGGAAGCCGTGGATATGGCTGCTCGGGGGCTGGGTGGGGGGGTGGTGTGGGGAGACCGAGAACAGCACAGAGGGGATGGCAAGGGCCGGACAGCTGTGGACCGTTTTGCTCAAGGCCAGCCTGGCTGGGGCCTCCAGGCCTCTCATTTCGCCTGCCTTAATGAGAGGTCATGCAAGTGCCTGCCCACAACTGCATCATCTCCTCCTGTCGCCAGCTTAAACACAGAGTGGAGCTAGAGCAGGACAAAGTCTCCTTTATAAAACACTGTGGCTTGTTCCCACTGCCGTTTGAACCCTTGGGCTCTGTGACACGGAACACCAGCTTCGGCCACTCCCCGTCACTTCCCACAGGCGCCAGGACAGCGCATTCCCGTGCCTGGCTCCTGGGTAAATGCCATTATCATTGCCTTCAGGGGGAGCCGGAGACTTCTAGGGGCTGAGGTCAGAAAGCATGGACCCGCAAGACTCCTAGGAACTTTCAAAGGCTCGGAAGCGAAAGGTGCCAGTTCGTTAGTGTGTCTCGTTCTACTTCACAAGTTCCTCTTAGCACAATACGCTGACCAGCCGCGACATGGGTAGTTTCTGGCTCATAAAGAGCGCAGGCGAGAATTTCCTCAAGTCACTGGAGGAGAGTAGGAAGGAGGCAGAAAGCGGCCACTGAAGAGTATTCACAGGATACCAACGTCACCAGAGGCAAAAGCAAGTGAGTTGTCAGTGGAGAAATCTAGAGGAGGGAGATGGCGAAGTCTGGACAACAAGGGAAGGGAGGGGAGCAAACACTGGGGTCCCTCGGGTCAGGAGCCACTGCCACCAGCAGGAAAGTCCGGCACTGGCCAGCCTACTCTTGCCTGTGGGGTCCCTGTGCTTCAGGGGATGCTATCCCAGGTAACACGGGTATCCATTTCCCCAAGCCCCGCCCCCCCACACCCCAGCACGCCAGCCAGCAATAAACAACTCACTTCCGCAGGACACTCTAAACAGATACTCTAGGATTCCTTACGCTCAAATGCCAACGCACATTCTTTCCATAAACCCCAGCACGGTGCGTGAAATGACATCAACATCGCTCCCTGAGAGCACTGGAAAAGAACGCAAAATGGGGGAAATCCTGAAGAACAGGCAAGAGAACAGGAGCTCCGACAGAAACAGGAGCTTGAGCAGATAGAGGAGGCTGGAAGCGAGGCCGGCTGACACACCGCATAAGCCAAGGCGCAGAGGCAGAGGGCTGGCGGGTGGCAAAAGAGGTGGGGCAGACAGGCAGGCGAGCCCCAGGGGGTAGGGCCCAATCAATGGGGTGAGGAAACCCCCTCAGAGCTGTCGCGGCTCTCAAAGTCAAATGAGGCCAAGGCTGGTGGACACTCCGCGGCCAGTGGATATGTTCAACGGCTCAGAGATTCTTGGAGCCCTGCTACGGTGGCCTCGCCCAGACTGAAACAAGAACGGCAAGATATCCTAAGGAATGTGACGACAATGTGGTCCAAAGGTCTTGCATTAATGGCTCAGCAACTATGTACTGTGGCTTAAATCCAATCTCCAAATGGCCAAGGCAACCTGCCACCAGTCAGCTGACCAGGGAGGCCCCCTGGTCCTAAAGGACAACTTCCGCTGAGCGTTTACCAGGCACCAGGCACGTGCCAAGGGCTCTCTCCCTAGGGTGGCCCCATTCAATTCTCCCACTAACCCACATGAGTGGCTCCTATTGTTTCACAGATGAGGAAATAAATGGGAGCTTAGAAGAGTTAAGTAGCTTGCCCCAAATCCTACCGCTGGCTCCCTAACAAATGCTTATTGAATGTGGCCTGGCTAGACAGATGGAAGGATGACTGGAAGGACAGATGGACAAAGGAAAAGGCCAGGCTGACAGATGGCTTTGGTGTCATCTCCTCCTGGGACGACACGTGGACCTTCTAGGCCTGTCAGAGGAAACAGGGAGAGCAGTGGGTAAAATAAGGGCGGCTACCCATGAACAGACCGGTACCCACAAATACTCAGGACACCTCGGTTTTGTTGAAAGTGGAAGAAAAATTAAAAAAAAAACGTTAGACAGAGGAACGGTCCCTCCATGTCGTTCAGTTTTCAAATTCATAAAGACAAGCCCGAGGGGCCAATGCCTGGCTATCCCTCCGTCTGAAGGCTTTTCTGCTGGGTCTCCGTGGGCCTCCAAGTTTCCAGTTGGACGAGAAACAGAGCGCACCAGAGATCGCACCCGGAGCAGGAGAGGCGCCTCACAAAGGCCCTTCCCCTGCATCCAGCTCTGCTTTGTTTAAGGCAAGATCAGATTCGGCATCTGCACTTTTACTCGCTGCCTGACGAAAACCAGATGTCAAATGCCTCCCAGCGCTTCATCAGGGCCCCTGCCCTTAGGAAAATAGTGTGAGTCAGCCCGGCAAAATGAACCCGGCCGTAGCAAAGAGTGGTCTGGGCCCAGGGCCTGCCTTGCTCCATACACTCCCGAGCCTTTAAGAAAAGGCACATTTCCTATCTTCTGAGAAGAGGAAGGTTAAAAAAACTGGGCTTTGCACCTCATTCTTAGCTTACCGTGGAGCTCTGGAACTTTTTCCTGAAGCTCCCTGTCTAGATCCACCGATGATTGAGACGCTCAAGCTGGTCACCAGTGGATACCGGCCACCGAAATATTCCCCTACACAAGCCACTGGACACGCTGGTACCCCTGGAGAGAGCGGCCGTCTCCCTACCACAGCTCGTGGGCAGGGAGCCCCTACCCTGGAAAGCTAAAAGGCTTTGGTATTAGAGGCAAGAAGTAAACTCACCCTCCAAGACCACTAAGCCCTGGAGGTAGAACGAGAGGCAGCCGGCGAGCTCTAACCCCTGCCACGCAGACCTCTGAGCAAACCGTGTCAGAAGTAGGTGCTGAAGCGTAACCTGAAGACCACGTATCACCTGGACCCTGCACAAGCAGCAGGGAGCAGCGCCACTCTGTTACAGCTTCAGGTCTGGCTTCCACCACCACGACTTCCCGGCCAAGGGCAGAACAATCAAAGTCTTATGCTGGAAGGAGGCCCTCCTCCCCCTGTGACCGTATCCGAGGCCCGTGGCCCTTGGCCCCCAGGATGCTTGGGCCTGGGGGGAGGGGAAGGGGGGGGAAGAAATGCAAGAATACTGGTTCTTAGCTGCCTCCGCCAGGAGATGACACCTGCCACTTCCTCACCCATTTTACTGTCTAAGAACAGGCACATGACCCCACAAAACTGTGCAGATCTGGAGGGCTATGCGTGTATCTGTGCTGTCCCTGACACATCATCATAAGCCCTGGCCTCTCGTTCCCAAGGCCTGACCTGTGTTTTCAGATGAATTCAAGGTCCCATTACTTAGGTCTTCCATCATTACCTCAAAGCCTCAGTGGCAAAGACCAGACAGCATCGTCCTAAAATCGATCACCTCTTTCAAATGTCCATTTTATGTCATCATGCTCAAACACTCAGAGGCAGCTTCTAGATGTCCCCCTTTCTCCGCATTCAATCAACCCGTCTCTCAGCAGTTCCTTCACTCCTTTACAATTTTCCTCCGCTATCTTCCTCCATTTCCTACTGCTGTCACCTCAAACCTCACCACCTATAACCGAATTATTCCACTCAGCTTTTGCTGTCTTCCCTTCTAACCGCCCCGGCACATGGTGGCCTCCCCCTCCCCATCAAGGTCCCCATTCCTAGCTTCTCCCCTGCTCACAACGCCTCTCACTGCATCCATCAAGGGTCACCTTCTAAGCCTGCAGCTCGCCGTGCTCTAGAATCTGCCTGTGGAATTAGGATGTAATCTCGCCGTTCTCCGACAGCGCCTTGGCCACTCCTATCTCTGCAGGTCTGCTCATGCCATCCGCTGCTCGGAATGTCCTCCTGCTCTTCCCACACAAATCCTAATCCCACCTCAGGATCCATTCCAAATACAATCTCCTTGCTCCGGCTTTGCCGGCCAAGGGACTTCCCTCTCTCCCTTCTGGCTCACCATGGGGCTGAACGCTGGCTCTGAATAGTGTGCCTGTGGATGATAAGCTGAATCGCACTGTTTTATGAGAATAAATCCTTATTTCCTGCTCCTTTGAGGGAGAGTCTAATACAGGTTGTCGTCAACTATAAGTAGCCAAAAACACCAACTCGACTGGCTGCAACAGTGAAGACAGAAAGTATGGAGGCCAGGCTGTCAGTCTTTAGTGGTTCTGTGATCAAGGACCCTGGTTCCTCACCTCTGAGGGCTCAACAGACTTCCTTTCCTCATGGTGATAAGATGGCTGCCTCATTTCCAAGAATCTAGTGGAAGGAGCTGTCCTCCTCCTGTGTGTGTGTGTGTGTGTGTGTGTGTGTGTGTGTGTGTGTTTTGAGAGAGAGACAGAAATATCACCAGTGGGGGAGGGGCAGAGAGAGGGAGAGAGAGAATCCCAAGCAGGTTCCACACTGTCAGTACAGAGCCTGACACGGGGCTCGAACTCACGAACCTCGAGATCATGACCTGAGCCGAAACCAAGAGTTGACGCTTAACCGACTGAGCCACCCAGGCGCCCCTTCTGTGTTTCTTTTTAAGAGAAGACATTTTTCCCAGAATCCCCACAGCAGACTTCTCCTCATATCTCACTGGCCAAAACTCTGCCAAACGCCCATGTCTAAACTATGGGCCTTTATGACTGGCTTAGATCAGTCGACTTTTATTCTGGAGCTGGAAGCAGGGTCACTTTTCCTTGAGTAGCACAGAGAGAGAGGCATGACCTTCAAACCAAGTCAGGGCTCCACCATCAAGAAAAGAACGGCTGCCACGTAGGCAACCAACGGCATCTGCCAGAGGCAGGGACCGATGTCACATATTTGTGTTTTCCTAACTTGCCACCCCCATCCTGTGCTGGCACATAAGGGTGCTCAACAAAGAGCTGTGGTATTGAGCTGAACTAGAAATTATCCTGTGGGTGTGAGAAAATAGCATGATAATAGAGTGGACACAATTGGACATTTGTGCAGAGAAACTGGAGAGAAGGCCAACAAATCCAAACAGATGCAAAAAAAGTACTTAGCAGAGGAGGTTTGGGGAAGCTTCGGTCCAAGCCCTAGGCTGGACCCGACTCCCAGTTCCACAGATACGGAGTAGGCCACAGGCCAGAGCACCAGGCTTCTCCCAGCAGGGCCCAGCTGGGCCTTCTCCTCAGTTCAACCCTTGCCTCCAATGGGCCAGCGATCTACAGCCAGCCCACAACCCATCGGGCACAAAGGAGGCTCACAATGAGGACAGTCGGTGCCTAGCAAGTAACTGGGCACTTCGTGGGCACACACAAATGCGTTGAATATGAGAACATGTGAGGTCTGGGCCGTAAAAGCGAGGGCTCCCTCTGACTCTGGACTAAAGGGACGGGTCTTTCCATTGCTGATAGGTCTCTCCTCCCTCCTTTCTCCGGGGCCATCCCGCTCAGATCTCCTCCTTCATGTCAGCTTTTCCCACAACCTCTCCCAGATTCTCTGGGCTGCTGACAGCACCTGAGCCTGGGAAACGTGCCAGGAACTGCACAGAAACCATACCAAACACAAGGCTCCGAAGTCCCATCGAGGCACCCTATCTACATCACAGGTCCCTGAGTTTCAGCTCTTTGAAATTTTAAAATTCCTTTTCCAGTAGGGTAGCAAGCATGTCCTTGGCTGAAGAAAACCGTGTGAAACGCAGCATGCTCCCAGAGTTCATTGATTACAACGCACAGTCAACATTCGATACCTATCGACTCAACAACTAGTACGTTGAACCATATAACGCTGTTGATATTCAATGGTTTCTGACCTATTAACGTGGCAATGCCACACAATTCAACCTAATATCTACTCCACGCCAGGCAAGAGGTGAAGGAGGGGCTTGGGATGCCATGATCAACAAACAACACACAGATACAATCCCTGTCCCGATGGAACTTACAGTCTGGTGCGTTAGACCGCTAATTAAAAAGTAATACACCGTTCAGCTTCACTACTATAATTAATTATACGTGTACTTATTTGTGGACTTGCTTGATTTCTTTGCTAGCCTGTAAGCTACATAAGGGTGCTGGCTGCTGTCTTTTCTATAGAACACACAGCCAAGCACACAGCAGAACACATTAGATAGTTGTTAAATTTACTAATTCATGTTAAAATACACAAGTGCAGGTGCTGTGGAAGAATTGGGGGGTAAGGATCAAGGACTCCACTAGCTTGGAAATTCCAATATTGCTAATAATGTCAAATTAGGTCTTCGTGAAACAGGTATCTATACCACATATAATTGACCGGCAGTGTATTACACAGGGTTTCATAGGGACTATTTAAAATACTTAAGAGAACAAACTGTTTTCAAGCACAATCCAGTTTTTCAGAAACTCCATTTACATAAACAATTGGTGCGCTAATTGCAAATCATTCTTATTTCTCTCCTAAAGCAGGATCCCCTAAGGATCTTTATTAGGCACTCGATTAGCCTAGTTTGAGTTACAGTATTTACTTAAAAGTAATAACAGCGAAGTTCTTGAAAAATATTTGGTAATTCTAACATTTTACTGATTCAAACCAATCCTCTTTGTTAGTCTATGTTGCTAGGGATTTTACCGTCACATTAAGACAAAGTACCGAAGTCTGAACCTGCAGTTCACCAAATTCCTCTGCAGGACACTTCTGACAGCAAGAAACTGAGCCAACATCAGAAAGGGGTTGAAACCAGAAAATCAAGAAAGGACGATGTGAAAAGAAACTGTAATCCAGTTTAGTCTAATAAACGACGCACATGAAGTCACATTCCAATGATAAGCAGAGCACGTGAAAGTTTTAGGTCCTGCACCCCCGAACCTGTCACGGATCTGATATAATGTAATGTAATGACAAATGTCAGTGAACACCGTGGACCAGCAGGCCTCTTATCTACCTCGCAGCCTCTCCTTGAGAGCCAGCCCCGGCCGCACTGCACAGACACCAATGAGCTTGGATGGTATCTCCGTGCGCATCTGGCCTCTCGTTCTCTGCACCGGCTCCGAGATTTGCTAACACACTAGTCACATTCACGGGGCGTCTTGAACTCTCTCAACATGGCAAATCATCAGCAGGCCCTGTCCCCACGCCAAAAGCAAACAAAAGCCCGTCGCCGGCAAGGAGGACACCCGGTCTCTCTGAAGGATGCCAAAGTCCCCATCCTGCCTCCTTTGCAGAACCCTGCAAATCTCCCCGATGCAGGCAGGATGAGCAAGGCGTGGGGGAGATTATGCTCTGAATGTCTTAAGAGATTAGTTACTTAAAATCCTCCACATGACTTCAGTCATCCCCGTTACAGATGACAGAGTAAAAGCCTACTTGATTAAAGCCGAATGCCTATACATTTGCAAGAGGCAAAATATGGAGAAGAAAACAGGAGTCAGATTACTGATGGGCACGGCATCAGCACCAGGACGTCAGGGGCTGCTGAATAAATCATGACAAGGAGGCACAAGCAGTAATCATAGATTCACCATAAATACCGCAGCCCTCAAGGCTCTCATATTTACTTACTTTCCCCCAAAGCATAGACTGGATCCGGCCTTGTCCTCGAATGAGGCCTGTCTCTCCCCAAATTCCAAATATGGGAAATGACAGCTCTTCTGTGGCAGGGGTAAAAGTGGGAAGGCAAATGTTTGTATTACGTAATGTTTTAATTTTAAAACAAAGACTGTGTGTGCCAGAGACTCTCTCTTCTGTTCGGGGCGTTTTCCAGTCCTTCTACCACTCTCCCCCAACCCAGGCCACGGCAGCCTTTTCCTCACCCCCAGAATAATTCCCCTTTAGGATAAAAGGATTACATGTGAGATCCATGAGGATCCTTTCAAAATACATTCAAGCCTAGAGGCACTTGAGGTCTCTGTGTCCTTCCTCCCTTCGAGAAGTCCGCTGAGGGTGTGTGAGGGGACAGCTATTCAGAAGAGTTGGATTCATACAAGCGTGAGACAGGAGTTACAGATGCTGTTCCTCCAGCCAGAAAGGTGCCAGGACACCCGGCTAGGGGCCACAGCCCCCGTTCCAACAGAGGGACGGAGAAAGAGCCAGGCAAGGCGCTCAGATGTGATCTTGTGTTTCTGTAACGAAATCATAGAAGGCAGACGGCAAAACGGTCCACCATGCCGTCTTCTGTACTAAAACATCAGAAGACATTAAGAAACTGTTCAGCACATCATTTCTAAACAGCATCATAAAGGGGGTTGCCTGGTTTCGGGACGAGCCTAGACAGAATGACTCTACCTGCACAGTCACTCCCTACAGTTTATTGGAGACGTGTCCATCTGGGAAGCAGAATTCCCAACAGACCAGCCATCCCCAAACCAACACAAAACCACCACGGAACAAAACCGATGACGAACGCCAGAAAGGCCTCCGAGAAGGATGGCGCCCTGTCCCAGACGCTCTGGGGAGCAGCGGCCACCAGCTTTGGGGTGGAGGGGACTCCCACCAGGCACAGTTTCCAACCCCGAGTCTCAGGGAACTGGTGGAGACAGGAGAAGCGCTGGTGAAGCTGGAGAGAAGTGGATGGATGTGTGGGGAGGCTCAGCCCCAGGTCAGATGACAGCACCTGGCAAGAGCCTGGATCCCACTGAGACAACCCGACAGTTTCTGGAAAATGGGCCAACATGGAGAGGGCCCTGAGCTGTCCCCACAGCCTCTCCTCCCAAGGCTCTACTGGGAAGCAGGGAGGCGGAGTCCTAGGTCAGGGACATAGCAACCTTCCCGCCACCACACTCCCAACATAAGGGTGCGCAGGAGAAAGCCTCCTGTCTGACAGCAAGTATGTGACTGCTCTAGTTCTCTTCTGTTCCGGCTTTCTAGAAATTCAGAGCTAAGAGTGAGATTCCCAGTTCCCACAGACAGACAATATCCCCCGCAGTTAATAAGGGCATTCTACATCTCCAGGACTTGGGATATTTGTGTATTTTCAAAAGAAAGAATCTGCCCTCGCTGGGCCACCCACCCCAATCTCCCCCAATCACTGGTACTCCTCTTTTGTCATCAAGGGCCCTTTGTCACAGCCGATGGGGTATGTGTAATCACCACTGCTAAAGAGGTGACAACAAACCAGGAGGAAAAGACATTAAGTAACAGGAAGAGAAAAGATTTTGCACCTCAGGGACAGAAAAGAGTTCCCAAATGTCAGAGTGTTTTTAATTAATCTATTTATTAAGATTAAAAAATACAGATCAGGTGACTTCTTAGAACATGTGTCATGATTATACCTTTTAATTCCTGGTACGTGAGAAAACGGAACAATGAGCTGCTTGTAGCCAGCATTCAAATATTTGCTGAATGAACAGATAAAGTCTTTTTTTTTATTATTTTTTTAATGTTTATTTATTTTTGAGAGAGAGAGATGGCACATGAGCAGGGGAGGGGCAGAGAGAGAGGGAGACCCAGAATCCAAAGCAGGCTCCAGGCTCTGAGATGTCAGCACAGAGACCAACGTGGGGCTCGAACTTACGAATCATGAGATCATGACCTGAGCCGAAGTCAGACGCTCAACCGACCGAGCCACCCAGGCACCCCAGATAAATAGTCTTTTTAGGAAAGTGTTGCAAGTAGTTTCTAATGGAACAGTGGTCTTGGGATGGGCGGTAGGAACATCAAACCCTGCTACTGAAGAAAAGCAGACTAGGACATGTGAACCCAATGACCATCCCTCCAAAACGGTAACTATTTTAAAAATCTGGTGTAAAGGTGAACGATCCAAGAAACCTGCATGTGCTCCCAGGGATTTAAAGACAGTCATAACCAGCGAACCTGAGAAGTAACCCAACACTTTGAAATGATCATCTTTTTACAGAAACAGCCGCTTCTGCAGGGCTAGAGGAAAAAGTGCTCTTTTAGGTTAAGGTCTTAAATGTCTGGTAGCCAGCAACCTCAGTGGCAACATTAGTCCAATTCATTCTACACGGAAGAATCACTTGGGAACTGAAAATGCAGGAAAACTGGGGCACCTGGGGGGCTCAGTCAGTTAAGCATCCGACTTCAGCTCAGGTCATGATCTCACGGTTCGCAAGTTCAAGCCCCATGTCAGGCTCTGTGCTGACAGCTCGGAGCCTGGAGCCTGCTTCCCATTTTGTGTCTCCCTCTCTCTCTGCCCCCCCTCCCCTGCTCACACTCTGTCTGTCTGTCTGTCTCTCTCTCTCTCTCTCAAAAATAAATAAACGTTAAAAAAAATTTTTTTTAAGAAAATGCAGAAAAACTTGTCCAGTTTTCCCCCTAGTTAGTCTATGAACAAATAAAGAACTTGACTGAATTAGACCCCAAACCCAACATTTATGCTTGTCCTCTTAACAAGTTTTAAATAGGCTTCATTTTCATTCAACATAATTTCAAAATTATAATGAAAACAGTCAACAAAATATGTGTGCACTCAATTTGTTAAATTTATGTGCTTGGGGAAAAAAGAGTCCGAATAAACAAGTCAATTATTTTCATTAAATACATTAAAATTTAAGGTAGTGTTTTTATTATGACTCTTGCCTTAATACACCAGGACAAAATTATTCCACGATACAGCTATTGAATGAGGCTCACTACTCCCCCACTGATTTCACAAATTACAGTTCCAACTAGCTATAAAATAACCAAATCAGTTCTGATATGGCCATAAAATTAAGCCTGAAAAAACAGTGAGGCAAATCACCCCTTTAAAATCAAGTGGTTGAACAATACGTTCTACATGATTCCATTTATGTCAGAAAAAAAAAATCTATATTTGCGTGAGTATGCATGCATAGAAATTATAGAAAAAGACCTGGAAGAATATATATCAAACTGTCAAGAACATATATCAGACCTCAATAAGGGGCATGGGGTGGAGAGGGGAACTTTCACATTTTACTCTCTGTCTGTACCGTTTAGACTTTTTACAACAGAACTATATTCCCGTGTTACCTCTGTCAACAAATTAAAATCCAAAAAAACAAAGCAAGCAAATATAATCTACCTTCTGAAGTTGAAACCAACCTCTCAGGACCTTACTTTTATACAACACGTTACCCTAAAGCACCGTATTTGCTGTTTTAAATTACGACTTAATTCAAATTAAGTCTTCAGTGACATTTAAGATTGATGGCATTGTTACATCTAAGACGTTGTGAAGTTTCTCTGCAAGTCTTTAAAAAAAAAAAAAGAGGAGTAGGATGTCCCTGGACAGGACAGGTGTGGTCTGACCTGTAGCAATGGATACTCAACTCCAGTCTCCCGTTCCTCTTTCTACGGAAAGTCGCCCTAGCAAAGTCAATCGAGGTCACCAAAGCAACCAATTAATGGCAAACACCATCGAGGATATCCATGTCCCCTGGGGTTCTCAAAGTAACCCGTGGGATTGTCAGAAAGCCGGCCACCTTGGACATTTCAAAACACCTAACAATGACAACGCTTCCCCTATCATGGAGACACAGGGCTAAGACCGAACAGGCAAGGCCACGTGGGTCCTTTGGTCATGGACTAAGCAGAGTGCCAGATTAATTCTGCTGCAGAGCTGAACTACATCACTCTATCAAGGGTGAGCAGCCATATTGGTTACCACATAGGAAAAACAGATTAATTACTACTTAATGCTGACAGACAGAGGATTTCAAATGTATGGGGCTCCTGAGGGAAGGGAAGTTCATAAAAGGGGTCCGTGAGAAGGAGGTCAGCAGCCTGCCTCATGACACATCTCTGTCACCAACACACCACAGGCAGGATCCGGTGCCCTGCGGGCAGAGACGGCGTTCTCTGAAGACACCATGAGAAAGGAGGTATGGACTGTGCTCCAGAGAATGGGAAAATGGGTATTACAAACAAAAACAGTAGCAAATACACAAAAATGACGCCAACTTAAGGCAATGCTGAACATGCTCCCAGACATCAAGGCATCATAATGGGAAAGGACACACAACTGGTATTGGATCTTTTGCCCCATTTTAAGAAAGGAAGGCCTAGGGACCTGAAAGTCAAGGGGAAGACGCCACCACTAGAAGTCGGGACAGCAGTTTCTTTGAGTTCACAGTTTTGTCAGAATGTCGTTGCCCTGGTTTTTGATGGGTACATGACAGCTCGTCCTTTGGTGCAGGAACAGATCCCCTGGACCCCCACCTCCGGCCTTCTCTCACCAGTGGTCCTCCAGGTACCCGCTTACAGCTCTCTGGTATCTTCCTTCCGTCTCAGGCCCAAATATCCACACTTCATACCGACCGCTCCAATTCTTACCAGCCAGCACACTGACATTCAGGCTCCTCCACCCCTTGAGAAGCCTTCTCAAAGCAGCCCGATGTGCCCAGGGTGTCCTTCACCCCACAATTCTGCCAGGACCTCGCTCTCCCATTACTTAAGAAATGTCTAGGGGCGCCTGGGTGGCTCAGTCGGTTGCGCGTCCGACTTCAGCTCAGGTCATGATCTCACGGTCGGTGAGTTCGAGCCCCGCGTCGGGCTCTGGGCTGATGGCTCAGAGCCTGGAGCCTGCTTCCGATTCTGTGTCTCCCTCTCTCTCTGCCCCTCCCCCGTTCATGCTCTGTCTCTGTCTCAAAAATAAATAAACGTTAAAAAAAAAATAAAAATAAAACTATAAAAAAAAAAAAAAAAAAAAGAAATGTCTAACATTCCAGCTTTTCCAGAAAGCCTTTCCAGACTGACCACTCATAAGCTACTCCAGCCTCAATCTCCCTCCTGGACAGAGTTTCCTCACTACTCTTGCTGAGCTGAAAACAAGAACAAACTTGCCTGGCCCCTCCCTCCCCAAAGGACACCTGTCTTCCATCCTCAGAGAGCACAGACTATCAACGTCTTCCTCTCCATTTGCAAAGTGATTTACCATTTGTTTTACGGCTGGCCTTAGATGATCATCCCCTAGAAGACAGGGACAGGGTGGCGTTCAGCAAAGCCTGGGTCACTGGGATGACAGGGAATAGGGTATTTGGATGAATATAATTAAAGGGTTAACAGAGGATTAGACAGAAACTTTGCTTCAACTCTCGTTATTATAAAGCCTGTTATAAAGGCTTTTGAAATACATCTGACCACTTTCCAGCCTGAGTAGAGTTAATATAATTTAATCTGTGATTTAGGATCTTACAGTGCCCTGAGGCTCATCATTCTCTTCTGCTACTATAATTATAGATGCGGAAGATGTAGAGACTGGACTGATGGTGCCCTGAAAGCCGATTTCGAGAATAAATCCTCGCTACCGCATCTTGTGAACTCGGCCTTTCAGAAAGTGGAGTTCAAAATAATAGAAACAAAATCCCACTTAATTGGAGGTTCCAGTTAAGGGAGGTCCATTGCCATGGTCTTTGTTAAGTCCCCACCACTGTGGCCCACAATTAGCCACTTAATAAAGCATTCCTGATGAAGGAATTTGGCAACATGTGATTTTTCTACAAATGTAAGCTTGATTTTGACGCAACCACTCATTTCTTTGAAAATCAAGGGGCATTCACACACAGGTGTCCTAAATTTCCTTAAATTAAAAACCAACCCTTCACGAAGAGTTAGCTGTGCTCACTTCCAAGCCGCAAAGAAACAGGTGTCCAATCATAGGAAATGAGGAGCTCCCAAAGGAACCTCAAAATCTTAATCAAGGAGCCATAACAGAGAAGGCACAAGGCCGGGGACCACGGGAGGCCAGCAGTGAAGCCACTTCATTCAGTTTCTAGGTCAGGGCTCCGCCAAAGTGGTCTGCCTGGGCCCTAGGGGCTCAGTCTAAGCCCAAATCCCAAACGCATTACAGTCGAAGCCAGTTCTCTGTGTCCTCACCATCCCAGATGGACTGGACGCTGAAGACCCCTGACAGTCATTTCTCTGAACCCTAAAGGGCCACTCTACCACCATTATGACCACAGACTCCTCAGCACCATCAGGACTCTACTGGGAATAGAACGCTCCCCGCGTGGGAACCCTGCCCGTTTCTGAAAGCCAATAAAGTCCTCTCACACGGCATCTTCCCAGCAACCGCTGCCTACCCTGAACTTTACTTTGAACTTCACAGGGGTCCGTGAACGGAAGTCAGGAGGTATGTGAACTTGCAGAAAAAAAAAAAAAAAAAAATGACAGCTTTATTTGCAGCTAACCTCTAAGTGAATGCGAACTGTTTGATTACGAATGTAGGCAACCACCATGGCGATGTCTCCAGGACCTGTGACTCTGTCACAACGCAAGTCACACATGCCTTCAGATCACCTCACAGTTGACACAGATGCCTCAACACACCGTTTTCATTCTTCACTGTGCCATAATTACGGTAATTGTTAGAACTGCTGTTTGAGCTAGTTATTTAATGTGCTCCTAAGAAGCGTATTGCTATGATCCTAAATTTGTTTAATGTTTTGATGACTGTATTTCAATAGAACTCATTTCCTCTGTTAGTTGATGTATTTTTATTTATGAATTTCAAAGTGTTACCCAAAGAAAGGGTCCATAGGCTTTTCCAGACCGCTCAAAGGACCCAGGGACACAAAAAAGGTTAAGAACCCCTGTTGGGTGGTATAAAAGCACAGGCCCTGTAGCCAATCTCTAGCTCTTGTCCTTTGAGCAAAATGATTTTAATTCCCTGAACCTTGAGTTTCCTTATCATGATCAAAGGAGCCGACACAGAAACCCTTTATTCAACCAAAAAATCAACTGAATGCCTACTTTGTGCCGGTACGCGCAGAAGGCCGAGTTCTGGGGCTACAGCAGTGAACATACCAGAGATGGTCCTTAATACAGAAGGGCTTGCTCTGTGAAGGGTTGAACGGTGACTGGCACATGAGCATTCTATAAACACTGCAGAACAGTACTATTGCTAAAACCACAACACTGCCTGCGTAATCATATGCTGATTTATGTTGCTTCCCGAGTAACAACTCTTGGCTCATCTGGCTCAGGCCCTCCCGATAAGGCTTCTTAGAGGCCAGGGGCTGGGCCTGGGTACTCACAGAGGGGCAGCGGGTGACATGGAAGGGCACAGGGTTTGAACCAAATGATCCTGGCTTCAAAACCCCGTGCTGCCGCTTACTAGCTCTGCCACTCTGCCGGCAGCCCATAGCCGTCCCTCCAAAATTGTCTCTCTCCTTCCCCAGCAGTAACACAACCCTGTTTTTAGCTGTACGCTCGGAATGAAGGATGGTATTTCCCAGCCTACCTGGCAGTCACATACGGTCACGTACTCGAGTTCTAGCCGATGGGGATAGAAGCAGAAAAAGAGATGTGTGCAACTTTCAGGAAGTGTTCTTAAATTGGGAGGTCTTGCCCTTCACCATTCCTTCTCCTCCTCCCTGATGGCTAGGACCAGCACAGCCTTCTTGGACCATGCCATGACCTTGGGAATGGAGGCATGCACATGGAACAAGACAGAAGGGGCCTCCACACCACTGCGGAGCACCATATGGAACTGGGGGACAGTAGTCTACTGAAGCAAGTTCCTTAAGCTCCCTGGACCTCAGTATTTCCACCTACAAAAAGGTGACCATGTGAGACATCTATCCAGCGAGGCTATTCTGAGGACTTAACAAGATAGGGCTTGCTTCACAGCAAAGGCCAGAGCCAGGAGAGGCAGTACTGTTCTGCTGCTATGCAAAATGCAGGAGACCGGGGCGTCTTCACAGCCCTGGGTGCACAGAGGTGGCTCGATAATTCACACAGCTGAAAGGCATCCTGGCCCGTCTAGTCCTCCTGACAACAATTCCCTTCTCCGGTGGGGCGCCTGGGTGACTCAGTCAGTTGAGCGTCTGACCTCAGCTCAGGTCACGATCTCACAGTTCGTGAGTTCGAGCCCTGCATCCAGCTGGCTGCTGTCATCTGTCAGCTCACAGCCCGCTTCAGATCCTCTGTCCCCCTCTCTCTGCCCCTCCCCGCCCCCCAAAAAAGAATTCCCCTCCCCAGCACCCTTGTTAAATGGTCCCCAGGAAAGGGAAGTGCACCACCCCTGGGACAGCTGGTGGGGAGGCTGTTTGTTCATCCATAAATCACCATCGTCAGAGCTCTTCCCCCTACTGCCCCACACTGCCTCGCTTCTCCCTTCTGCCTTTGATCACGAGTCCTGCCCCAGAGCTCACACTCATCAGAACATCAAAGTACCTTTCGATCTCTTTCGGAAGAACCCTCTGGCCTCTACCCAAAGAAGCCTTCCCTAACTGACTGGGAGGTAGGTGATCACTGCCTCAAGTCCCATCCTATTCAAGGGAGAGGCTGCCCAAACTCTACAATGAAATTCTCTCCCACTGAAGAAGAACCCATACGGCCACTAGCCAGCCACGGACTCTCCTGTGTTGATCCAGAGATGTTCCAAGCTCCTACATTTCTCCTTGCTAACACTTTTAAAGCTCTTTTATCTTGTTTGCAACATCAGCATTGGTCTAGGAGGGCATCACTACTCATAGTTATGCAAAGCCGAAATCTGCTTCATGTGCCTGAAGCTTATATTCATCTTTCCTGATTGTCCCCTTCCTGTTATTGCAAACACAAATCCTTTTCGGTCTCTCCCACGTGGCTGTCATCTTTCCATGTCACTGTCACTCATGCAGGCTGCTGCCAGGCACAGCCACAGCCTCATTCTCTCCTTTCCACATGCATGCTCCTACTCTCTCCCCTCATCTTCTGCCCCTGTCTCCACCCATCAGCACTGGTGACTTTACTATCCTCATGGCTCAACCAGGCCCCGGCATAAGATGGCTTTGGAATTGGAACGAGGGTGGCCGTGGCAGCCAATGGCTCCCAAGTTGGGTGGGGCACCCCGAGCTACCAGAGAAAGAAACAAGACACAGTGGTCAAGGAGGCAGGAAGCAGTACGCATGTGGCTTCAGCAGGACAAAGACAAGGGCAGGACTCAGCACCCAGACAGGCAGAAGAGGAGGAAGCTGATCCAAATCCCAGACACTGGCAGAGGAAGGGCGCAGAAAGCACAGGCCTAACGATGTGGAGGGAGTTGCAGGCAGGTGAGAGATGGTCCTGTCCGCACCCTCATGTACTGTCCTAGGGTGTTCTGCCTCGAAGTGCCATTTCTGGAGGCTGGCGGCACCCATGTCAGTGCCAGAGGACTCAGCCTTATCCTACTTTTTACAAACAAAATTATATTCCAGGTGTGTGTGACCCACAGGAGCATAACACCTCAGGATTCTTTGCTCTTTGAAATTACACATTAATTTACGTTACACAGCAAGAATGCTGACGCATGAATCAGCCCACACCAGACCGCAAGCGGGAAGTACGACCCCCAACCTGGGTTCTGTTCCCTCCCAACACCTCCTGCTCTCCAAGGTTAACAGCAGCGGAGTGGCAAGACCCCCTCCTGGCCATGCTGAGAGTCGCTGGGGAAGGGGAGAAGATGAGACTCCCCCGGAGGGGTGTGTGCAAAAATACCAGGCACGAAACCTTCCCACCCTCACCCACGTCTGGTCATCTGCCATTGCTCCCCTTCAAGGCCACCTTGACATTCATTTCCTGGCCCACGACACCTGTTTATACACGAAGCTGGGAGTGGAGGGAAGATAACCGTGTGCCCAAGCTCCACTCCAGAGTCGCCCAGAGGGCAAACAGCAGGTGGGGGGGGAGGGGACCCGCAGGAGGCCACACATTTCTAGAGCGGCCTGGAGAAACAAAAGGCACAAAAGTCACAGTTCCCTGTTTTGCCTTTGGCGGTTCCTCCCCCAGCCCCGGTCCCACCCTTCCACCCAACCCTCTTTCCCACCTTAGCCATCCAACCCCGCAGGGCTTTCCTTGTTTGTCCTCGTGAATCCACATGAATCACTAATTACTGATTTAAACCCAGACACTAAGTGAATGACAAATACAGTATAACAAATACCACTAGGCTATTTAGGACTGGCGAACCCAGAGCTACCTGCCTTTACTCTGCCTGAACAGACAGGAGACACGGGACACTGGATCCTAACCCACACCGGGCAGAACACTGACTAAACTGCCGCCAGACCGGTGTCTGTGTGTGTGCTAGGGCGGGGAGGGCTGGCTCTAATGAACTCACACACTGCTTCTTTCACTTGGAATTACCTAGGGGAGCAGAGAGCTGGACATCGAAATTTTCAAAAAGCTCCCCCAGTGATTCCAACATGCGCCTAAGTTTGAGAACCACCAACTGAACATTTATTAGGTGTTCCAGACGTGTTTCAAAGCAGTCGAGATATTTAGGACACCTTATAGCCTTGAACTGGCAAGACAGGCCTTGGAGGTATCATCCCATTTTAGAGATTCGCATGGCAATCGTGATGAGACTGAGATTCTAATCAAGTTCTCTAACTCCAAAATCCGTTCTTTCCGCCCAACTGTGAACTCTTGCATGGGTAGAGACAATGCGTGAGAGCTATCTCCACTGCCGGCAGCTCAGGCATAAGCTCCGTAAATGCAAAATATCTAGATTTGGAGATGCAAACACCAGAGGCAGGTGTGATGCCCTCTTCCAAACACAAGGGACAGAACCATACAGAGAGATCAGAGGGTGTGCTCGTGTGCGAGGTCTGAGGAGATAGACGGAGGATGCGTGAGATCCCGGCGTGGGAGTTTATCCTAGACCCGAGATGTGTCCTCTAATGCCACACTTAAGATAGTGCTCATCGGCATGGAGAGCATGGGCAAAGGAGGGGTGACCTCTGCAATGAGGAGGGAATCCCCAAGAGAGGTGATAAGGGTTCACCTCTCAGGGCCACAGTTCGTCGTCCTGCTCTAGGCGTTGTGGCCTTCTGCAGCAGGCCCCCCCCACCAATCCGAACACACCCCCTCCCAAGCAGCTTTCCACTCCTCGGGTCTCTCTTCCTGCCAGAACTACGGTCTGAGGCTCCTTGCTGAGGGGACACATAAGACAGGTACCCCCACACATTTAGTCTCCAGACCGCTTGGGCAGGGCAACGCATCCCTTCACCACCCTACTCCACTCATGCCTACTTCCTCCTCCAAAAAAAACCCCAAAAAACCCAAAAAAGAAACAAACACACAAACAAAAACACCATTTTTACCACCAAACCAACTTTCCCCACCGTAAGAATAACGTGCCCACTCCAAATTAGGAACTGATGTGGACCAACACAGAAGGGAAGACAGTGAAGTTTATGACACTACAAGAAGCCAACCCACGAGCCACACGGAGTCCCTAAACCACCAACTGGCAGATGGGGGCAATCTCATCACAGGGCCCGGGACAGACATTTCAAGGACAGCAGATGTTCCCTCGTAAAGACAACCGGCAACATCCCATCGTTCCTCCTGGTTCCTCTTTCGACCTGTGACACACACCGGCTGCATCGTGGTGTCCCCCAAAGCCAAGTGTTGATGGGAAAGAACCACAAGGAATTACAGGAACCAACGGCAGGTTAAACTTTCGCATCGATCGCACTGATAAGCGGAGACACTTACCCAGCACAGCCAGACAACTGAGCACTGGAAAAAAGCACTTCATGTCGGCAGTGGAGAAGAGACACCACACAGGACGCTTCCTCTTCTCTCCGCACTTAATCTCTCATTTCTGGCAATCCACTTATAGCTCCAGAGGGCAGTTTTGGAAACAGAACTTAACTCAAAAAATGAGAAGAGGTTAAAGAGAAGAGATCATCGGCAAGATGGGGGGCAGGGGGGAAGGGCGGCCAGTGGCTTGTGTTAAACTACTCTATGCTAAAGGAAGGGTCCAGAACAATTCTGAAGGCCCTCTAGGCTTCTGTCACATCCTGTGCCTTAGCGGTTTCCACTGGAATTGTAGATTGCAGTGAACTAATCCTCGAGGAAAAGGGAAAAAAGAGTCTGAGAAAATCCTTTCATCCGCTGATTATACAGGAATGTCCTTGGCTTCCCAGTGAAGGTGTCTGTAAGCTCCCTCATTCGGATTCCCCAAAGGGAAGACGGTAGGTTTTGTCAAAACCTTTGACAGCTAAATCGCCCGGGAACAGCACGGACTGTTTGGGTTTCTTCATCCAAAAGTCCGTCTCCATCCATGACGGTAGGTCACGGGGCCGCCACCTGCCCCAGATCTTCCCAGAACAAACGAAGCAAGTTGGCGTTCGGCGGCCCCGAAGCGAAGCCGGTCCCACAATGCCAGCCGATTTCTGAAAGAAACACAAGACAGATGTAGCCAAGGCGCACACAAGCGCCGCAAAACCGAGAGGGGCCGAGCGCCGGGCTGCTCTGGACGCCCGGGTCCCGTTCCTGGACCAGGACCGTCCACCCGTGCATTCTGACCTTGGGCAAGTCGCTCCACTGGCCCCCGCCTCAGTTTCCCCGCCCGGAGCCGGGCAATTGCGGGAAGCCTGCTGGTTCCTGCAATACTTTGCCCACACGGCTCACTCCAGGGCACTCCCTTCGCCTCCCGCCGAGCCCGGCGGCGCCGCCGGGAGCCCCACCCTCCGCGGGGCACCTCGGGAGGGGGCTCGACGTGGGGCCGCCACTCCCGCTTCCACCTCCGGCCCCCGCCCCAAACGTGGGAGCTCCGCGCGCGCCGCGTCCCAGGTGGCCCCGCTATTGTTTTACCTTCCCGGCTGTTTATTTTTCGCTGGTTGGAAAGAAAAGAGACGGAGGGCGAAGCGAGCGGGGGGCTGCGCTTTCAGCTGCCGGGGCGCGCTCGTGGCCAGGCCAGGGGAGGGTCTGGGGCCCGACCCCGGAGCGGAGCCGGCCCCGCGCCCGCCACCGCCCTCCCCGCCCCCTGCCCCGGGCTCCCGGCTGCCCGCGCCGCCGCCCCTTCGCGCGCAGCCCGCGCCCCCACCGGATACCGACCTCGCCCCCGGCCCTCTCCCTCCGCGCGTCTGTCCGGCGGCCGGCGGTCCGGGCGCACGCCTCTGGGGACGCGCCGCCTCCTCCCTCTCCCCCCGCAGCCGCACCGGCAGCCGCGCTCCGGCCCCTCCCGAATCCCCGCCCCCCGGCCCGGCCCGCAGCACCCGGGCGAGCCGCGCGCGGGGCGGGGGCGGGGGCTTGGGCAAGAGGCACCGCCCCCGGGCCCGCCCCTTCCCCCGCCCGCGGAGAAGGGGCTGGCCAGGGGCCTGGCGGGGCGCTCGTGGGCTGGTGCTCCCGCCCAGGCGCACCTGCCCGGGGAGGGGGGCGGGGGGCACCCCAGGACTGGGCACAGGGGGCGTGTGTGAGCCGGGCAGCTCCCAAAGTTAATCGGCGGTTCACACGCAGGCTGCCGGGCCGCCGGCGGGAAGCACAGGCCCTTCCCAAAGCCCCGCAAAGGACCCGCGAGCCTTGAAGCGGGCGTCTAGCGAGCACGTCCTCTCTCCGGGAAACAAAAACAAAGCCCTTGTCAGGAGTCTTGAATCTGTGCTTGCGGTGGAGGCCCATATTGTGCTTTATTCAATGGCAGAACTTCCTGGAAGTTGTGGCCGAACTGAACTCGGCACAGCCCGGGTTCTAACCCCGGTTCTCCCACATCCTCGCTGCTGACTTTGGTCGAGTTACTTAACTTCTCTGTGCCTTAGTTTCTCCGTCTGCTGTTACATGGGGGAAATAGCCCTTCCCTACTGAATAGGGTTCTGTGAGATGTCCACGGTACACTTGTAAGAACACTTAGAGTGGAGCCTGCCCCGTCTTAAGCACTCAGTAAATGCAAGATATAATTATTTTATGAGGCACAGCCCTATCAAACGAGTGCATTTTCATCCATTCAATACTTAATGAACACACACGCATGCTGGGTAAAAACGGTCAAAAGGCAACCGAGGTCAAATAAGACAGTCCTGTTCTCCTGGAGCTTGATCTGGTGGGGAGACAATAAAACAGGTATGGCAAGAGAAGAACAGAGTGTTGAGGAAGCATGAGCCAGGACCTGACCCTGTGTTGGGGGGTTGGGACATCAAGAGGAGGGAATTTGGTCAGACCAGGTCAGGTGTCAGGAAGGCTTCTCGGAGGAAGTGAAAATGGAGGTAGAACCCAAAAGAGCAGAGGAGGCACAAAGGAAGGGGGCAGGGGAGGAGTCACTGAGTCCAGACCCTGAATCAGTATCCTCTAAGACTAGAGGGAAGACAGAGTAGTTCAGTTAGAGGACCAGAAATCTCTGTTAGGCACAAACTAGGCTGTTAGAAAGTGGCAAGGAACTGCAGAGATGAAATCTGGGGCCAGAACCTGGAGGGCTGTGTATGATGCATTAAAAGATTTGAACTTTAGCCCAGGGCCATGGTGAGCCCCTGAAGGTTCGGAGCAAGGCAATACTGTTGTTAGATGTACATTTTAGAAAGACCACTCTGGGGCACCTGGGTGGTTCAGTCTATTAAGCATCCGACTTCTGCTCAGGTCATGATCTCACGGCTGGTGAGTTCAAGTCCCACATCAGGTTCTGTGCTGACAGCTTGGAGCCTAGAGCCTGCTTTGGATTCTGTGTCTCCCTCTCTCTCTGTCTCTCTGTCTCTCTCTCTCTCTCAAAAATAAACATTTTTAAAAAATTTAGAAAAACCACTCTGGCCCAGGCATGAAGGGTGGATGGGAGAGGACTTCTACATGAGGTTAGTGGGTATTGATGAAAATCCAGACAAGAGATGATGGTGACCAGGACCCCAGAAGTAGCGACAGGGAGGGAGATGAATGAGCAGGTCCCCTTGATGTCAGGAGGTAGGCCCTATGGAATGCCAGGCTGAATGCCAGGAGGAATGGGGCCGAATAACCAGCTTGGCCTCAAGAACTGAGATCAAGATACATAAGACTGGATGTACTGAGTTTGAAATGCCAAAGAGTCATGCAAGAAGTGAAGACGTCCAAAAAACAACTGGGGGTGTGGAGAGTGGAGTTCAGAACTCAGAAGAGGTTTGGAAGATGTTTTTCACCCTATTGGACTGTATGATAATGAAGGGGTTTTGTGAAGGAATACACTGTAACCCACTGATTAAAAAAAAAAAAAAGTTAGTTACCCCCTCCCCCCGCTGTGTAAGGCAATGAAGAACATGCTATTGGGGGGTGAAAAAGTAACTAAGGGGTCTTATTTGCCCTCAACTCTCTCCCTAGACTATAAACTTCTTGCAGGCAGGACTGCACTTTAATTATCCTTTATCCCAAACAACTCTTGGCATTGTGGTCTGTATATAGTAATTGCACTATAAATACTTGGATTGAATTGAATTGAATTGAATTGAGTATTAATCACATGTGCCAAGTGTTATATGGAAGATCTCCTCTTGTGTGTTCAATATTACCTCTTTCCCTCAAGACAACCCTGACTCTGGCAACTCTTGCTTCTCCTTATCTGCTAGACTCTTTCATTTATTAATTGAGCATATACTATGTGCCAAGAAAGTCTCTGCTCTCGTGGCACTCACACTCTGGTGGGAAACACAAACAATGAAACAAATAAATATATAACAGAACATGACATGTGTTCTTAAGAAAAGCCGGAGAGGGGCGCCTGGGTGGCGCAGTCGGTTGAGCGTCCGACTTCAGCCAGGTCACGATCTCGCGGTCCGTGAGTTCAAGCCCCGCGTCGGGCTCTGGGCTGATGGCTCAGAGCCTGGAGCCTGTTTCCGATTCTGTGTCTCCCTCTCTCTCTGCCCCTCCCCCGTTCATGCTCTGTCTCTCTCTGTCCCAAAAATAAATAAACGTTGAAAAAAAAAAATTAAAAAAAAAAAAAAAAGAAAAGCCAGAGAAGGTAATCACGTGTGTGCGTGTGTGTGTGTGTGTGTGTGTGTGTGTGTGGTGTGGGGAGGAGGATTCTGTTCTAGGTGGGTGACCAGGGAAGGCCAGATACTTGATTAGAAGGAGTGAGTGAGCTTTGGAAATTTCTGGAAGAAGAGAGCTCTGAGCCAAATCCTGTAGGACCTTACGGGCCAGCGGGCAGTTTGGGTCCCTCTGTTTACAAGAGCCTCCACTGGAAAGGAGGCTCTTGTAGTTGTGCAGGTGAGAGAAGACCGTGGCCAGGACTAGGGTGGTAATGATACGGGTGGTGAGATAGGGGTGGAGTCTGGAAGCACTTTGAAAATACATTCAGTGGGATGTTCTGGAGACTTGGATATGAAGGGGGAAAGAAAGAGGAGCGTCAAGGGATCTGCACGATCTACCTCAGCCTGTGCTGGTCTCTGACCCCACCAAAGTGCCCTACCCCTTCTCCAAAACCACACTTCCTGAGCATTCAGTCCCCTGAGCCACTTCCTCTGTCCTTGAACCCTGTACTGAATTATCCCTTCTTGTTCTTTCCTCCTCGATCTACCCCCACCTCCTACCACCTAGACCCCTTGCGTCTTTTTTGGATGGTCTGTCAATCCTTGACTTCCACCACCACACCAGGTATGTTATGGCTGGTTCCATGCGGAGTATCTGTCTAATTTCCACACCGATGGGCCATCTAAGATATTCAAAGGGCCGTGCTAACTACAGGGCAGGGAGAGTAGAGTAGAGGCGTACCTCATTTTATTGCGTTTTACTTCATTGCGTTCCACAGACACTGCATTTTTTTTACAAAATGAAGGTCTGTGGTAACCCTGCTTGGAGCAAATCTATCGGTGCCATTTCACCAACAGCATTTATTTACTTGGTGTCTCTGTGTCACATCCTGGTAATTCTCACGATATTTCAAACTTTTTCATTTTTATTCTATTTGTTATAGCGAGCTGTGATTAGTGCTGATGATTGGCTTTCAAAGCTCGGATGACGGTTAGCATTTTTCAGCAGTAAAGTATTTTTTAATTAAGGTAAGTCCATTATTTTTTAGACATCATGCAATTGCATGCTTAATAGACAACAGTAGAGTGCAAATATAACTTTTATACGCACGGGGAAACCAAAACATTCCATTTGAGTCACTTTTTGGCACAGTGGTCTGGAACCTAATGTGTAATATCTCCGAGGCACACCTGTGCAGTGAAAAAATGTCTCTGCCCTCCAGACGTAGAAACCATTAAAAGAAGTGCTGATCAGGAAACCATCTACAGACAAAGAAAGAGTCTTTTTTTTTCTTTCTTTCTTTCTTTTTTTTTTTTAGGTTTACTTATTTTGAGAGAGAAAGAGTGCACGCAGGGGAGGGGCAGAGAGAGAGAATCTCAAGCAGGATCTCCGTTATCAGCACAGAGCCTCACTTGGGGCTCTATCTCAGGAACCATGAGATCACGCCCTGAGCTGAAATCAAGAGACCCTCAACTAGCTGAGCCACCCAAATGCCGCAGACAGAGAAAGAGTCCGAAGGGAAGGAAAAGCATCAAAGGAGAGTGAGGGAGAGAAGTCCCCAGTCAGCAAATGGGGCTGGTGCCCAGGCTGAACATTAGCAGCTTGCTTCAAAACAACTTACATTGGAATGTTGAAACCTCTCCTGAATTGGCCCGGAATCAAGTGGATATTTCGGACATTTTGCATGACTCCTTAATCTTCTCCCCCAGGGAGTTCAGTTCAGAAGCCTGCAGAAGCCAGACTGAAAGGGTGGCAGTCAGGACCAAAGGTCCAGCGTTGCCTGATTTTCTGACTCTTCAAGAAAAGCAGGAAATCCAGAAGGAGACCCAGGTTTTCATGGAATTTCTCCTAATTGTATCCACTGGAAGCTAGTGTTTAAAAATAAACACTGGAGGGGGAAACAACAACACAGAATTTGCAGAGAAGATACGGTCAAGTGCTTCTATCAGTTTGAGGGCTCTGGACCCACTATAGCTGTCATCAAAAGCCTAATATAAAACCACAAGTGGCATCAAGTTATGTGTGTTTTTTTTTTTTAATTAGAGGGAAAAAAAGGCGTTAGCCAACTTCTCTTTTGTCAACTGAAAAAAAGTTGAGGGCAAGGCATTTTGCCTAAAGATAGCCTGACACTTTGTGCTCACAAGTACTGGTGTTAATTGCTCTTAATGCACTCAAAATGCCAAATGGAAAGAGCAAAGCCGCCTTACCCAACAAAACAGCAAAGTCAGAGCTAAAAGTGCCGCTAAACAATTCTCTTGATAGCAAGCTTTCTTCTTGGTGATTACCCTCCTACACGGGCGAGGATCCCCAGAGCTGAAGACTAGGAAAAGAGCTTACACAGGATACCATCTGTCTTAAATATCTATACGTATATATATATATAAAGAGAGAGAGAGAGTTGATTATTGTATCTTGAGATCAAGGTAGCAAGGGAGCAGAATAGACCCCTAAGGCTTTCCCCACACGTGGTGCTCAGAACCTAGGTGTGCCATATGGTGTCAGTGAAGGGTCTCGATTTGCCCCCGTGGAACTCTGAACACTGGCGTATCCCTGGGGGGGAGGGAAGAGTCTACTGAGCTAACACTCTCCCTCCTCCACAAAGTCCCAGAGTTGTGCTCGCTGATTCTCGGGGCTGACAGAACGGCGACACCGGAGAAGGATGCCAGATCGGAGCTACTGACACGACACTTAACTCTGGTCAAGTTACTCCACCGCTCGCCTCGGTTCCTTGTTTATAAAAGGGGAAAACAATAGCATGTGCCCTCGGAGGGAGCTTGCAAGGATTAAATGAGCTGATGTAGACATTTTGCCTCTATCATTTCTTCCTGTAAGAACTTAGCAAAATGCCTGGTGCTAGTTCTGAATGCTCACTGGCTATTATTTTGGCTGAATATGAACTTCACATAGTATAAGAAGAAAGGAACCGGGGCGCCTGGGTGGCTCAATCAGTTAAGCAGCCGACTTCGGCTCAGGTCGTGATCTCAAGATCTGTGGGTTCGAGCCCCGCATTGGGCTCTGTGCTGACAGCTCAGAGCCTGGAGCCTGCTTCGGATTCTGTGTCTCCCTCTCTATGCCCCTCCCCCACTTGCTCTCTCTCTCTCTCTCTCTCTCTCTCTCAAAAATAAATAAACATTAAAAAAAGAAGAAGAAGCAAGGAACTAGGAGCCAGAAATTCTAGGTTTCACTCTTGGCTCTGCTGCTCATGGTGTCTTCTGACTCCTCTGGACCCAAGTTTCTTATTGTACAAAGTGAGGTTCGTTAGACTAATCAGAAGGTCCCAAAGTGGCTAAGCACAAATTACTCCAGAAGTATTCAAAGTACAGATTCCCACACCCTATCTGGAAGATTTGGTTTCTGAACATTGGTGTGAGACTGGACTAGATGGCTTGATTAAAAAAATTTCTCCCCATCCTCCTGGTTCTCCCTCCCGCTCTTCCTTGGAACCCCGCTCCTCCTTGGAACCCCTGGGGTTGAGACCTAGAGACTCACGACAACATGGGTGCAGGCTGCTGCCTCACCTCCCCTGTTAGATGACTTTTCAGGGCTCTTCCAGTTCAAAATCGTGGGATGGATTTTCACACATTCATGATCCCATCTCTTATGTCTGAGTCCATTTCTGCTCTTGCCTGATAGGTCCCTCAACGGCACAGTCTGTCACCCCCTTTAAAAGAATGAGAAGAGCCCCCCCTTTCCCACCAATATGCCCTTCTGAACTTAATCCTGACCATGCTCCAGAGGCTCCCCATCCTTCCCAGACCAAACCTTGAGCATTTTGTTGCTCTCCATTTTCTCCTCCAAAATCCCAACAAATCCTGTTTTGTTTTGTTTTTTGACGACAGCCTTAGAGTTGATTCTTCCTCTACTCAGCCCTGGCTCACCACCTGTGCTTTGCCTCCACGGGCTCTCTCCTGTGACTAAAGAACGGAACAACCCTGAGCATGTGTGTAGGCAAAGATTTTGAGCCCAGGCTGAATGCCATGATGCTGTCATGTTGGAGTGACTTCTCTGAGCTAGATGGGCTGAACCCCCCCATCACTCGCTCGCTCTCAGTGTCCCAGGGCGGTGGGGCTGGCTGCCAGGATTGGCTACCAGCCATGCTGTTGCCCCAGTGGAGGACTCTTAAGAATTTAGCCTGGGCCCTCTGGTGGGGAAAAAAAAAAAAAAAAAAATGTTAGTTTGATCACAGAGCTTCTGTCCTTGCACAGGGGAAGGTGTGTCACCGCAGATCTGAGATTTCTAAGAATCCAAACAACCATGAGCCGAGAGCAGAAGAGAGCCTTCTGGATGTGAGGGCACTCTTTCTGAGACATCTGTTACCCTACTCATCGCCAGGGCTGTCTAGCCTGATCTGGCTGGCGGATTGCCTCTTTCTATAAAAGAGTGCAAAGACATTGGCAAATCTCACCCAAATATATATGAGCCCAGCTGACAGTTTCCCAAAGTTCACTTGGAAGTTAATTATTTGGAACTCAGAACATATTTCCCCATAACAGTAATATAGTAAATGATGATTCTATTTCCGGGCTGACACACAGTCTTTTTAACCCTTCACATGCTTAAAATGATACATAGTGAAGAGAAAACAAGCAGTAAACCAGCAATACACAAGGGATTAAATAATACAGAAAAATAACGCTGGAACAAGGATTGTTTTCCTTTTTTTTTTTTTTTTATCACAAATATTCAGTCAACCTAAAGCAATGATCTACACCCCACGGTGTTGAAGAGAGCAGGCACGCTTCCTTTCCTCATGGAGTTTATATTCTATATTTATTTTCCTGTTATATTGTCTGTCTTCCTCATGGGAACGTAAGCTCCTTGTGGGCTGGTATTGGATCGGCCCTGTTCTCTAGGGTTCGCCCAATGCCTAGAATAATGCCTAGCGCATGGGATGCGCGCGGTAAATATTCGATGCACGAATGAGTAAATAAATTCTAGCTGGGGAGACAGGCAGTAAACAAGTAAGCAAATAAACATACGACCAAATAGCAGATGGTGATTAAATGTCATGGAGAAAAATAAAGCAGAGAATGCAAGGATAGGGGTGGCTCTTTTCAATGGAACAGGCATAAAAGGCTTCTCTGAAGAAATGATATCGGCACACAGATCTGCATGAGGAATCGAATCATGGAAGAAATGACACAAGCAGGACATGCTTCATTTTGGTAACATTGGACGAGGAGATTTGGACCAATGTTCCCACTGGCGACTACCATACCCGGACAAAATGTAAATAATGCCCAAAGTCGTTACTAAAGCGGTGAGGAGTTATTGGGCAGAAGCTAGGAGAAAAGGAAGACCATCCCTCAGAGCCACTGTTGCCCCGTGGACATCTATGGATATGTAATAAATATCTGTAAAACTGAGCCCGGCTTCTGGTGGCCTCCCATGGTGAGGAGACACACATCAGAGCCCAGGAAGAAGGTGGGGCTTCTGAACCTGAAGCTGGGATCCTCTAAGAGCCGTGTCCTTAGGGTAACCGGGAACTGGAATCAGGTCTTACTCAGACAGGCAACCTGGCTTCAGGTCCCCTGGACTCTATCTATCTATCTATCTATAGCCCTTGTCTAGAACTTAGCTTAAAGTGGATCCAGACTGGGAGTAGTACTGGGTGGCTTCCAGAAGTAAATGGAAATCCTCTCAGGAGAAAACTCCGACCCCCTTAGGCCTCAAATTATTCCAAAATGAAATTTCCGGCATACAGCAGGAGGTAACTAGGAAATAAGACAATATGAGCGAGAGCCAGCAAAAACCACAGAACACTGAAACAGGCCCACAAAATCTTGAGATATTAGAGTTGTCTGACAGACAATGGAGCACTTGTGTTTGCTCTGTTCAAAGAAATACAAACTTGAATGCAAACTCGATGGGGCACCTGGGTGGCTCAGTCAGCTAAGCGGCCGGCTTCCGCTTGGGTAAGGAGCTTGTGGTTTATGAGTTCGAGGTCTATGTTGGGCTCTGTGCTGAGCGCTCAGAGCCTGAAGCCTGCTTCAGATTCTGTGTCTCCCTCTCTCTCCGCCCCTCCCTCACTCGCATTCTGTCTCCCTCTCACTTCCTCTGTCTCTCTCTGTCTCTGTCTCTCTCTCTCATAAATAAATAAACATTTAAAAAAATTTTTTAAAGGCGACCTTGAAAATTTTGTCAGAGAAATCAAAACTGTAGAAAGATCCGGGACAAGAGCATTCCAGAAAAGTGCCAAGACCCTGAGGCAGGAACAAGCTTGGCCTGTTTGAAAGCTAGAAAGTCATTGTGGCAGGAACAGACTGAGCAAGGGAGAGCGGGGTGAAAGGTGAGTTCAGAAAAGACAGCAAAGGCCAGATCTTGAGTCTTGTGGGAATTTGGATTTTATTTCATGCATCAAGGGAAACCATTGGGTGGTCTAGAGGATTAAGGTGGCATGACTATTTACATTTTTTTTTAAATAATTTTTTTAATGTCCATTTATTATTGAGAGACAGACAGAGACAGAGCATGAGCGAGGGAGGGGCAGAGACGGGGAGACACAGAATCTGAAGCAGGCTCCAGGCTCTGAGGTGTCAACCCAGAGCCTGATGCGGGGCTCGAACTCACAGACGGCGAGATCATGACCTGAGCCGAAATCGGACGCTTGACCGACTGAGCCACCCAGGTGCCCCGACTCTGTTTACATTTTTAAAAGGCCAGTCTGGCTGGTGTATAGGAAATAGTCGATAGGGAAGCAAAAATGGATGCAAGGAGACCAATTAGTAGATTATGGCATAGCTCAGGTGAGAGATGATGGAGGCTTTGCCTGGGTAGATGGTGATGGAGGTGGTTAGAAGTGCATTCAGGATGTATGTTGAAGGGAGAGCTGACCGCTCTTCCTGTTGGATTGGATGTAGGGTATAAGACAAACCAGAATAGCTCCTCACCTCAATATACTCTTCACCTGACCCCATTCTCCCCCAGACACCCACGTGGTCTCTCTTTCTCCCTCAGCAGACAACTCTTACTGGTACTTTCAGCCCAGTTCTTCCTTGCTTTCCACCTAGAGCACCAACGGCTTTTTTTGAAATGTTCTACCTGATGTCACCAAACCTTAGCCTGAACATGCCCCAACCTCCGTTCATTACGTTTCCCTCGAATCTATTGTTTCCTCCTCGATTTCCTATGTCGGTTAATGACACCACTTTTCACTCAATCACAGAAGCCAGAGCCTTTGGGTTAATTTTAGACTTCTCACTTTCCACGGCCAATTGGTAACAGGAGCTGCCAAATCTATCTCCTTAACATCTTTTGAAGTTGTCTGTTCCTTTCTGCGTTCATGGCCTCTGCCCTAGCTCAGGCTTCAGCACCTCCTTCTAGACTATTGTCCTCATTGCCCACCTGCTGTCCCAGGTGATAGTCTCATCCGCTGCCCATCCGTTATTCTAAAGTGCATATCTCCCTAAAGTATAGATGTGACCCTTCGGGGGCTGCCAATTGCTTATGAAAGATTCAAACTCCTAGAATAGGTTATAATCATGCCTCCAACTGCCCTTGACCTTCTTCCAGCTTTTCTAGGCTCTTGATCCTTCCCACCACAATCTGGTTTTACCCATGGTTTTCTGGACGTGGCCTTTATATATATGCTGCTATTCAGCCAGATGCATTTGGTCTTCTTCCTCGACCCATCAACTTGGCAAACTCCCAGCCTTCTTGTGGGAGCAACTGAAGCACCAGCTTCTCTTCGAAGTGCCCCTCCTCACCTCGCCCTGCCTGCCTCCTCCCAGCATTGAGTGAATCATCCACGAACGCTCTGTGCTTAGGACAGTCCTCCAAGGTAGTGCTTTTTCACTGATTTAGGTTATTTGTTTACGTGTATGTTCACCTAGGGAGTTTCTTGAGGCCAGAGACTGCCCCATATAACAGCATCCACCGCTCCCCACACTATGCCTGGTGGCCAGCAGGCATTGAACTAAAACTTTATGGAATGAATGAAGGCGAGGCTAAGTGAATACCCGGTCTTATAGCTTCAAGCCCACAGAGTGGACCCCGAGGCCCTAGGCTTCAGGAAGCTCCTGCAACCAGGGGATGGGGGCATTTCATGAGTTTCCTCTGGGCGATTTAGTCCCCGGTGTAGCAGACACCAAGCTGCATGTGGATAGATGGTTCATACAAATAAGTAGGAGGGCAGGTTTTTTATTTCCGCTTGTACCCGAGAGACTTTGTTAATGATCACCCTCTAGTTCCAGCCACAAAGGCTCTGGCAAGGGACATCTGCCCTCAACACCACCACCCATCTCCCTGGGATCCCTGAGTCCCACCCTAGCACTGACCTTAGAGCCCTGGGGACCTAATCGGGGAAAGCATCTCCCCTGAGGCTTTGAATGAAGCTGACAGTGTGTCAGAGGCCACGCGTATGCCTTAAGTTCACAGCGCAGAATATAATACATGGATGTCAACAGGCTTCTTTTGCTTATTATTTCTACAACATTTCCGTGACCCCCTCATCTTCTCCTCCTTTTCCTCACTTATAATTTCCTATCCATGGAAGAGGAGCAGAAAGGGAAGAAAAGAGTCAGGGAAAGAGAGGATGAGCTAAAGAAGGATACTTGGGAAAGGAAAGGAATGAAGGAAGGAGCAGATGGAAAAGAAAAGAAAAAAGAAAGAAGGGAGAGGGAGGGAAGAGAGAGAGAAAGGAAAAGGAAGAAAGGAAGAAAGAAAGAAAGAAAGAAAGAAAGAAAGAAAGAAAAAGGAAGAGAGAGGAGAGAGAAAGAAAGAGGAAAGGGAAGGAAAGAAAAGAAAAGAAAAGAAAAAAGAAAAGAGAGAGGAAGGAAGGAGGGAAGGAAGGAAGGAAGGAAAAGAGACAGAACCTTAAATTAAGTAAGCAGGCATGTGGCTCAGAAACAGATATGAAGTCTTTCTAACTTAAGCAGCAGGGACCTCATGGCAGATATTAAAGGTTTAATTGACTAGAGAAACCAATCATAGAACAAAGCCCTTTTTCTTTGCCAGCTATCATATGATAACCGGAACACAATAGTTGTTCTTTTTCTCCAGACACTATCAACCACAGTTGTCTGTCTTGGTCCTAGACTGTTCTTTAAAAAAAATACATGCATGTGTCTACCAGTCACAAGACCAAAGTAGCCTCCGTTGCAACAATGACCGACCTGTGGAGTTTCCGGCCTGGTTCTCCCAGCCCACTGCCGGTCACCAGACATCAGACAGTGGCTCCCTTTTACCCTCACCCACCGCAGTCATTTCAGCCTGTGTAGTGGTGGGGGTCATGGCCATTTCTGAGCCCCGCCACAGATATGAGTGAGGCCGATTCGCCTGAGGCCCCGGGGGGGAAGGGAATGAGCAAAGCTGCCTGGGAGTGGAGACCGGATGCAGTTAGATTGGTCTCAACAGTCCAGCCACTGCTGCTTAATTCAAAGGCTTGTTTTCCGTGTGGGTATCCAGTTGTCGGCACATGGGAAAAAGAAGACAGGACTACTAGCAGGGTTTGAAAAGATCATCACGAGCTGGGGGACACGGCGGGGAAGACACCTTAGACCTCATCCCAGGGGTGCTTTCTGGGTGGTCCCGCGGTCAACTGTGGCCCCAGAGGGGGCGCTGGATGGTTCCAGACACCGCCCCCCAAGCCCACCACCTCCATCTCTTGCCCGCCCCTCACTGTCTTCTCTTCCTCGCCTTCCTGTTCCTCCTCCTTCTCTTCCTTCCAATCCACACTTCCCCTGTCACTGGCTACATGACTCTGCGTAATTTATTTAACCAACCAGCCTCGGTTTCCTCATCTGCAAAATGGAGATAATAGCACCTGCTTCATATGAGGAGATATCGTAGTGCTTTTTTGCATTGGGTTGGTGTGGGGGAATACAGGGGCAATAAACTGGATGAAATCTGCAGCACGTAGTAAGTGCTCCATGAATTCAGCCACTTCACAAATATAATTAAACATCCACTAAATGCCAGGCTCTGTTCCAGGTGCTGGATGAACAAAACAAATAAAAAGGAAATCCTGCTCACAGGGAGTTAACCTTCCAGGAGGGGGAGACAGGCAACAAACAAGGAAATAATTAAAGGACAAGAGAACGTCAGGTGAGGGAAAGTGCTGAGAGAAAAATCCTGGAAGTGGGGGTAAAGCTGTGACACAGAAAGAGGGATTTCAGTCTTAAATAGAGCAGTCAGAATGTCTGAATGAAGACCCGGAGGAGGTGAAGGAGCCCAGCACGCAGATGTGCGGGGGGGAAGAACATTCTGGGCAGAGGGAACTGCGAGTGCAAAGGCCGGGGGCCAGCAGTGCACCGGGGACAAGTGAGAATCATGGAGGAGGCAGGGGAGGCGGGAGCTGAGGGAGGGAGGGAGAGTAGCTGGAAATGAGGTCAGAGAGGTAATGGTGCATGTGTGCAGGAGGCGAGGGTGGTAGCAGGGAGAGCAATCATGTGGGAACTTGTTGGCCATTGTAAAAACTTGGGAGACTTTTAAGGAGAGGAGTGAGATAATCCGATTAATGTTTTAACATAGTAGCTCAGGCTGATGTGTTGAAAACAGACGGTAGGGGTCAAGAGCAGCAGTAGGGAAACCAGTTAGGGGCCATTGCAATAATCCAGGTGAGAGATTGTGGTAGAAAAGGGGGAGGTGAGAGGTGGCTGGGCTCAGGATATGTTTTTTAAGGAATTGCTGACAGAATGTGATGATGGATTCAAGGTGGAGTGTGACAAGAAAGGAGTTCCAGAGCGCCTCTAAGGTTTTTGGCCTGAGCAACTGAAAGGATGGGATGGCTATTTACCGAGATGGCAAAGACCGCCGTTGGTGCAGATCGGGGTGGGGATAGTAGATGCTATGAATCCTGTCCTGGATATTGGGAGAAATTATTACCATAACAGCACCCACTGAGCCATGGATTGGGGCTTGTATACTGGGGCTTGCTCTCTTAGAACACTGCCTTGGCCAGGTAAGGACCCCAGGCTGTCCTCTCTAGCTATCACACAGAGGGCAGCCAAAGTGTCCTGGTCAATAGCTCCAGCTAATGGCCAGATGTGTACGCGGACACCTTAAACCATCCTGTCCCGTTAAAGCCTCCAGAGGACATTAGTCACATGAGTGACCCCAGGCGAGGCCAGGTGAGTCATCCAGCTGTGTCCAGCCCAAATTGCCACTAAGCTTTAGGGTTTGTTCTGTAGCGATAGCTAACTGATGTAGTCGTGTTACATTTGAGATGCCCTAGGGACATGCAAATGAGGACGTCAAGTAGGCAGTTGGATTGTCTGAGTCTAGCATCCGGTTGCCACGTCCAGGCTGAAAACACATCTAGGGAGTCATCAACTTAGAGACGGTAAAGCCATGATACTGATAAAAGCAACAGGGAGGTGAGTATAGTCAGCGAAGAGAGAAGTCCAAGGACCAAGCTCCACGATACCATAATGTTAAGAAAGGAAAAGGAGTTGCAAATGTGACAAGAGGACCTGGCTTTTCTCTGGTGCAACAGGAGAAAAGCCAGGCATGTGAGGCGTCCTGGGAACCAAGGAACTGAGTGTGTTACTGGTAGAAAGAAGAAATCAGCTATGTCAAATCCTGCTAACTGATCCAATAAGATGAGGACTGAAAATTAATCACTGGATTTAGGCAATGAACATCTTTGGCTACCTTGAGAAAAACAGTTTTAGCCAAGGCGACAGGTAACCCTTTTGAGGGATTCTGTTACAAAGGGAAATAGAGAAATGGATCCACTATGGTAGAAGGATGTGAAGTCAAGACAGGATGGTTTTTGTTTTATTTATTTATTTATTTATTTATTTATTTATTTTTAGAGAGAGAGAGTGTGAGCAGGGATGGGGCAGGAAGAGAGAGAATCTTAAGTAGGCTCCACAATCAGCACAGAGCCTTGGTCTCACAACCCGGTGAGACAGGACTTGGTCTTACAACCCTGAGATCATGACCTGAGCCAAAATCAAGAGCTGGACGCCTAACCCACTGAGCCACCCTGGCACTCCTAGGAGGGTATGTTTTAAGGTTGGAAGCATGTTGTGTGTGTGGATGGGAATGATCCAGTAGAGAGAGGCAAGTCAAGTGGTGCAGGAAACCGAAAGGAGATTTGTTGGTTGATGCACTTGAGTAGATGAGTGGGAACAGGAACCGAGGTATAAGTGGAATCATTGGCCTTAGCTGGGAGCTAGGTTGGACATAATGTGAGAAGAAAGGCAGAACATGAGGGCGCTGATGTAAGTTGGTGGGTAGGTGTAGGTAGAATAACACAGGATTTCTTTGCTGATGTTTTCTCAGCAGGATCGCTGGCTGAACTTGATAGGAGAGGGGGTGTTGGAAGATTAGGGACAAAGGGGAGAGGAATGAATGGTAGCTATTGTTATGATCTCCCCGTAGGAAGAGCTACCCGTTACTACCCAAGAGCCCAGGACTCCTGTTCCGGTAGGTCTAGGCTTTACAATAGCCTATGATAAATACAGAACGACTCTAACTTGCACTATGGTGTCTAGACAAAGCCATTTCTTACTTCCACCTTGACACAGAACACAATTTTATTCAGATCCATGGTGGTCATGTGCCTAGGAGAGGCTGAGCCTTTTTCCTGACCAAGGCTGTGAATCTTGATTAATCTGAGCCAATCAAAGTAATTCTGTTCTCTTTGCCAGCAATTGTTTTAGGCATGGGCATGTGTTGCAATCCTGATCAATGATGTGTGAGAGGAGGTCTGCTGGCAGTCTCTTAGAAGAGATTTTCCCCTATGATAAAAGAGAATCTTAGAGGGAATGGTTGTTTTGCTTTGCTCCCCAGTGTTGTATCTGTGTGTAGAACCCAGATCTGAGCAGCCGTATCATGACCAGGTCTAAGGGTGGCCTACGTGCTAACCAAGGTAGGTCTTCAATGACATCGTGGAATCACTGAAGTCAACCCTGGAGCCTCCTTACCTCCAGATTTCTTAGTATGTGAGGTATTATGATGCATTGTCCTTGTTGACTATGCTCCTTTGTGTTGGTTCATCTGTGGTTCCCAACTGGAAGAATTCTGATACACAGATTATCAGCCAAGTGGATGCAGAATTTAGCTTGGCCTTATTGAGGACACAAATTCAATTCAATGCCATATAGATAAAATGAGAACAATGTGCCAGGCATGGTATTATCCCCAGATGAATAAACCTCCTTTACCATGAATGCCTTATAACAAATCTCTGTGTGTCTGTATTGTGGACTGGAGATAATAAAATACAGAAATTACTATTCTAGAGAGCAGAACATAAGTGCCTTGAGAAAGACATGAGAGGTCAAGGAAGAGAGTGATAACATCCACTTGGGGAAATTGAAGTAGTCTCATCAAGGAATTAGAATGTAAGCTGGGTCTTGAAAAGTGGGTAGGATTTGGGGGGATGGAGACAGGGTGAAGGGCTGCCCAGGTGTAGACAACAGGGAACTGTAATAACAAAGGCAGACACCAGAAGGGGGACTGGTTTGGAAAACCACATGGTGAGTTCAGTTCAGCCAGCCTGCGGAGTGTGCCTAGAAGATGAATGGATTAATGTTGGAAAGTTACATCGGGTCAGGATTTGAGAGGCCAATAAATTAGGGTTTGCTTAGGTTGGAAACAGCAGTCCCTAGAGAGTCTCTCAAGAGGCCAGTAACACCATCAGAGCTGAGCGTGGGGAGATTCAGCTTTAGCAGAGGGACCAAAGGCATTTCTGATTTACCCAATAATAACTGCTTTAGGTATTTGCCATGCCCTCAATATACACACACATTCGTACAGACACAGCTAAAGCCTTAGCAAGAATAAACAAGAAGGTGGGGCACCTGGGTGGCTCAGTTGGTTAAGCATCTGACTTTGGCTCAGGTCATGATCTCATGGTTCATGGGTTCGAGCCCGGCATTGGGCTCTGTGCTGACAGCTCAGAGCCTGGAGCCGGCTTCAAATTCTGTGTCTCCCTCTCTCTCTGCTCCTCCCCTGCTCATGCTCTGTCTCTCTGTCTCTCTCGCTCAAAAATAAATAAAATTTTAAAAATTAAATACAGGTTTGTCCAATGTCAAAGCTTGTATTCTAAAAATAATAATAATATAAATAAATGAAAAATAAACAAGAGGGAATTACATTCTCAGACCCAAGCAATGGGAGGGAAGAATGGGGAGCAGTGATTTGCCTTGGCCTCCTACAAACTTCTCCAACCCTGCTTCCTGCATCCTGCCCCCCATTTTTTAGGCTCTGTAGCCCTGTAACCACAGAGAGCCCCTATTCCATTTAAAATCTGCCTTGAGGGGCGCCTGGGTGGCGCAGTCGGTTAAGCGTCCGACTTCAGCCAGGTCACGATCTCGCGGTCCATGAGTTCGAGCCCCGCGTCGGGCTCTGGGCTGATGGCTCAGAGCCTGGAGCCTGTTTCCGATTCTGTGTCTCCCTCTCTCTCTGCCCCTCCCCCGTTCATGCTCTGTCTCTCTCTGTCCCAAAAATAAATAAACGTTGAAAAAATAAATAAATAAATAAATAAATAAATAAATAAATAAAAATAAAATCTGCCTTGAGGGGCAGCTGGGTGGCTCAGTTGATTAAGCATCTGACTTCGGCGCAGGTCATATCACATTTCATGAGTTCGAGCCCTGCATCGGGCTCCATGCTGATAGCTCAGAGCCTGGAGCCTGCTTCAGATTCTGTCTCCCTGTCTCTCTGCTCCTCCCCCTCTCCGTCTGTGTCTCTGTCTTTCAAAAATAAATAAATCTTTTTAAAAAAAAAGTTTAAAATCTTTCTCCCCCCCCCCCCCAAAAAAAAATAATAAAAAAATACAATCTGCCTGCAGAGCCCAAATTTGCACCAGGATAGTGGTTCTCTAAACTCTGGTCTCTATAGATTTTTCATACAGTGGAGTTCCTATCAGTCATGGTACCCTTTGCAGAGTACCATGAAATATTGATATATTTAAGTCCAAAATACAGTCTATGATTTATCACAAAACTATGTATTTACTTACTGTATGCTTAAGTTGCTGAGAAATGTTAAATTTAATTAAATTTACAGGCACTAACACACAATATAAAACCACAACCATAAGCCCAAACACCTGTCCACAGAAAAAACAAGCTGTCAAACTAAGCACTGGCGGCTATGTCTGGGTCCATTAATATTCATTTGCTACTTGCTAATTCTTTCTGTCATCTGCTAGCACTGGCCAGTGGACAAGTAATAACAGGTGCCAAAGATTTAATAAAAATGTAGAGGGAAAAAAAAAACCTAAAAGCTGGAGAAATTCTATCCATTAACTTAATTTTTCTGGGAATTAGTATATTTCTTCATTCATCCAACAAAGATTGATTGAGCGGTTACCGTGTGCCAGGCGCCGTGCCAAGAGGAGGAGACACAAAGAAGTCAGGTGCAGTCCTGCCTTCCAGAAGATGGCTAGGAGGCGAGATGGGTGAGAAAACACTAACAAGGCACGAGGAATGGAGTCTGATGGGCCCTACGGGCGTAGAGCCCAGGGCCAGAGGGGGGTTTCCTGGAGGATAAGCCATGAGACGTCAGTCTCGAAGATAAACTCAAGTTATCTAAGCCATCAGAGCATGGAATTTCACAGCCAGGACAATGTTCACGGAAATGGAGATGGAGGCGGGACCAGCAGAGAGTTACCAACCTCTACATTTCATGAAATAATAGCCATGCAGAGTATCATCTGCCATTGCCATAGCTTTACCATGTTTATTTATTTTTGAGACAGAGAGAGAGCATGAGCAGGGAAGGGGCAGAGAGAGAGAAGGGGACAGAGGATTAGAAGCAGGCTGGGCATTGACAGCCCAGAGCCTGATGCAGGGCTCGAACTCACGAACTGTGAGATCGTGACCTGAGCCGAAGTCGGACGGTTCACCGACTGAGCCACCCAGGAGCCCCAAACGTCACTGTAACTTTATAGATGAAAGCACATTTTAGTACCAAAAAAAAAAAAAAAAAAAAAAAAAGGAAAGAAAAAGAAAGAAGTATACAATTTTAGAAAAAAAGAGAAAAAAGAGAAAAAAGAGAAAAAAATTTGGTTTGGGAGAAGAGCTCATCACATTGTCCTTCTTTGTCTTGTTTTGCTGCAGATTCAAGGAAACATGAGCCATACAGCTGCAGTGGGGAGAGAAGCCGGGGAAGGCGCCACAAGCAGAGAAAAGGAACAGGGAGAGAGGTCCTGAGGTCTGGGTTTGGGGGAAATGCAGGGGGTGGGCGGGGGGGAGAGCCAACCAGACCCCAGGGCTGCGCTGCGGCCTTCCGGGGCCTAGGCACGTCTCCTCAGGGCATGGGGGGTAGGCAGTCCTGTATAAAAAAAATTACAAATTATATTTTATGGTTGTGTTGGTATACAAAAGAATATAATCTTTATCCCTAATAGTTCATTTTTTTTCCTTTTGATGTTAAAAGAAACTAACCCATTTCTGTGGGACCCTCAAAGTATTGTAGGCCTAAGGTGCTTTGCCTGTGATGCCTAATGAATAAATAAGTCAGGTATGACTGTCCTAAAATTTGGGCAGCATCCAATGAGGGGTGGTCCCAAAGGACCTCCACGTCACCATAATCGCCTCACTGGTTCTGCCTACGGAAAAGTCTGGCCCTTTTTGGAGGGCAAGGCACGTACTCGAGGCAGTTAAGCAATAAAGTCACTAGATGGCCGAAGACCGTAGAGGTGGTGTCTCTGGTAAATGAGCACAGCCAGGGCTGGATACACAGGAGGACAAAGGGCCACTTGCCAATGGTCAATGGGACAGGCTGGCCTTTCTGGCTTCAGGGACAGTAAGCAGCAGGAACCTACCCTTTCTAGAAACTCTGCCAGATGGCCTAGCATCCTGGGCTCGGCCTGATCTACATTTTGGCGGCCAGGGTCAGACCAAGCCTTCCACAATTCTGAACCCCTCCTCCACCAAGACCCTGCCCCCAATGCCACCTCTATTATGGACTTGATAAACTAAAGCTAAAATTTAATCCTGCCGTCCTTTTTTGTCGAAGTCTTGGGTGTGTGCTTATGGGAGGTGGGGGTTGGGGGCTGGGACATTTTCCTTGTTTCTCCTCAAAGGAAGTCTTTTTTTTTTTTTTTTAATTTTTTAACGTTCATTTATTATTGAAAGACAGAGAGACACAGAGCGTGAGCAGGGGAGGGGCAGAGAGAGGGGAGACACAAAATCCAAAGCAGGCTCCAGGCTCTGAGCTGTCAGCACAGAGCCCAACACGGGGCTTGAACTCACGAACTGTGAGATCATGACCTGAGCCAAAGTTGGTCGCCCAACCAACTGAGCCACCCAGGTGCCCCTCAAAGGAAGTCTTATCTAGGATACGCGGGGCCCTGAGTGCGGGGACCAAGGTCACTTAAATGCCTGGAGCATTTGAGATCACTGGTGGGGAGATGAGGGAGAAGAGGGAAAAGGAGAGAGACAGAGACAGAGAGATAGAGAAAGAGACACAGTAGGAATACACAGCAGGAGCCCAGTTAATGTTTTTGAAAGCAGCATGCATCTTTACAAATATGTGGACTCTAATATGTTACCCCAATTTTCTTTTTTTCCTTCTTTTTTTAATGTTTATTTATTTTGAGGGAGAGAGAGACAGAGTGCGAGCAGGGGAGGGGCAGAGAGACGGAGACACAGAATCCAAAGAAGGCTCCAGGCTCTGTCTGAGCTGTTAGCACAAAGCCTGATGCTGGACTCAAATTCACAAACCGTGAGATCACGACCTGAGCCGAAGTCGGACACTTAACCGACTGAGTCACCCAGGTGCCCGTTACCCTGATTTTTCTAATTTAGCCTAGGAAAGGGAAGTCCAAAGGCAAATGCATAATAATAAACATGGAGAGAATCCAAATGGACAAAATGTAAATATCTAACTGGAAGAGCGTCTAAGGGAGTAAATTTTCATGCTATCCGCTAATGTCTTCTCCCCTAATATTTTATAGTGAAAAAGTTCAAAGCTACATGAAACTTGAAAGAACAGTGCAGTGAATGGCTATGTGCCCCTCCCCTAGATTCACTAGTTAGCAAATTTTGCCACATTTGCTTTTTCTCTCTCTGTATGTATGTCTCTGAGTCACGTGTGTGTATACAGGAGTATATTTGTGTGTGTGTGTGTATTTTCTTCTAAACCATTTCCAAGTAAGTTACAGACATCACCACATTTCACTATGTAACTACTAAGAATAAAGACACACTCCTAAAATAACATCATCACACTGAAGAAATTTAACACTGATGCAACAGTATTATCCAATTTGTAGTCCAATTATCTAAAAATATGTTTTTGTAGCATTTTCATAATCCAGGATCCAATCAAATTCACTCGTTGCAATTTGGTTGCCCTATCTTCTTAGTCTCCATTAATCTAAAAGCGTCCGCTGCCTTTGACTTCTTTTTTTAAGTTTATTTTATTTATTTTGAGAGAAATTGTGAGCGGGGGAGGGGCAGAGAGAGAGAGGAGAGAGAGAGAGAGAGAGAGAGAGAGAGAGAGAGAGAGAATCTCAAGCAGGCTCGAAGCTGTCAGCTCAAAGCCACACGCAGGGCTCTAACTCACAAACTGTGAGATCATGACCTGAGCTGAAACCATGAGTCGGACGGACACTTAACCGACTGAGCCACCCCTTGACTTCTTTGTCTTAATGACCCTGACAGTATTAAGGACTTCAGCTGGCTGTCCTGTTGGATGTTCTGGGATTTGCTGGTTGTTTCCTTGTGATTGTATTCAAACTGTTTGAGAGACGAGTACTACACGGGTGAATTGTGCACCTCCCACTGCACATGTCAAGAATCAATAAGGTCAGTCGCCTCATTGTTCGTGATGCCAAGTTTCATTAATTATTTGGTTAAAGGAATGTCCATCGGATCTCTCCATCGTGAAGACACCTTTTGACCTTTATAATTAATAGTTACACTATCGGTGGTTTTGCCTGTTTGTTTCTTTGTTTTTTTTTTAAGGGCCAAAAGCCGTCAACTTCTCTGAGAAAAAAACATCTTTCTTCCCCTGTCCCATCAAAAACTCCCACTGCCAGCCTGGAGGGCTTTGGAACTCATACTGGCATCCAAGAGGCTGTTCCTATAGCAGGAAGCTTCATGATTGTAATAATTAATAATCATGACTTTTAAAAAAGTTATTTATTTATTTACTTATTTTGAGAGAGAGAGAGAAGGAGGGGCAGAGAGAGAGGAAGAGAGAATCTCAAGGGGGCTCCACCGTCAGCACAGAGCCCGATGCAGAGCTCGAACTCGCAAACTGCGAGATCATGACCTGAGCCGAAATCAAGAGCTGGACGCTTAATGGACTGAGCCACCCAGGCGCCCCAATGAGCATAATTTTCTTAATGTTTCTGTAGCATCTTACAGTTGACAGAGCATTCCTGCACATATTACGGCTTTTTCTTTTTCCCCAAATTTCCTTTTCCGTCCATAAGAAGCTTAGAATCATTCACTCATTTGTTCACCATTCATCCTGACCACATACCAGGCGGGGGCTTTCTGAGATGAGAGAGGGGATCGGATCCAGTGAGTGGACAAACACACACATTACAGCACAGCCTAACCAGCATGGCACTGGAGAGATTTGCTCTGGTGTAAGGACCATGGGGATGAAAGGGTCCCACCCAGGAGAGAGTCACAGGGAAGGGGAAGCCAAGTCTCCAACCTGCCCTATCAATTACGTGAGAAAATAGATTTCCTCCTCTTTAAAGCACCGTCGGCTGGGATTTTCGTTACGGTAGCCAATAACGTATACTCTTAGCGGCCTCACATTGTAGGTAAGGAAATTAAGTCCCCAGAAGCCACCTGAGTTTTCCAAATGACACTCAGCCAGTGAGGGCCCAAGAAGATTCTTGGTCCTGAATGCCTGGTTCCAATCCCCATGCATCTCCGTGGCCTGTGCTGGCTCTTAGGGGAGGAGGCAAGGAGAGCCCTTTCAATCCGAGCCTGGGTGTACCCCTGACTCCCCTCCTCTGCACACAGGCAGACGTGGCTAGACAGAAGGAGAATTACCCAGGGACACAGACTCGGGTGGCACAGGCATTGGTCATTTCCTTCCAGACAGCTGAGTGCTGGGCATCTCAGAATAGGGAGGAATTTCATCAAGTCTGGCCCGGCTCACACAGACAGACAGGGGCTGTACCCAGTTAATCAGCCCAAACAGATGAACAGACTGTCTCAAGGCCACAAAGTGCCCCATGAATAATTCCTGTAAATCCAAATCCAATGCCCACGTTTCGGAGGGACTGACTGTGTAAAAGACGGAATGGCTCAGGGAACAGGAGTTAATGGAGGGGAGGACTCATTGGGGGCGGGGGGTGGGGGGGGGGTGAGGCCAGAGAGTAGCTCAGTGTAGCAAAGAGCAGGGCTCCCCAGCCTGCTGTGAATTTGAAGTATGGGAGCAATTAGGCCAGAGCTATTTGCAGACAGAAGGAGAAGAGGTGAGCTGAGTGGCTCCATTCCGCGTGCAGGGCTTGACGCCGAGGACTGTCACCCTCAATAAAGGCTGTGAAATGATGTGGACGGTCATCCTTGTGGAGGGCAGGGCCCACAGTCAGCCACATTTACAACGCACCTTCTGAGCTCTGAAAGAGGTATCGCACATACATAAACACGAAGGCTAAGAACTCTAAAAGCTTGGCGGCTAATTGTTCTACTTCACCTTAAATCATTTGATTAGAGAACGCTGATACACCTGTATTTGTGGCGTGTGTGTGTGTGTGTGTGTGTGTGTGTGTGTGTGTACGTGTGTCGAGGAGGTAGTGAGAGGGGGGAAACGTGGTGTTTTTGCCAGCATTTGCCTTTTTTTTTTTTTTTTTTTTGGTTTTTTTTCCCCCTGCTGTTCTCCACCCCTACAATAAGCTGAGGCAGTGTAAGTTACAATTTATTAGCTGGTTGCTATGGGTTACACCAGCGCTCCACACATATTCCCTTCAGAAATAGTAACATTTAATGTAATGTAAAACAGAACTACTGTATCTCCACTGGCTTGGCTTCTGCTGGCTTGCAACATTGTATCCTTCCCTGCTGAGATCGAAGCCTGGGGAAATTAGCTGGTGCCTTTATTTTATTATGGGGATGGGTGTCTGCCCCACCCCTTGTTTCGTGAAAAACAGAGCTTGCAAACCAAGGGTGTCGGAAGGATCTGGGGTGCCAACTTATAGTGCCAGGCAGTGCCCGGGGACCGAATGCCCGTTTCAGCTCCCTGTTCATTATTTAAGGCAGTCTTCTCGAAGCCGGGTCCCTGTGAGCCCCAGGCCAGTTACCATTTCAGGGAGGCCAGGCATAACTACAGACGGGTTTTATTTATTTTGCCATCTGTATAGCATTCCTAGCAGGCCGGTTAACAAAAATTTGTGGGCTGATACATTTTTAGGATAATATTTAGCCGTAAGAGTCATGTCGAGGGAAACGGTTAAGAGATGGCAGTCATTCGGTTTAAAATAAACACAGCACCAGAGAGGTTGGTATTTTCGGGCCACCTACATTCTCTCTTGTCGGCCCCCGTCTCCATCAGCCACCCAACCTCACCCAGAGCACACGGCCTCCTAACCGTCTGCTCACACGCTTCTCTCTCCTGCTCACGGAGCCAAGCTGCCTTCTACGTGCAGGTCAGTCTACAGGTGTCTTCTTCCCGGACAGAGTCTACTTCCATAGGAGTAGTGGGGTGGTAGAGAAATTATAGGCTCTGGAGCCTGAAGGTCTGTGTTCAAAGCCTGACTTTACCACGTTCTGGCTGCATGACCTTGGGCAAGTCACAGCTCTTTGGAGCCCCAGTTTCCGTGTTTAAAAAAAAAATGGGAAAACAGTATTTACTTGCTCTCATATCACGAGGATTAGAGGGGAGACCTGTATGTTAAATCACTTAGCTCAGTGCCTGGAGCATCCAGGGCCCCTACGAGGCCATCCTGCTTACCCTTTCAGTTCTCCGGAACGTGGGATGCTGTTCCCGCTGCCGGAGAGACTCCTGACCAGTGGGTCTGTCTGGACGACTCCTGCCTTCTGTTCAAGACTCACATACCACCTCTTTTGTGACACTGCTCATTTACCCGCCTAGTCCCCTGCTTCTGGGCACCGGTTCTCGGCGCCCTCAGCTCCCCTTCTGTTGTAGCGGGTGCACTCTGGATTGTCAGGATCTGCCAGTCTTAGTCCTAGTGGCAGCCACCAGACTGTGGGACAGCAAATGCTATACTCTCTGTGGTTCAGATGCCTTTGGCTGCAAGTAACAAAAGATGCAATTCATAACAGCTTAATGAGGAAACTTACTATGCCCCATAACAAGGATTGTTCCTCAGTAATCTCACAGATGACTCAGTTTCTCCAGCTGTACTAGGCATTGTGTCCAGATCAAAAGGTGATGTCTGCTTCTCTTTTCATGAAGGGAAACACTCTTTCAGAACCCCCTTCTCTGACCCAGTAGACTTACGCTCATGGTTCCGGACACAATCACGTCGTGTGTCCTTTCTGCAACCAATTACTAGCCCAGGGAAAGGGAATGCCATGAATGGCCCAGTAAAGCATGCGGTCAGGAGCGGGACAGGTTGCCCAACAAAATTTGGGGTTCTGTTACAAACGGAAAAGCATGGGGTCAAGCTTATCCTGAATAAGCAACCACACTGCTCGCTGCAATGGTATCCATTCATTTATCTATTCGTTCAGCAGATCCTTCCTAAGAACTCACCCTGCTTTAGGCATTGTGCTAAAAGCTGTGGACAGTGGAGAACAAGACACAGAGGCTGGGCCCCTAAAGGAACTAACATCTCGGTGGGGAAAGAGACAACGAACGTGGAAACAGATAAACAAGATAACTATAGATTGTTTTTATTTATTTAAAAAAAATTGTAATGCTTATTTATTTTTGAAGGAGAGAGAGAAAGACACAGCACGAGTAGGGGAGGGGCAGAGAGGGAGACACAGAATCCGAAGCAGGCTCCAGGCTCTGAGCCATCAGCACAGAGCCTGATGCGGGGCTCGAACCCACAAACCATGAGATCATGACCTGAGCCAAAGATGGACGCTCGACTGACTGAGCCACCCAGGTGCCCCGAGAAGGGAACATTTGATGCAGCACGGACCACAAGCCAAGTGAAGATGAAGGGGGAGGATATTTCAGGCAGAGGGACCAGCCAGTGCAAAGGCACAGAGGCAGGAATGAGGTGGCTGTGAGGCTAGAGCAAAGTCTGTGCTAATGACAGATCAAAAGTGGCTCCTGGAACCTAGCCCAGCTCCTGCCCCAGGCTGGAAACAGATCACTGGCAGTCACCCTAGCTTCCTGGAGCCTCTCCTGCCCAGACATGCAGCCCCACCCAGGTCAGAGGCACAGCTGCTGAGTCCATAGGACAACGGGCTCGGCTGTGGGCTCGGCTTCGTGAAGAGACGGAACACTGCCACGGTTTTGATGCAGAACGTGCCGACGGGGTCCAAGGCTTTGGGCACTGCCTAGTTTAGGTCAGCAGACGTTGCCTCTGCCACACCTACCGGGGGGGCGGGTAATAAAAAGACAGGTGCGAGGTAACCACGGAACTACTTTCTCTGTGTTTTCTCCCCGGTCTCCCCGGCATTGTGGCAGGCTGGGCCAGCGGCCTGGCAGTGCCTGAGAAGGCAGGGGCTGGTGTTCGGGACCGTTGGCAACAGCCATCCCCCTCTGTCACCCCTCTAGGTGCTAGAACCTAGCTGCCGGGTGGACACAAGCATCGACGGATGACCTGGGTCCTCAAACCTTCTTCCATTTTTGAGACTGGTCATCCCCCTTCTCGCCTCCCCTTGCTGACAGCCAAAACCTCTCCCAGGATTTTTCCCCGCTCCTGCCAGGTTCAAGCCAGCCATGCGCATCCCAGCCTGGCCAGGCCAGAGAGCGGTGGGGTCTCCGTCCTCCTTCCTCTGTCAGCAGTGACACCTGGTACATGCTCAGGGGGCTTCCTCTGGAGGCTGGGCTCTTTCCCTTCTGCTTCCAGAAGGGAAGTGCTTCTCTGCCATTTCCCTAAGATGTGGCCACTAGACCCATCTGAAGTCTTGGTTTTCTCTGACGCTCCTGTGAAACGAGAGTAGGCTCACAGGTGCCCGGATGACTCCAGATCCATACCAGTTCCCTGTCCCTGGCTCGCTACCCCAGGACACCAACCTGCTCAGTGTTTTTCACGCCCACAGCCTCCTGGACGTCCCCGAGGACGTCTCGCCCATGTCTGCAAACTGCATGGCTTTCCTGGACCTCTGGCTCCTGGCAGGCTGCTTGAGGGTAGAAGAAAAAGAATAGGTTCCTCCCTCCGGTGTGACAACACCACAGGGCCCTAGAGCAGGGGCGCCCGGCATCTGGGGGGCTGGGAGTTTGGTAAGACACCCCAGCCGTCTGCTGGCGACTAGCTACCACACTAGCTGGGACCCCTGCTTCCTTCTGACTTGGAGATGTGCTGCTGAGTCCTTTCTACCTAAGGGTAAGCCAGGTCCTGGGGGCTCCACATTTGAATTTTGCCACCAATCTCCCCACCTCCCTCCTCTCCCTGTCCAGAGTCTGCAGGCAACCCTAGCTGTGGGCGTGGTGGGGTTTCTCCCCTGGGGCTTCAGAGATCCAGGTGGGAAGGGGTGGGAGAAGAGGTCCCTCCACCATCAGACATATCTAAATCTTGGCTCTTTCTGCAGCCTGCTATAGAATGGTAGTTTCAAAGGGAGCGTAGAGGTCGAGCTCAACTAGCTCATTTTGCAGATGAGAAAACAGAGGTCCAGAGACACAAAGTCGGTGAGCTCCGGACGTGGGCCACAGAACCCACGGCAGGCCAGGGCTCCCCATGTCTCCTGATTCTCAGTCGAGGTCTCTGTTCACTGGGTCTCCTGCCCTCCCCCCTTCAGATTTTTATGAAAGGTCCTTTTAGATCGGAACACCTCTTCCATCAGTCCCCACGCCCCCTCCCCCCCAAACTTGCACGGCATCGTACGAGGAGCGTCGCCGTGAGCGGTCTTCCTGGTTGGTCTGGAGGATGAGGACCACCTGTGGTGCTGTCTCTTCTAGCACACATAGGGGAACCAGCACATATGTATGGAATCAGATTACAGCCCCACTTCCCATTTTCTCCTTATTCTATCGCGTAGTAACAGGAGTACCGTGAAACACAAAAGTGCCTATTTTCTGCTCAATTAGGTGAGGCACACTTAGATTGTTGTTTTTACCGCAAAACCTAGACAGCTTTTAATAGGCTAACGAGTGCTGTGACAATGGCCCCCCGATAGGAACCTGTAACAACTCCAGAAAGCGTGCTCTGTGCCACATTTGGGGAAATGCTGTGGACACATGGACAATCGGGGGCTTCCTTGCTCTCCCCCTGGGGCCTCTGGTTTGCTGGGACGGCCAAAGCTCTGACTAGTCTCAGGGAGATGAGTATTCCTCCAGCTCGGCAGAACTGCCTCTCCACGGCCTGGGCCTCAGGGCTGCCGCGGGGCAGGGCAGAGCCCAGATCACCCCATTTGTACAGGTGGGGCTTCTAGTTGGCCAAGACATTTTCCCTCTCTGCTCCCCACTTCCTGGAACAGAGTTTAAGGAAGCCAGCTGGGCTTTTGGCCCAGGAGACAAGACATGAAATGAAACCTGTCTTCTGACAGGCATCTCCTGGCTTTCCTTCAAGTGGGATTTTGACTGTAGGATCGGGTTTAAACATTGAATTTCAATTTTGTACACACACACACACACACACACACACACACACGCAGGCCCTGGGGCATTTGAAACGAACACCAGCCCAAGTCCTCTACCTGCCCAGTGTTGGATTAAGCTGCTTAGGTCTGTTTCCACCATCCTGTCTTTCAAATATTTATGTGGCAGATTATAAGGCAAGCTTCAAAGGCAAGGAAATGCAAATCTGTTCCATAAATCATAGAATAACACAGCTGCTGTCTTCCTCGGAGTGACAGCTTACGAATGCCAGCATTTCTGTCTGCAGAGGGGTGGTTGGAGGTGGGCTTTTTACTCTCAGCCAGGACCTGTGTGTGTGTGTGTGTGTGTGTGTGTGTGTGTTGGAGGTAGAGGAGGGAATGGAAGTACTTAAGATATTTGCCTTTTTGCAGAATACCAGATTTTATTTGTATTTGTTTTCACTAATTTCCCAGCAGGTAAGGAGTCCTATGGAACTTATGTGAAGTAAGGAGTTAACTAATCCTAACACACTGTGGAGGGCTAGGACCTCTCCAGGGATCTGAGGCCTCCGGGGAGTTAGAGATGGGAGTAGCTTTCAGTTCTGGGGAAATGCGCCTATAACGGAAAGTAAGGTTGGGGGGTGGGATGGGGAGAGAAGTCGGTAGGCAGTAACTTTGAGAATTCCAAAACGAATTTAATTCGGTCTAAATGTGTGAAAAGGAAATTGTGCATTGCAAATAGTTATGCACATTAAGCTCTGCCCCCAGGGTCTTAACAATCTGCCAGGGGAGGCCCCAGTATGCTAAAGATTAGGCTTTCGAGGGCTCTGTTCAGCTGTTGCCATGAACACATAGTTCTGGTACAATGGTGTTCAGTGACACATTAACATCCACCAAGACCAACACTGGGGTTTATGGGCCTTGTCCAGCAGCCGGTTCTGGCCTGTTGTCATCCTGTGTGACCATCTGGGGAGGGCTACAGTCAACAGTGTGCAGAGGCCCAGGGGAAGGGGCATAGAAGAGGAAATGTGTCGGGAAAAGGTTTGCTGGGTATTAGTCAGGATTCTGTGGCAAGTGACTCAAACTAACTTGGGCAATAGAGGGATTGTCTGGGTCACAGAAAGGAGTACTGAATAAACAAATCCTGGGAAAGGAAGGGCTGGAGGGAGCTGGGTTTGGAAACAGCTGGAACAGACTGGAACACTGCCAGGGCTCTCTTCCATCACCTGTCTTTGATTTTTTTCTGTGTTGGTTCCTAACATGGCTGGCAACCACTGGCGGATTTTGTGTCTAACACCTTTTGCCTCCAGCATGTCCTATTTTGAATAATCCCAGGGAAGAACTACAATTGGCTCAAATGGGGTCAGGTGCCCATGCCTGGGCCAATCAGCTGTAGGGAGAGGGTGTGGGGTCATGTAAAAACATGGCAGCTCTTATGGCTGTCTTACTAATAAGGGGAGGCCTTCCTAGCAAAAGGGGTGGGGAAAGCTTTGGGCAGACAATCCAATAACCATTCTCCTATTCCAGCCACGAGAGCACTGAAAAAAATAGAACAGACAAAGCAGTGAAAGGGGGCCAGGAAAGATAGTGTGATAAATTAGTTACATCTGGAATTTCACTGACTTCTTCCTTGAAACTCAGTGTTCCACAGGATTCCTTGATGACACTAATTTCTCCTGGCTCTCCTTTTTATTCTTTCTCCTTGATTGCCCTGGATCCTTCCCTTCTCTGCATTGAGGATCCCTTCAAGATTTCCAGTCCTTTGCTCCCCTGCTTCTAGAGAAGACCAGTAGACAGCTTCCTCCCAAATGCATAAAAAGTCTTCCTGTCAGGACCCTCCCTTTATCTTTCAAAAGAAATCTATACTGGAAAATTCATTAGTCACCTTTAACACTTTGCTAGTCAAAGTGTGGTCCCCAAACCAGTCACACCAGGATCCCTGGGAACTTCCCGGAACTGCAGAAACTTGGGACTTGCCCCAAACTGCCAAATCCATTTACATTCTAACAAGATGAGCGGGGAAGTTCGTTAATTTGAAATGCATTACTTTAACCAGTTGCAAACTGAACTCATAACCTTTCTGCTCTCCATGCTAAAATGAATATTTATCTACAGTTTTCCCAGCAGGTCAAAAGCAACCACTTTAAGAAGCCCAGACTCATGATAAACCTCAGAGTCATTTTTTTAAATACTTTCTCGTCCTCCTTACCTATACCCAACCTGTCATTAATTTGCACTTGTTAATCCCACTGTCTCATTGGTCTGCTTTTCTTAATCATGCCCTCATCGCCTACAGCAGGCTCTAATAGAAGCATTTGCCAGTCAGCCTCCTCATTTATAAATTTTTTAAATGGGTCTGATAATACTAGACTTAATTTACACATTTTCGTATTATACAAATTTAATGTGTCATTATCTTCATCCTTACAGGTAGGTGTAGTTTTCAACCACAGCTTTGTGAAACAGTTGCAGGGAATATATCGCAAACAATACATTACGAATCATAGAGTGCCGTAACTTAGGATGATTTTGTTGATGAACATAAGCAGGAACTTTGTCGCAAGCCCACCGACGTCACTGTTCCCAATCAGTAAAGTGTTGGTAGCCCTCCATGATTAGAGTTTGGTGCAGAGGTAATAAACTCAATGTGAGAATTCTCATTTGACGGTCCTCTTCCAGTCCCTGCTCAAACTCTCTCTCTCTCAAAAATAAACAAACACTAAAAACAAGAAATTATTACATAATAGTTGCAGGTATAATATATAGATCACATATATCTACATATTACAGCTATTTTACATATCACCTTTTATTTGTATTATATCATCCTGGGGTCATGATCTCACAGTTTGTGGGTTCGAGTCCCAGGTGGGGCTGTGTGCTGACAGCTCAGAGCCTGGAGCTTGTTTCGGACTCTGTGTCTCCCTCTCTCTCTGCCCCTCCCCGACTTGCACTCTTTCTCTCTCTCTCAAAAATAAATAAACAACAACAACAAAAAGACCCAGTTCTGTGGTCTTTTAGGTGTACCCACAGGACATTTCATGAACAGCTTATATGAAGGAAACAATAATATTCTAAAGTCAGAATTCTGCTAACCATCCAATCGGACTCAGGAGGACAAGACCCCTCTGACTCAGCAGCTGTACCCCAATTGGTGAGGAATGGAGCCCAGGTGAGAGGGAAGCACTTTCTGGATTCTTATATCCTATTCCCGCAAGGTGGACAGATGTGGGATGGTCAGATGTGGGTGGACAGATGGTCATCTGACCTTGTATTTAACCTTGGCCAGTGATAGGTCTCAGCAATGACGTATTCACCCAAGACGATCACCTGGCACCTCAAGGGATTTTGGACCAAGAAGCAAGCCCTGTCCTGTCTGATGGCAGAGCTGGGCACACGTGTGCCTAGAGTGACTGGCATCCGGGCTTCCAGCCTTGAGAGGAAAGCCACCTGAGGAGACAAAGCTGCCTTGCCGCAAGCAGGAAAGAGAGACAAGAAGTGCCCCGAGAGCCTCCAGTCCTACTGGCCAGTGATGCCCAATCCTATTTTTTCCCCCTCTGGTTTGGGTTATGAGTCCACAGAGTCTCTCTATTGCTTGAGCTGATCAAAGTTAAATTTCTGTCATCTTTTAGACCAAAACTGTGTACAAAAAATTTGTTTTAACGTTTATTCATTTTTTGAGAGACAGAGACAGAGCACGAGCAGGGGAGGGGCAGAGAGAGCAGGAGACACAGAATCCAAGGCTCTGCGCTGTCAGCACAGAGCCCAACGCGGGGCTCGAACCCCGGAACCATACGATGGTGACTTGAGCCGAAATCAGACGCTTAACTGACTGAGCCACCCAGGCGCCCCTAGACCAAAACTGTTTTAAACAAAGCACTAAGTCAGGCAGCATAATTATAGAGCTCGATGAAATCAAAGAAATGGAAGCAACAGGAAACCTGGAGGAAATGCCATAATTCCCAGGAACAAAATAACCAGGGGGAGTAAAATTTGCAGTCTTGGAAGTCCACATACGCTCCAGGGTACAGGGTTGGATCTGAAAACAATGACCTTGGAATTTTAGCTCAGGAAGACAAATGCCACTTGGAGGTGCCGTGAGCCTTGGAGGATGGAAAGGGACAGCAGCAACAGAAGGGGAGGAGAGGGCGACCACGTGTGAAGACGAGAACACGTGCGTGGAAGTGCACAAAATGAGGGTGGAGACGGTCACGGAGATGATGAAAAGAGAAAGGGAAATGAGACCGTGGCCTGGGCTCCAGGGCATAGAACCAGAGGTAGGGAACGGATGGCCGGGTTCCTGAGCAGTGTCACAGGCTGCGTGCTGGGCTCGCTCACTGGGGGCAAGGGTCGGGGTTTGAAAGGACAGCGAGCCGCCCCAAGAAGCAGCCAGGCACAGGCCCTCTGGGGCAGGAACCACACTAGGTGCCAGACGGATCAACGCAGGAGCAGACAAACACGGGCTCAAGGTCACCCTTAGGGCAGAAGCCACGTGACATGCGCGAGTGAGATCTGGAAAGAGAGCTTAAGGGTGGGACACCGGCGGAGGGAGGAACCCAGGAGCACGTGGAGTCCCAGCAGACGGCCTTCTGCTGCCAAAGCGTCGCTTTTCTGCTGCTTGTCCACGAGAACGTGGCTCTGCCCTCGGGCTCGGAGGCTCAGCCAGTCTTCCGAGGGCACATGTGACCGCGCTGGCGGGCACAGGAGCAAGATCCAGGGGAGATCGCGAGGAATCTCATCCTACCAGACACAGGGGGTCTGATAAATTCTCCTCACGCCGCTGACACTTCCATCTTCCGTAATTTAAAGAAACAAACAAGGGGCGCCTGGGTGGCGCAGTCGGTTAAGCGTCCGACTTCAGCCAGGTCACGATCTCGCGGTCCGTGAGTTCGAGCCCCGCGTTGGGCTCTGGGCTGATGGCTCAGAGCCTGGAGCCTGTTTCTGATTCTGTGTCTCCCTCTCTCTCTGCCCCTCCCCCGTTCGTGCTCTGTCTCTCTCTGTCCCAAAAATAAATAAACGTTGAAAAAAAAAAAATTTAAAGAAACAAACAAGAAGTGCTCCCCTGAACTTACTCTGGGCGTCCCGCCCTGCAGATGTGTAGTGACAGAGACCCCGAGAGGAACCAGCCTTTGAAAAAACTGAGGCCATCGAGGGCCCGACCAGATGAGGGCCTTGAGCCCACCGGGATAACAGGTTTTAGACGTGTGCAGATAAGGGTTAGAAATATCCGGAGAGTAGATCTCCACGAGCAGAGACTCACAGGGAGCACACAGCTCCAGAGGAAAGGGAGGCTAACGGGGGCTAATTGGGACTCATTGTATGGTGCTAACCTACGATCGCAAGAAAGCGGAGCTCAGATTGTACTTTACTTCCAAATTCGCGGTCGAGGTGGATCATCAGACTGGAAAAGGCAGAATTAATGCTGATGAGAAGGAATGAAGTCACATATAACGGCCACAAGCCGACTTCACGTACCCACTGAATACCTAACGGCCCCAGCAGGATTTGGCCCCCTCAGAGTGCTCCTTAGATACTTCCAAGCCCAGGGTGCTAGGCTCCAAAGGTTTGTCCACCACTCCAAATCCCCCCCCCCCATAGGTAATGATTCTCAAGAACCTAGCACTCTGCAGGCCACAGCCTGTCGAGTATACACGCCCCAGCGTGAGGGGTGCTGACGGCACTCCCTCAACCCCCCCAGAGTGCGGCAGAGACCAACTGACCTCCTTCTAGAACACAAGCTGCACAGGGGCAGGGGATTGGTCTGTCCCTACCCCACCCCCGCTATATGCCATCAGGGTCTAGAATAGGGTCTAGCAGATAGCAGGAGCTCAGGAAATCATACTCGTAACAAGTCTTTCCTAAGCATTCCAAAACTAAAGAAGAACGAGACAGAGAATAATAACAACTGTTAAAAGATGTTGCTAACTTGGGGGTTTCAGGCCCAGATTTAGGAATGCCTGTGTACAAATTACAAAAAAGTACGCCCTTGAGCAGGCCCATGGCTTTGCATGTAGAAAACGCCTTTGCGGAAAGGAAAGGGCTCATTGGCCTGACAAAATAGAAAAAGAAGCTTCCCCTTAGCCTGTCCGCCAGGTGGGCAGGGAATATACCATGATCAGGAAGGTGGTTTTCCCAGGGCGAGGCGTATCCATTGCACACCAGATCTGCTGACCCCTGCGATTTCCCCAAATGTGGGAAACTCGACTGCGTAGTTTGTGGTAGTGGGGGACTGCGTTCGTGCTTTCCCCTAAAAAACAAAACAAAAAAAAGGAATAAAACCCCACTTGGTGGGCACAGCCTGGGCAGAGGGCTTGTTTAGTAGGTGTCAACTCTGTGTAAAGAATAAGGCTTGCCTTAAGAGAAGAAAGGAACATGGGGCGCCTGGGTGGCGCAGTCGGCTAAGCGTCCGACTTCAGCCAGGTCACGATCTCGCGGTCCGTGAGTTCGAGCCCCGCGTCGGGCTCTGGGCTGATGGCTCGGAGCCTGGAGCCTGTTTCCGATTCTGTGTCTCCCTCTCTCTCTGCCCCTCCCCCGTTCATGCTCTGTCTCTCTCTGTCCCCAAAATAAATAAACGTTGAAAAAAAAATTTAAAAAAAAAAAAAAAAGAGAAGAAAGGAACAGAGAAGAACTACAAAAACAACCATAAAACGAGTAACAAGTATATACCTCTCAATAAATACTCTGAATGTAAATGGACTAAATGTTCCAATCAAAAGACAGAGGATGATGAAATGGATAAGAAAGCAAGATCTATCCATTTCCTGCCTCCAAGAAACTCATTTCAGACCTAATGACACCTGCAGATTGAAAGTGAAGGAATGGAGAAGCATTTATCATGCAAATGGATGTGGAAAGAAAGCCGGGGTAGCAATACTTACATTGGACAAAATAGACTTTCAAACAAAGATTGTAACAAGGGACCAAGAAGAACGCTATACAATCATAAAGGGAACAATGCCAAGAAGAAGATATAACAATTGTAAATGTTTATGCACCCAATATGAGAGCACCCAAATACATAAAGCAGTTAATAACAGACACAAAGGAAGTAATCAATAGTAATACAATAATAGTAGGGGACTTTAAAACCTCACTTACATCAATGGATAGATCATCCAAACAGAAAATCAATAAGGCGACAGTGGCTTCGAATGACACACTGGACCAGATGGGTCTAACAGATATATTCAGAACATTACATCCTAAAACAGAATACTCATTCTTTCCAAGTGTGCATGGAACATTCTCCAGAATGGATCACATATTAGGCCACAAAGCAAGCCTCAACAAATTCAAAAAGATTCAAGTCAAAGCATGCATCTTTTCGGAACACAATGCTACGAAACTAGAAATCAACTACAAGAAAAATCTGGAAAGAGCACAAATACATGGAGGTTAAATAACATGTTACTAAACAAGGAATGGGTCAACCAGGGAGTCAAAGAGGAAATCAAAAAGTACATAGAGACAAATAAAAATGAACATGCAACAGTCCAGAATCTTTGGGATGTAGCAAAAGCTGTTCAAAGAGGGAAGTTTATAGCAATATAGGCTTACCTGAAGAAGCAAGAAACATCTCAAACAAACAGTCTAACCTTATACCTAAGGGAGCTAGAAAAAAAGAACAAACAAAACCCAAAACCAGTAGAGGAAAGAAAGAATAAAGATTGGAGCAGAAATAGACGAAATAGAAGCTAAAACACAAGAGAACAGATCAATGAAACCAGAAGCTGGTTCTTGGAAAAGATCAACAAAATTGATAAACCTTTAGCCACACTCATCAGAGAGAGAGAGAGAGAGAGAGAGAGAGAGAGAGGACTCAAACAAAATCAGAAATGAAAGAGTAGAAATAACTGACAACACAGAAATACAAAGATTACAAGAGAATATTATGAAAAATGTATGCCAACAAATTGGACAACCTGGAAGAAATGGATAAGTTCCTAGAAACATAACCTCCCAAAGCTGAATCAGGAAGAAATAGAAAATTTGAACAGACCAACCATCAGTATTGAAATTGAATCAGTAATCAAAAAACTCCCAACAAATAAAAGACCAGGACCAGACAGCTACACAGGCGAATTCTACCAAATATTTAAAGAGTTAATAGCTGTTCTTCTCAAACTATTCTAAAAAATAGAGGAGGAAGAAAACCTTCCAAATTCATTCTATGAGGCCAGCATTACCCTGATACTAAAACCAGATAAAGATACTACAAAAAAAGAGAACTACTGGCCAACATCTCTGACGAATATAGGTACAAAAATCTTCAACAAAATATTAGCAAAACAAATCCAACAATACATTAAAAAAATCATTTACCACAATCAAGTGGGATTTATTCCTGGGATGCAAGGGTGGTTCAATATCTGCAAATCAATCAACATCACATCAACAAGAGAAAGTACAAAAACCACATGATCATTTCAATAGATGGAGAAAAAGCATTTGACAGTGTACAACATCCATTCATGATAAAAACCCTCAACAAAGTAGGTTTAAAGGGAACACACCTTGGGGCGCCTGGGTGGCTCAGTCGGTTAAGCGTCCGACTTCAGCCAGGTCACGATCTCGCGGTCTGTGAGTTTGAGCCCCGCGTCGGGCTCTGTGCTGAAAGCTCAGAGCCTGGAGCTTGTTTCAGATTCTGTGTCTCCCTCTCTCTCTGACCCTCCCCCGTTCATGCTCTGTCTCTCTCTGTCTCAAAAATAAATAAACGTTAAAAAAAAATAAAAAAATAAAGGGAACACACCTCAACATAATAAAGCCATATATGAAAAACCCATGGCTAACATCATGCTCAATGGTGAAAAACTGAGAGCTTTCCCCACTAAGGTCAGGAACAAGACAGGGACGTCTACTCTCACCACTTTTATTCAACATGGTGCTGGAAGTCCTAACCACAGCAATCAGGCGACAAAAAGAAATAAAAAGCATACAAATTGGTCAGCAAGAAGTAAAATTTTCACTATTTGCAGAGTACATGATACTGTACATAGAAAACCCTAAAGACACCACCAACAAACTACTAGAATGGATAAATGAATTCAGTAAGGTCACAAGATACAAAATGAATATATAGAAATCCACCGCATTTCTACACACTAGTAATGAAGCAGCAGAAAGAGAAATTAAGAAAACAGTCCCATTTACAGTTGCACCAAAAATAATAAAATATCTAGACATCAACTGAACCAAAGAGGTGAAAGACCTGTACTCTGAAAACTATAAAACATTAATGAAAGAAAATGAAGATGACACAAACAAATGGGAAGATATTCCATGCTCATGGATTGGGCAAAAAAATAGTGTTAAAATGTCCATACTACCCAAAGCAATCTACAGATTTAATGTAATCCCTGTCAAAATATCAACAGCATTTTTTCACAGAACTAGAAACAATCCTAAAACCTGTGTGGACCCACAAAGGACTCCAGAGAGCCAAAGCGGTCTTGCAAAAAACCAAAACCAAAACCCCAAAACTGGAGGCATCACAATCCCAGACTTCAAGTTATATTACAAAGCTGCGGTAATCAAAACAGTATGGTACTGGCACAAAAATGGACACATAGATGGGTGCTTGGCTGGCTCAGTTGGTTCAGAGTCTGACTTCAGCCCGGGTCATGATCTCGTGGTTCCTGGATTCAAGCCCCGCGTTGCACTCGCTGCTGTCAGCACAGAGCCTGCTTCAGACCCTTTGTTTCCTTCTCTCTCTGCACCGCCCGCCGCCCCCCTCCCCCGCCACCGCCCTGTTCATGCTCTCTCTCAAAAGTTAAATAAACATTTAAAAAACAAACAAAAGTAGATGCGTGGATCAGGAGAACAGAATAGAGAGCCCAGAAATAAACCCATAGTTATAGGGTCAATTAATCTTCAACAAAGGAGGCAAGAAAAGGTAATGGGAAAATTCTTTTCAATGAATGGTGTGGGGAAAACTGGACAGCCACATGCAAAAGAATTAAACTGGACCACTGTCTTATGCCATACACAGAAACAAACTCAGAATGGATTAAGGATCTAAATGTGAGGCCTGAAACCATAAAAATCCTAGAAGAGAGCCAAATTATGGCAGTAATTTCTCTGACATTGGCCAGAGCAATGTTTTTCTAGATATGTCTCCTGAGGCAAGGGAAACAAAAGCAAAAATAAACTATTGGGCCTTCTTCAACACGAAAAGCTTCTGCACAGCAAAGGAAACAATCAACAAAACTAAAAGACAACCTATGGAATGGGAGAAGGTATTTGCAAATGACATATGTGAGAAAGGGTTAGTCTCCAAAATACATAAAGAGCTTATACAAGTCAACACCAAAAAACCCCAAATAATCCTATTAAAAATGGGCAGAAGACATGAACAGACATTTCTCCAAAGAAAAAATACAGGTGGCCAACAGACGCATGCAAAGATGCTCAACATTACTCATCATCAAGGAAAATGCAAATCAAAACCACAATGAGCTATCACCTTACACGTGTCAGAATGGCTAAAATCAAAAACGCAAGAAACAACAAGCATTGGCAAGGGTGAAAAGGAACCCTCATGCACCGTTAGTGGGAATGCAAACTGGTGCAGCCGCTGTGGAAGACAGTATGAAGGTTCCTCAGAAAATTAAAAAGAGAAATACCATATAATCCAGTAATTTCATTCCACTACTGCGTATTTACCCAAAGAATACAAAAACATCAATTCAAAAAGACATATGCATCCTTATGTTTATAGCAGCAGCATCTACAATAGCCACGTTATGGAAGCAGTCCGAGTGTCCATCAACTGATAAATGGATAAAGATGTGGTATACACACACACACGCACACACACGCATGCACACACACACACACACACAGTGGAATATCACTCAGCCATCAAAACAAATGGAAGCTTGCCATCTGCAACAACATGGATGGAACTAGAGTATAATGCTAAGCAAAATAAGGCAGTCAGAGAAAGACAAATACCATATGATTTCACTCATATGTGGAATTTAACAAACAAAACAAAGGAACAAAGGGGAAAAAAAGACAAACCATAAAGCAGTCTGTTTCTTTTTTTGAGAGAGAGAGGGGGGGGCGCAAATGAACGAGGGGCAGAGTATGGTGGGGGAGAGAGAATCCCACAAGGGGCAGAGAGAGAGAGAAGTGGGGCTCGCCCGATTCGGGGCTCATGCTCACCCAAAGCTAGGGCTCGTGCTCATCCAATTCAGGACTTGAACTCACAAACCGTGTGATCAGGACCCAAGCCAAAGTCAGAGGCTTAACCGACTGAGCCACCCAGGTGCCCCAAGCAGACTCTTAACTATGGAGAACAAACTGATGGTTACCGGGGGGGGGGGGGGGGGAGTGGGTGAACTAGGTGATGGGGATTAAAGGGCACACTTATCATGATGAGTGCTGAGGAATGTACAGAAGTGCTGAATCACTAAATTGTACACCTGAAACGAATAGAACACTGCGTGTATACTATCCTGGATTTAAAATAAAATAAAAATAAATAGATAAATAAATAAAGTGAGATATGTGTTAACAATGCTAAAAAAGGGGCGCCTGGGTGGCGCAGTCGGTTAAGCGTCCGACTTCAGCCAGGTCACGATCTCGCGGTCCGTGAGTTCGAGCCCCGCGTCGGGCTCTGGGCTGATGGCTCAGAGCCTGGAGCCTGTTTCCGATTCTGTGTCTCCCTCTCTCTCTGCCCTTCCCCCATTCATGCTGTGTCTCTCTCTGTCCCAAAAATAAATAAACGTTGAAAAAAAAAAAAATTATAAAAAAAAAAAACAATGCTAAAAAAAAAAAAAAATAAAGTTAAAAAAAACATAAAAGCATCCCGAAGCTGCCTGTTACCTTTTTAGAAAGCGCTGAGTGACAGCTAACCCGGAACGTGGAACGGTTAGGGTGACACTTCTTTAAAAACGGAGAATTTCCCCCTTGTGAGTGTGTAGTGAATTCTATGTGACAAACCTTCTCCAGACGGGCGAAGAAACAGACCTATTTTGAGGCCCCCAGAACACTGACATGGTTTTTATCCTTGTTATGTGTAATGTTTTATGCAGCTGGCATGGTGCAATGCTGCTGGTCTGATTTTGATAATCCTTTCAAAACGATCACATATCCTTACGTATCGAGAAGACCAAATAAAAAGGGGTGAAAGGACCAAAGAAGGGAAAAGAAAGAGAAGGCCTGCTTTCTGCCCGGGGGCAGCCCACACCAGAGTGGACATAGCGCCGTCCTTGGACGCGTGACCTGGTGTCACCCCTTGGCCGGAACCTTTGTTCCACGGACAAGCTGCGCTGTCTCTCGACGGCTCCGTCGTGCCAATGTGTGGCATGAGTCAGCACAGCTGCCTACTCGCAAGCCTCCTGGTGTCAGGCCAGCTCTGCCTGGACCCCAGCCCCGGCCCCACCCGAGGCAGGGAGAGGGCGAGGGGTTCCTAGGCCTGCCTCCCTGTGTACATTTCCTGTCCTGGCACCTGCTCTGTGGTGATTGGTGATGGACATCCATTCCCCCAGGAAACCAGCCCTCACCCCCCAGGTCTGCGATCTTGTCCTGCAGTGACCTGTAGAACAGTCCAGAGCACAATAGTCCAAGGGGCTTTGGGGTCACCAGTCTTCAGTCATGCTACATGGAGGACAGGAACTGTTTGCTCCAATTACGCTGCTCCGAGCATCCTTAGATTTCCTTACAGTCTCTCTTCCAGGGGAGGTGGGCACTCTGCCTGGGTGTCCCTGACAGTCCTCTGGGCCCTCAGCTCCCGCAAACAACTGCTCAGGCAGAAAATACTCTACACTCAGCAAGAACAAGCAAACCCGGTAATCCTCAGCATTCGTACGGAGTTAAGAACTGTTTCTCCCCTCCTCTGAAAGCAAGATCACAGGGACTCAGCTCAGCCTTCATCATGGACAAAAACATACACTGCCAAAACAAAACATTTATCAACCAAACCTAAAGTGGCCATCCAGATTAATCACGAGTTTCATTGCTGCGAAGGGCACACACGAGGCATTTGCTTCGCGTGTGTGCATGTAGGTAACAAAGTGACTATCAAAGTGTGACCCAAGGATTGACCGTCCCGAGGGATTCAACTCGCTGTCTCCTTGCTGGACAAAGATGGATACAAGTTTGAATGGGGATTTCCTTAGATTCTACCCACCCATGGGGCTCTCAAAGAAAATGGCAGGTGCCAGCTTCATCCAGGATACACCCATCATAAAAGAATTAACTAAGGGAATTTAAAAGAGCTTCTTACCATTGGAAATGGTGTTAAGTTTCTTGGCCTGCAACTTTAACCCTTGGGTGCTGAGAGACCTTGCAAATGTCATTGCTGAGTTCTGCCAACAACAATCTTCAAGGGACTGTGGGGACGAAACTGACGTCCTACGACTAGACCCAGGCAAATGTCCTGTATGCAAACAACGCAAGAGGGGGAACTCTGGAAATCACAGAATGACCGGCCACCTAGATTCCGGGTAATATTCATGAATAAACTACCAGAAGGAGATACATGAGCCCTTGTAAAAGGAAGTGGTGATTGCTAGGAGCCGGTATCGATTTGCCCATAATGTTAAGGCCCGGTAACCATTTCTCACTTTTTGAGAGGACTATTAACCTCAGGGGATTCTGAGACAGGGGGCTCTGTGTTTCGCGAAGAGAGCACGAGATTGTTCATTCCATCTCCGACCCTATGAATCAGAGGTTGTAAATTGGTAGCCCACGGTGCCCTGTGTCTTGTGTGGCTCTGCCCAGCATTGATGGTGCTTTTGATGCAGTTGCTAATGTTTAAAAAGAGGGTTGCAGATGGTATCCTTGCCCCCGCTGTCCCCTATGCCCCGCCCCTCGCCCGCCAGTGGCCACGTGGGCAGCAGCATCTCCCCACGAGTCTCCCCGTGAAAGACAGAGGGGCAGGGATCCAGCCTCCCCCTTCCCCTCCCCTCGCTCAGGGCACCTGCTCTGGCTGATGGAGTGCAGGCACGAGCGACCCATGCCACCTGCTGGGAGCCATAGCTTGAAGAGGTGCCCGTGGGTCCGCGGGCCCTCTTTTCCCTCTGCCACAAGAGGCACATCCAGGATGGGGCCAGCCATTCAGAGCAGAGCCATCCCGGCCAGCATGCAGAAGGAACAGAAATAAAACTCTACTGGTATAAGCCAGTTTGGGGGGCTGTTTGTTCTACAGCTCTAACCTAGCAAAACTGACTGATAGGGAAGATATCCCATAGGAATCTGGATCTTCCTTTCGTCTTAAAGAGTCAGAAGACCCATGACCCTGCCCCCCCCCCCCGCCCCCAGAGCCCTCTGGCAACGAATGGCTGGAGATGAAGGATGGCTCCCCCTTTGGGGGGAGACTGGTCACCACCTGCCCACTTTATTCTTCTGCATAGCTTGCCAGCCCTTCTAAGCTTCCGACTCAACCCCCCATGCCACCCCTGCCTAACATGAGCCACAGAGAGCCTGGGAGAGCCCGTCTCCAGGGTGCTCCGGGCACGCGTCACCTCCTCCATGTGCTTAACCATGCTTCGGACATCGCCCACCCACCTGTCCTTCTCCTTCAGCCTCAGAACATCTCTAAGCTCCTGGAAGGCAGTCGCTTCCTCACGGCACAAACCATAGGAGAAACAGGGGTTGTCTCCACCCTCTCCCGGCTTTCGAGGCCCATTCATGGAAGCCAGACCCCTAGAGTGCTCCCACCTCAGCCCCAAATAGTACCTGCACACCTGCGAGACCCCACTCCACACTCCTCCCATTCCCTAAGTCCTCGGCACGTGCTCCACGGGTGGGGGAGAGCCTGGGACACGATGGAATGAAGGTGTCACGGGTTCTGCTGCTGTGGGGACACTGCCACATGGAAGCTACCAAGTGTCTGGGAGCAAACCAAGAGTCATGAAAGACCCACTGCTGACATTTGGGTGGCTCCAGCTGCCCATCGCTGACATCCCGCCTTCCCTGGGCCTCCCCTAACTGGCGAATGCCAACCCCGCTCCTCTGAAATGCAGCAGCATAGTCCATCCACCCTTGATGTCCCCTCTCCGGGTACCCCTCAGGTGCCAGGACCCTAAAAGCATAAGTTATGACACGACAGACCTGATGCCTGGGCCTCCCAAACATCCTCCCTTTGGCGGTGACCCCAGGCCCCTGGCGTATTCACAGGCACCGGTTTGGGGCAGTGATCCATCAGGGTCCCCCGTCCCCGCAGGGGACTGTCCCTGCTGGACAGTGAGAGAGGGTGAATGCAGAGCTCAGTAAGGTTTCAGACATGCACTTTTTGAAGCCACTGTTGTCTCCTGGAGCCCACGGTTTTATGGAACTAGACCCAGATGGCACTCACCTCCTTAGCTGGCACAGCGAGAGCTGGGCACCATGGTTTGTGTGGTCTTCCAGCAGTGAGGGGCCGGGGTCCTGGACCACCCCCAGGACGTGTCCATGTAGTTGCCTCACCTGGTCCCTCATCTCACGCCCATGCCAACCCCTGCCAGAACGAGCCTCGTAAAACGCCCCCCTGATTATGCCATTCCCCTGCTTATCCCTCTCTTGCCTGGTTCCCATCGCTTTCAGGAGGCAGTTGAAGCTGCTTAGCACAACAAGCAAGTCTGTTCACGATCTGGCCCCACACCCTCCCCCACTCCCCACCTGCCCCTCAGTTCACACCATACCGAACCGCTCAGGGTTCCGCAAACCCACCAGGCTGTGGCACGTCTCGGGGTCACCCCTGTGCCAGGAACACCTCTCCTGGCTTCTTCTCACGGCGAGCTCCTCCTGGGTGTTGTCTCCTTTGGCAAGCTTCCCCAGGCCCCTCAGGCTAATTCTGACGCCCAGCCCCTGAGATTCTGAGCAGCCTGGGCTCAGGGGCGACAGAGAGAGCGGTTCTCACGAGTGTTGCTGCCTGTGGCCCCCACCCCCACGAAAGCAACGGCTCCCCCTGCCTGGCGTCCACGTTGCCTTGCCATCAAATGATACTTTGCTTAGTATTAAAAATTGCAAAAAGAGTCACGCCACATCCTTTCTTTTCCCCGCCCCACCTTATCACTCTTCCTGTTAGTCCTTGCGTACATCATCAGGAAGACCCTTGGGATTGTTAGTCTGTTCATTCATTCATTCATTCATTCAGCAAATGCTTACACTTCGCAGACACTGTGCTGAGTGCTTGGGAACTTACATTCTAGCGGAGTAAGAAAGATAGCAAACAGGTCAGGCGCTGAATAATAAGCTAGTAAATAAAGACGATGTCAGGTGACGCCGCGTGTCACGAAGAAAAATAAAACCGTACAGGGGCAAATGGAGCTGGGGCACAGGTGATTTGCTTAGGCATTTGAACGGAGAGCTGAAGGACGTAGAAAACCATGCAGATGCTTGGGGAAGGGCATTCCAGGCAGAGGGAACAGCAAATGCAAACGTTCTCTGTTGGTCAGGATGACACTCACTGTCGAGGTGACCGAATCCCAGAACTTCACGATAACAATAGGGCACAATAGATGTATATTTCCTGCTCGTGTTCCTTCCGGTGTTGCATTGCTGGTTGATGGACAGCATGCTTTCTTTGGGTCCAGAGACTCACATGCCTTCCCTCTTGTGGCTTTCCCATTTCCAAGGGCCTCAAAGACCTCCCAGCTGAGTGGGCAGATGGGGAGTAGAGGAGGCACAAACAGTTCTTAAGACCTGCACCCCCCGGTGGCGACAGACCCCACTTCCTGTTATGCCGCAGAGGTGAGAACGAGTCAGGAGACTACCCCGAATGCCCGGGATCGGACGGGGTTGCCGCCTCCCAGCAGCAAGGCCACACTGTGGACGGGCATCCTGGGAGGCCAGCCAGTGAGTGGGGGCAGAGCCTGGCAGTTCGAGGCTCAGCCAGGAGGCGGGGGTGACTGGGGCAGAGGGAGCCAGGAGAAGCGAGCAGGTCGGAGAGGTAACGGGTGGGTGGCAGGCAGATGATGTCGGGCCCTGCGGTCACTTGAAGGACCCTGGATTTTACCGTCTATGATGTGGAAGCCCTCAGAGGGTTTAGAGCGAGGCAGTGGCATGAAATGGCTTCTATTTCAAGGGGGCACCCTGGCCGCAGTGTCCAGCACACACTGCAGAGGACAAAGGGGACACCGGTAGGCGGAGGTAGGCTAGAGCAGCCATGCAGGGGTGAGATGATGCCGTCCCAGACCAGGAGGGAGGGCAGGGGCAGGGGCAGGGCAGACCCTCCTGGAGCGACATCCAAACGACCTGCCACCCACTCCCACTCCCGCCTTCTAAGCCAGGGGCTGGGGAAGGGTCACAGTATTTTAGGCTTTACAGGGCACGTCCACCCAGTGAGGCTGCTGCAGGGAGAAAGCTGTCACAAACAACACGTAAACGAAGGAGCATGGCCATGGGCCTTGTGCCAACATAGCTGTATTTACGAAATCAGGCCGTCGGCCGGCAAAATTTTCAGACCCCGATAAACCGGTCACGCGGCACTGGGCTTCCCTTGTCCTCCGTTCCCAGCCGAAGCAGGGGTGCTGACTGAGGGCTCTGTCACTGCTTCAAGTGCGTGCGACAGCCACTCCCAACGAACCGAATTTCTCTCTCCGAGTAACGCTTGGGGTAGAAGAATGAATCACGGCTTCACGCTGCCTTTGAGCAAGTTCCCTCTTGACAAAGGAAATGGCTTTTGGCAAGACCTTTTTATTATAGTTCAGGCTCATCAACTATTCTTTTATAGGGCAATACCTTTGTTATGTGTAATTAAGGCAGCAGCTGAGAAAAGATGCAAATGTGCTCTTAAAAATCTGACTTCGCAGCAGCCCAGAGCTCTGCAACCTTTTAAAAGAGCAAGTTGATGTAATTTTTTTTTAATTTATTTTTGAGAGTGAAAGAGACAGAGCTTGAGCGGGGGAGGGGCAGGGAGAGAGGGAGACACTGAATCAGAAGCAGTCTCCTAGCTGTCAGCACAGAGCCTGATGCGGGGCTCGAACCCACGAGTCTCGAGATCATGACCTGAGCCGAAGTCAGACACCCAACCGACCGAGACACCCAGGTGTCCCTAAAGGAGCAAGTTTAAAGTGAAACACATTGGGCCTGTGCCAAAACGGGAAAGGAGAGAATGAAAGCTAAAGAAAGAAATAAAAAGACGAGGGGGCCTGCAGCGTGGTGTTCGGGAACTTACGCCCGTCTAGCCGTCACCCTGTGAGCTAAGCAGACTGTAAACTCCGGGGAGCGTCCTCAGTGCCAAGCCAGCCCCGTCCCCACAATGGTCCCCCTACTCCAAAGCCAAGTACTGTAGCTTCAGAAATATCACAGGCTGCCGCGTTCCCAACTTCCATGGGTATTATCCGTTTTCGGAATTTCTTCGACTTCTTTTCACAGCGAGATGTAGAGGGTCGCAAGCCAGAGCAACTGGGAAACAAAAGAGGAGGCCGGAGGAAGGAAGAGAATATCCCATCGCCTCCTTCGGGACGAGGAATGGAAGCCAGAAACAATCCATTTCCTTGGCACAGCACCGTCCAGCAGCACTTTCTGTGGCGTTGAAAATATTTTATGTCGGGGCGCCTGGGCGGCTCAGTCAGTTAAGCGGCCGACTTCGGCTCAGGTCATGATCTCGCTGTCCGTGAGTTCGAGCCCCGCGTCAGGCTCTGCGCTGACGGCTCAGAGCCTGGAGCCTGTTTCGGATTCTGTGTCTCCCTCTCTCTCTGACCCTCCCCCATTCATGCTGTCTCTCCCTGTCTCAAAAATAAATAAACATTAAAAAAAAATTTAAAAAAATATTTTATGTCTTCACTATTCAGTGTGATAGCCACGAGTCCCTGTAGGGGGCCACTGAGCCATCAAATCACCTTCTAAGTCAACTGCCTTGTATCTACACGTGCATCACTACTCGTGGCCACTAAGCCCCGTATGGGTCAGCGCAACTGCAGGGGGCTGGTTAAGAACTTAGGCTCACGAGCAGCGCCTGGGCAGCTCGGTCGGTTAAGCATCCAACTCTTGATCTCGGCTCGGGTCATGATCTCACCGTTCGGGAGTCTGAACCCTGCATCGGGCTCTGTGCTGACAGCATAGAGCCTGCTTAGGATTCTCTCCCTCCCTCCCTCCCTCCCTCTCTCTCTGTCCCGCCCCTGCTCTCTCTCTCTCTCTTTCTCTCAAAATAAATAAATGAACATTAAAAAAAAAAAAAAAAAAAAGAACTTAGGCTCAGGAGTCAGACCCAGGCTTCGATGCTCGCTGCCCACTTACTGTGACCAGGCCAGATGCTCACTGCCACCAATCCTTGGTTTCCTCACTTGCAGGCTGGGTACAATTGTGCCAACTCATGGAGTCGCTGGGAAAATGAGGTGATGGAGATAAACCGCGTCACACAGTGTGCCTGGCGGAGGACAGATACTCAGTACCTGCTGATTGTTTTTTTTTTTAATTTTTTTTTCAACGTTTATTTATTTTTGGGACAGAGAGAGACAGAGCATGAACGGGGGAGGGGCAGAGAGAGAGGGAGACACAGAATCGGAAACAGGCTCCAGGCTCTGAGCCATCAGCCCAGAGCCTGACGCAGGGCTCGAACTCACGGACTGCGAGATCGTGACCTGGCTGAAGTCGGACGCTTAACCGACTGCGCCACCCAGGCGCCCCTAATTGTTTTTATTGTTCTCTAGGAAGTCCCTCGCAGGACCCACCTTCTAGATGTTTCAGAAAGCTCTCTCCTAAGGCATCTGTGCTGGTTTTTCCCACCGAGGCTTCCTGGGTCTTAAGCTACACCACATACATTTGGGGAGAGGGATGAAGGAGGGCAGAAGGAGAGCCAATGGCCACCAAACCAGACCTGTGACTCCTGATCATCTTTGAGGAGGTGAAGACTGCTTGCTGCCCACTCAGTCTTTGGGTGGCAGTGCGACCAGCTAAAAGACCTTATTTCCCAGGCGGTCTCACAGCTAGGCGTAGCCAATAAGATGTAAGCAGGCACGTTAACCGCGATTTTCACAAAGTCTCCAGAGGCATCGATTTGTATGCGCCCTTTTGCCTTCTGTCTTTTTTCATCATTCCTCCTATTTCCTATCTGGGGCGTAGACATGGTGGCTGGAGCTCCAGCAGCCTTGAGGAGCTATCCTTGTGGATGAAAACCCTGAACTACTAAGAATGGCAGAACACAAATAGAAGAGGCCTGGGTTCATGAACACTAGGAAACGATACCAGCCTGGGACCACTTGCCTCCAGATTTCTCTTACCTATGAGAAAGCTTTGTATCATGTTTATGCCATTACTCCTTCTGTTGTCTTGTTATGTGGCAGAACCTGATGTCAGCTGTGCCTAATTATTTCTGAACGGTGATTAATTCTACAAGTCTAGGTTTTTATGACACATATTTGATGAAAGAGAGAGCTTGAGATCAATTTGGACCTTGTTCCCTCATTCTGTCTGCAGGGGGCACCTCAACCTACCCTGAAATATTAGAAATCATCTATCCTGGGGTTGCCTGGGTGGCTCAGTCGGTTAAGCGTCCGACTTCGGCTCATGTCATGATCTCGCGGTCTGTGGGTTCGAGCCCCGCGTCGGGCGCTGTGCTGACAGCTCAGAGCCTGGAGCCTGCTTCCGATTCTGTGTCTCCCTCTCTCTCTGCCCCTCCCCTGCTCATGCTCATGCTCTGTCTCAAAAATAAATACAAAAATTAAAAAAGAAATCATCTATTCTGGCCAATCTTTTTTTTTTTTTTTTTAAGTAGTCTCCAAGCCCAGTGCAGAGCCCAACGCCAGATTTGAACTCACGACTCTGCGATCAAGACCTGAGCTGAGATGAAGAGTCAGACATTTAACAAACTGAGCCACCCAGGTGCCCTGACCCCCTTTGTAACCATCAAGCCTGTTTGCTATTTGTTTCTCCATCAATCCTATGTTCCGAAATAAGCTCTCCCCCCACCATGGATTAAGTTCTAATTGGTTTACTCATCATGACACTTAGCAACCGGGGCGCCTAGATGGCTCAGTTGGTTGACGCAGTTGGACTTCGACTCAGGTCATGATCTCGCAGTTCAGTTCGTGAGTTCGAGCCCCTGCACAGGGCTCTGTACTGGCAGCTTGGAGCCTGGAGCCTGCTTCAGATTCTGTGTCTCCCTCTCTCTCTGCTCCTCCCCTCCTCATTCTCAGTCTCTCTCTCAAAAATAAATAAACATTTAAAAAAAATGACGTTTAGCAACCATAGTGGATATGTGCCAGTTGGGAGGGGGGCCGCCCAGCTGTGGCTCCTCTTTCTGTATTTGGGGAGTTCTCCTAACACAAAAGAGTCTCTGATGACCTGACATTTGTCCCTGTCTGAGCTGGACGTGAGCACAGAAAGCTGAAGATGAGCCGGCCGGATGGTCTGACCTGGGACTCTGCACCCAGAGTGAGGGGCGCACAGCGGCAGCCATGGTTTGGGCCTCATTCCTCCAGGCAGCAACATCCTGCGCCCTCGAGTGGTGGTTCCAGGGGCTCCCTGACCAGTGTCCAGGGCTAGTCTAAGCAGGTTGCTTTTTACTCAGGTTCCGCTAGCTGCTGGCCATTTCGAGAGCCTGGCCCTCCTGCGTCTCTGTTTCTTCCGGGACCAGCGGACATTGTTCCAATGGACTTTTTTTTTTTTTTTTTTTTTTTTTTTTTTTTTGCTTAAGTCAATCAGACTTGGTTTCTATTCCTTGCGACCAAGAATCCCAACTGACATACATGCTGAGCAACATGATTTTACCTGTGATACCACACCAAACTGACATCATCCCAGCCAGATAAGGAGACAGCATTGAAATTAGCCAGTGCAGTATACTTTCTTCGGAGCTTTTAAAAATACCGAGTATTGCCTGGTCCGTGTCTCCATTTTCCCCATGGTGAACCTTTAAGGACTGGGAACTCAAGCCTGGAAAAACCCTGAGATCATTGTGTTTCCTCGTTTTACAGATGGCAAATGGAACCCCAGAGAGGCAAAGTGACTTGCTCCATATGTCAGGCTACAGAAAGAACTTCCAGCGAGGGTCACTAGCTGTTCACTCTTGCACTGGTTTGGCCTGTGGACGTGCTCTCTCAAGGAGCTCAAAGTCAGGTAGGAGGGAGGGTGATTTGAGCGCATGAAAAACTCCAGGCTTGTGGATAAGAGCCCTGGGAGAACCACGGAGACCCAGATGTCATGGGAAAAGGCAGGTGAAGATATTCAGAAGAGACATGTGACAGTGAGAAAGGCAGAATGTGACCTAAGCTTCAAGAACCCATGTGCAGTGGATCAAAGCAGGGATGTGACGAGGCAGCCGGTAGCCTGCCGAACCAGATGCGGCGGTGTGCCCAGAACGAGGTAGGGAGCAAGAGAGGGGAACCCAAGAAGATGTTTTGTAGAAAGCTTCCAAAGTCAGAGAGCGAAGTCAGTACATGATTATGTCCTGCTTTAAGAATGAGCGATCAGAGGGGTGCCTGGGTGGCTCAGTCGGTTAAGCATCCGACTCTTGGTTTCGGCTCAGGTCTTGATCTCATGGTTTTGTGGGTTCGAGTCCCGTGTCGGGCTCTGTGCAGAGCCTGCTTGGAATTCTCTCTCCCTCTCTTTCTGCCCCTTCTCCACTCATGTTGTCTCTGTCTCTCTCAAATAAATAAAACTTAAAAAAAAAAAAAAAAAAAGAAGAAGGAATGAGTGCTTGGAAACGTCTGAACGTGCAAAATAAAATTTTGCAAGATTATTCATTTTAAAATGGATTCTTCACTTAATTTTTTTTTAATTTTTTTTTTAACATTTTATTTATTTTTGAGACAGAGAGAGACAGAGCGTGAACGGGGAGGGGCAGAGAGAGAGGGAGACACAGAATCGGAAGCAGGCTCCAGGCTCTGAGCCATCAGCCCAGAGCCCGACACGGGGCTCGAACTCATGGACCGTGAGATCGTGACCTGAGCTGAAGTCGGACGCTTAACCGCCTGAGCCACCCAGGCGCCCCAGATTCTTCACTTTAAAGAGAGGAAGGCGCATCTATTTCCTAAGACATGGGAATTTTGCCTTGCTGATTTATTTTCTACAACCTTCTACTGTGGAATAATTATTCCCATCTCACCGATTAGAAACCAAGGCTCATATAGATGATGCATCTGGTCAAGGTGGCAGCTTGTAAGAGGTGGACCCAGATGTCTGGGTCCAAAGACCCCATGTTTCCTGTCCTGCCAGACCACCTCCCCCAGAGCTCTTTTAAATAATGAACGCTTGAAATGCATTTGGAAGGCACTTCTCATTGAAGAGACTCGATTTACGAAGATTAGATTTGCACACGATTTCGAGAACACATCCGTCCCACAAAGCATTATGCAACGATATAAGGATAAAGAGCATGGATCCCGTACAAAAAAAGAAAAAAAAAGAGGAAAATGATAGAGAAGTGTGGTTAATTAATGCAGTAGGAACTGAAACACTACAGGAGCCAAAGAACACGTGCTCTCGGAATATGCTACAATAAGCGGCTTCATTAGAAAGACAATTTATGTGGTAGGAGAGAGAATAGCAAGCGGGAGGGGAAAACGTGGAAACAAATTCGTCTACTAGAAAACACTGATTTGAAAATATTTTATAATGATTGATTTGTAAGCAGTCTCTCGGCAGTAAACATCCTTGGAACTCTGGCTTTGGGAGATCTTAAAAAATAGGTCAGCTTCTCCGGCTTGGACAGGTTGACGTGTGATTTTCCTCTTTGGGGGGAAGGGGCCGGCTGGGTATTTTCAAAGGCCTCCTTTAGTTTATGGTTCCAAGGTTGCATTCATGGGCCTTTCTGTGACTGTCATCTTTTAAAGCTGGTTAACTCAGTGGCTTTATTTATTTTATTATTTTATTTTTTTGCCCTCTCAATTCCCCACAGGGCTTTAACTGAATCGGACCGCATTTGGAGTCCTGTGTCGCTTTCTGGGCACCACATTTTAAAAGGCACGTTGACCCGCTCTGCCTCCGGAGAATGGAACCAAGACAGGTGGGTGGAGGTTGCTCAGAGATCAATTCTGACTCCATACAAGAAAAGCCTATCTCCTGCTATCAGAGCCCTCTCACAATGGAACCGGCTGCTTTTTGAGACAGTTTGCTCCCAGGGATTGGAAACACTGAAGCGAGGGGTGTTTTAACAGCTGTCAAAGTTGCCCTGGAAGAGATTTTTTTCTTTCTTTTTTCTTTTTTTTCCCCCTAAGTTTCCTTTCAATTCCAACGCCGTATGATTGATTGATCATAGAACTCTTCAGTACGTTTTGCCAAGTCAATAGCTTCTTTTTTAGGCCTTTTGTCTTCACCATTAGCCCCATCTCTTTTCAGAAGGGGGATAAAAAACCCAAAAAGGCAGTTGGTGAAAACAGTATAGAATGACAGTAACAGTTGCAACATCATGGTCAGTGGCAATAATGTTGCCTCACGGTGCCACGTTCCCTCCACTGCGGAAGTGGAGATGATGTGGCCTGTTGATGATCAAAGCAGATGTCTGGGGCCCAGTCAGGGCGATGGTGACAGCGCTGGGCCCTCCAAATGGTCCCTGGGCAGGTCCGTGTGAAGAGTAAGAGGAGCCCAGGCTCAGTGAGGCCACACGTCCTCTTCTAGGGTCCCCACTTGGTTGGTGGCACATCTCCCCAGCCAGATATGTGACCCTCTCCGTACCCTGCACCCCACACCACTACATTCAGTCCATCACCCATCCTGCCCACTTGCCATCCTCACATGGGCCTTCGCCCCTGCTCTTGTCCCTGCCCTGGGCCAATGCTCTTTCATCGTCTTGGCCTGGTAAAGGCTTACCGGTCCTTCCCATCCCAGGTCCTTCCGCAGGGAGGCCTCCCTCACCTTCCTGACCAGATCGTGTTCCCCTGGGGTCCAAGGTCACAGCGTCTGTGCCTCTCCTCCCCAGCACGTCTCCCATTTACAGGTATTCCTCCATTTCTGTGACGGTTTCATCTCTGGGATGGTGGGAACCATGTTGGTGCTTGGCATGGCGCCTCTTGAATGAATGAATGAATGAATGAATGAATGAATGAAGAGAAGCTGTGTGAGGTGCTCTGTGCTTCCCAGTGGCTTTCCAGAGGCCTAAGAGCCATCTGGACCCAGGAGGTGGTCATCAATATGGCACTCCAGCCCTTGAATCTCCCCTCCACCGCCCCCAAACCTCTGTAACCACCAGGTCAGAAAGTCTATTGCTTGGTTCAGCGCTGTTCTCACGTTTGAGTCTCCTTTGTAAGGCAAGTAAGGGAGGAGAGAGTGTCCCTAACACCTGTGCTTAGCCAACAGTTCGATCTATTCCTAAAACTCTCTCTCTAGAAACATTTGACTTATAAAAGACTATCGGGCTGTGGAGGGTAGAGATACGGGGAAGATGTAGAAAGGAAAGGGCATGACTTATGTACTGGATGCCACACTGTTGGTGCCTCTTGGCCTTTGCACATGGGGACCTGCTGTCTGAAAGGCGCTCCTTTGCCTCTGGTCAAAATTGGTGTCATCCAGCGGAAGAAAGCATGGGGGACTTTCAGAAGCCTTCACTGGCCTCCCCTAGCAGAGAGGCTCCCTTGTCCTCTGTCAGGCACCTTGCCTGCACGTCCACCATTATGGCGTTTATCACATCCTCTTGCAAAGCTCTGTTTATACGATGTTGCCCTTACTGGGCTGTGAGCTCTTGGAGAGCAATGCCCTTATCTTCACACCTTTATCCCCAGGGCCTGTCGCAGCACCTGGCTGTATTGGTCAGGACTCCTGGTAGCAAGCTATGCAAACCAACTCGATCTCCTCACTTGAGCAAAGAAGGACGAGCCACTCTTATTTCCTCAGCATGCTCCAGCCTCTCTGCAGTTCCTACAATTTCTCACAAACCTGGCAATCTCATGGGCGAGCTCTTCGCGGGGAATAAGCCAATAGATGTGTACTGACCACTGAGTAGTGGGCACCAGAGGAGGAGGGAGAGAGCGAGGCAGGGAAGGATGGCAGGGAGAGCCATGCCGCAGACCCGGTGAGCTCCCGTGTGTGGTTTACCTCGGGGCCACTCCGATGGTTCCCAACTCCCCATGGCCGAGGGGCGCCTGGCCCAGGGTCTGTCCTTCCCATCTCCCTCTCCTCACTCTACTTTCTTTGCTCAAGCTCTGTCAATTCACAAAACTCAGGAGATGGTGCATCACCAGTGCAAATGCAGGGCTGGGCTGCTGCATGAGTGTTGGGTCCCAGGAAGGTGCCCGCGATGTTTCAGAACCCTCCTCCCTGCCAGCGTCTACTCCACGATCCCTTCAAGTCGCCCTTACGTTGTAATAGCACTCTTTCTTTTCTTTGTTTCCTAGTTAAAGGCTAACAAAGAGTGAATTGGGTATTTCAGCTGTTTGTGGTCATCGTTAATTTCATGGTCCTCTGCATTTATTAAGTCTTATTTCCTCTCCATAATCTCCTTTCCCCTGATATTTGTAAAAGCACATCTTACTCTCCTTAATTGCTTTGGCTGGTGTGATCTAATTCTGATTTTTTTTTTCCCCCACCACTCTTATCTTTTCCCGGGAAGCTTTAACTGATGCAGCATATTCTTGTTTAATTCTCTTTCTTCTCCACAGACAGGAGAGTATTTCTTTCTCCGGAGCTTTCCAACAGTCTTTGGGGAAGTTGCACTGATTGCATTTTGCTCTCCTTTACAAGAAATGCTGTGTCGGGTTTTAATTATGGGGGGACCCCCTCCTTCTCCGCATGCTTCTTCCCTGAAAACAACCCAGCTTTCTCCGGGCCCCCGTCTGTGGCCAAACCGAGTGTCCTTTGCCCCTCCATTCTTCCGCTGGCTGTTTTGCTGATGGAACAGACGGCTGTGCCCTGGGGCAAGAAGGAAGAGGGAACCAGAGCAGTCACACGGGCCACCTATTAGCAGCTCTGGTGCACACACTGGTGGCAGAGTGAACTGAAATGATGCTCCCTACCTAGCAGGGTCATGGCCCAGGATAATTAAGTGCTCATTATCAATGACAAAACGAAACTCCACTCCTGGGCTGTTGAGAGCCAGATCCAAATGTCTACCGGCCTATTTGTCCCTTTCTGGACAATTTGCCCCATGTCTCCCTCTCTGACCTGCAGGCATCACCATTATAGCTTCCCCTGCGTATTCGGCTTATTCTTCGTATCGAACATCTATTTCATTGTGCCTTGACCTGTGGTTGGTCATTCACGTCTCTCTCTCTCTCTCTCTCTCTCTCTCTCTCTCTCTCTCTCCCATGCCTCTCTCTAACTCATCACCTTGCCCCGTTGCAACGGAAACATGCTTTGGATCCCATGGTCCCCATTTCTAGTAGCACCACTGCCTAAACTATTCTAGAAATATCTCTGGCCCCCCCTTCTTCCTCAGCCTCCATACGTGATAGTTCACCCGTGTGCAGCTCTGATGCGTAGCCCTTTCCACTGGCACTTGGTGCCCTTGGTAAACGCCACCTGGCTGCAGTGGACACTGGTGGTCAGCCACACCCAGCCCCCTTCTCTCAGTGACCACTCTTGGTTCTTTCCACTATCCACATCTCCCCAGGTGGCGAAGGGAAGCTGGCCCTACCCGGCGCTCTGGGAATGGGGCATGTGGCTCAGGCATAGCCCAGTCAATGCAACTCCACCCCCTGGCTAGTCTCATGGGTTCAGGGGTGAGTACTCAACACCGTTCAGACCAACGAGATAAGAGAGGATCCTTCCAGAACAAAAAGCATCCTTGCTCTTCTGAGAGAGGCTCTCCAAGTGGGCCAGGAGGTACTGGTGGCCATCTTTACCACCATATGGAAGAGCCCACCTGAAAACGGAGATACAGACGAAAGCAGGGCCAATGGACCCGCTGTGCCCGAACCGCTCCTAGACCTCGGTCCTATACCCGCACTAGAGCTGATCCAGAAGCAAACTCCACCGGCACTGCCTTTGGGATATACCCCTAACGCGATCCCTTCTTGGGTGTCTGCTGATGTCTTCCTGGGCCTCCGGCTCAGACCGTCACCACAGCCCTCACAGAGACTCCACCCCTGTCCCTTATCCCCTATTCTCCACAGAGCAGACAGAGACCCTAGCAAAATCATACGTCAGATAACACCACTGCTCTGCTCAGAACCCCCTGAAACTCTCCATTCAACTCCAAGACCCTTACCTTGACTCTCAGGCCCTGCCTGACCTGCCTGCTCCCCCTCTGACCTCATCTCTTACCACCCTCACCCCAACTCAGCCCACGCTGTCCTCACTAGCCTTTTAACTCCTACCTCACAGCCTTTGCACTTGCTGTTCCCTCTCCCTGAAATGCTCTTCCCTCAGACCCTTGCATGATTTACTCCTTTCCTTCAGGGCTCTGCTCAACGGTTACCTGTTCAGTTAGGCCATCCCTGACCCTCTGCCTGAAATGGTACCGCCTCATCACCCTGCAGCCCCTGGGATTGCTTTCGTTTTCTCTATAGCACATACCACCACCTAAAAATGTATATATTCACGTGGCTATTATTAGCTATATCGCTCCATTAGAATATACATCCTTGGAGAAACCGGGGCTATTTGGATTGCTGTTATATATGCCATTCTTAGAATAGAAACTGGCACACAGCAGCCTCTCCATAAAGTACTGTCAGCTTTCAGATGGATAGACCGACGGAGCTAATCACCTCCCTATTTTGAGTAAGGTCTTTGCTTTCTGGCAAGGCGGGGTGGGGTGGGGGGGGAAGCACTCCATATTTCATTGCCAAGAATGATGTTAGCATGTTTTCGATTCTCTAAGGTAAATACCTAAGCATGGAATTGCTGGATCAGATGGTAGCTTTACGTCTAGCCTTTTTTAAGACTTTTTTTTTTTTTATTGAGGTATCACTGACATATTACATTCTATTAGTTTCAGGTGTACAAGATCATGATTCAATAGTTCTACACATTGCAAAAATGGTCGCCACTATAAGCCTAGTTGCATCCATCACTATACACAGTTACCAGTTTTATTTTTATTTTTTTTGTAACGAGGCGTCTGACAATCTACTCTTTGCATCTTTCAAATACATAATACAGTATTATTCAGTATGGTCACCATGCTGTATATTGCATCCTTGTGACTTCTTTAATTTCATTTCATTTGCTTTATATTTTGATTAAGGTTATTTTCAGGTGGCTTTCTGCTACTTTTTTTTATGCCACTTGTAGACAAAGTGTTCTAACATAGGGTTTAATTAGTATTTACCTAAAATGTGCCTAAACAAATACCTTAGCTTGGGTCGGATTGTAAGTTACCGTGCCTGGCCCACGACTGGCCCTTTCGAGTCCCAGGGATCATACCGTGCTCCCTTGGATACTTACGTTGGTTTTGCCAGATACACGGAGCAAATCCTGCCCTGGTCCCACACTACGGGGAAAGTGGGCTTCCAAAACGTTAAGCAACAGAGCAGGGACCAGATCCCACCTCTCCTGATGCCCTGCCCACAGCTCATGCACACGTCCGTTTTGCACTTCCGTCCACAAATCTATAGCCTCGTGGCACACGCCCACCCACAGCCTTGGGGGAGTGCTGTGAAATTCTGGGCCATGTGGTCTCTATTTATCTAACATTTCCAATTCCCTCTTCTCTGAAAGCCAATAAAACTGAATTTCTCCCACATGAGATTATGGACCTTTTGGGGAAAAGAAAAGCAAGCATATGGCTCACAGGAAATCAAATCTGCCTTGTGAGATTAAAAAAAAAAAAAAAAAAATCTCCCCCTCTAAGTCAGCCCATGGCACCACATTCTTTACAGCTGCCTTTTACACGGTGGGGGCGTGGACAACATACACGTTCTTCTGCCTTGAGTGGTCACAATACATGGCAAACTATCCCTCTGCAAATCTCTTCCAGAGTGGTTTTTTCCCTTCCCCAGCTATTCCCCGAGGACGACATTAGCTCCCTTTTTAATTCCTTTCCCCTCACTGCACACTCTGATGTTACTTGCCAACCCCCAGCGGACATGTGGAGACGTATTCACTTTCACATGTAATAGATAAAACAGCAGGGGCTTCTAATCGGAAAACGTTTCCCAGGCTGCAAAAGGCTATAGCAAACCACAAAGCTGCCAATATGGTTCAGAGTTTATTAATACATACTTGGCACACGTTGGCACGTGGCACTGCCCCCTCCCCCATGGGGAGGGAGGAGGGATTAGTTACAAGTTTACAGACAAAACCTACGGGGGCAGGGGGAGGCCTAGGATGCAGGCCCCTTTCCAGGGACCTTCTAGAGAGCTCCTCTGTTGTTGCCTTAAAAAAAAAAAAAAAACCAGTTCCAGGGGCACCTGGGTGGCTCAGTCGATTAAGTGTCTCACTTCAGCTCAGGTCATGATCTCACAGTTTGTGAGTTTGAGCCCCGCATCGGGCTCTGTGCTGACAGCTCAGAGCCTGGAGCCTACTTCGGATTCTGTGTCTCCTTCTCTTCTGCCCCTCCCCTACTGGCACTCTGTCTCTCTCTCTCTCTCTCTCTCTCAAAAACAAATAAATATTTTTAAAAAATGAAACATAAAGAAAACAGTATGAATTTCATCCTTCTCTGAAACCTTTCACTGCAGCTTCTCTGCCTGCCTCTCTCAGAATCACCAGCTCCCCTCCAGGCTCCCTGGTGTCTGTGACTCCCTCCCACCAGGCCCCATGCCTGGTTGTCTTTAATTGGCCTCTTTTTTTTTTTTTTAAGTTTATTTATTTTGAGAGGGATATACCATGTGAGCAGGGGAGGGGCTGAGAGAGAGGGACAGAGAGAACCCCAAGCAGGCTCTGTGCTGTCAGTGCAGAGCCTGACAAGGGGCTTAAACTCACCAACTGTGAGATCATGACCTAGCCAAAGTCAAGAGCATATGTTTAACCGATTGACCCAGGCACCCCATCACTGACCTCTTTATGAACTTGCATCCAGCTGGTCTCTAGAGGTCCGGCGCAGGCACCTCTTCTCCCAGCTGGAGCATCTTTGATCTGAGAATTCCACCTGTGAGGCTTCTCAAGGGTACCCTGCTTCCCGGGAGCCTGTCTCACCTCCCTCACCTGTCTGAGGTCCCTGGGGGCGGGGGGGGGGGGGGGGGGGGGGGGGGGGGGGGTGGGGGGGGGCGGAGGGGGGGTTGGGGGAGACTGCCCATGCCACCCCTGCCCACTGGCAGCCTCAGAAACAGATGGGGTATAGGGAGTTGGGGGCCATGGTAGAAGGAAAGGATAGGAGAGGATGTCTGGGAGAACGCCCTACTCCCATTCTGAGAACTACCATAGTAGGGGTAGAACTAACCGACACATCTCTAGTGATAGCAGAAAGAACACAGGTCTTAAGCCAGAGAATCTGGGCTCATCTCCTGGCTAAGTCTCCCCAGAAATTCATTAAGCTTCTCCAAACTTTGGCTTGTTCATCGACAAAAATGCTTATAACTGCAAAGATATTATGTGGATGGGAGAATGTCATTTTCGAGGGAGAAACTGCGTAGCCCAAACACACTGCAAATATACGGTCTGTTTGCAAAGGTTAGGGGTTAACAACCATCGATAGAGAAATCAGCAAGGGTGCAGTTCAGATTCTGGCCAGAGGGTGGCAGAAACAGGCAGGGACTTTGCCTCCAGGTCCTGAGAAATAAGGCAGCCCTAGAAGCTGCCGGAAGGGATCAATTTCCTGGGTTGTCCTGAGGTGATGGTTTTCTTTTCTGCACCTGACCCTCAAGCACTTAGCCTCTCACCCGGTGTGGGGTCTGACCACCGCTGACCCAACTCCCGGAAACCTGCCCTGCACGGTCCACCCCGCCCCCCACCCTGCGCGCTGCAAGATTCTCATGGCCACTCCCACCAGCTCCGCACCTTCCAAACCCTTCCGGCGCACAGTGTAGGTTTCTCGTCGGTGACTTCATCTAGCCCGCGCCATAACCTTCTGATCTGGGTTGAGCAGGCAGAGTGCCGCCTCCGCACCTCATCATTTCAGACGTGGAGGCTTTGCAGAGCGGACAGCTGGCAAGCAGAAGTTCGAAAGCATACCTGGCCCGCGGGTCCCCCAGCTTGAATTCCATAGCACCAACTCTTCCTTCACCTTCTCTGTTCGCTTGCTCCTACAACCAGCATTTATCGGGCTCTCGCTGTTTGTGAGAGCGCTGCACGGGCTTCCTGCCACCCGTCCCGCGGCCTAGGCCAAGGTCAGCAGGCAGTTCCCGCTGCACGCTGCTCTCGGCCAGCTGCGCGAGGCCTCGGCCTGTTTTCCTCTATTCCCGGCAGCTGGCTCTACCTCCTTGTGTCCTGGGCTTGTGTTCCCACCCCAGGGGCCCAGAAGCGCTCTGTTTCCCTGTGTCCCCTGCCTCATCGCTTCCTAGATCACCAACTCCCAGGTCCTGTGGGCCTTTTAGCTAAACTGCCCTGAGAAATAAAGGGGGGCGGGGAGGGGGAGAGGAAGGTTACAAAAGTAAAAAACAGAAAAAAGTAAAGCACGCCTAAGAAACCTTGTAAAGTTTTCTAGTTCCTGTGGCTCTAACACGGCTGACTTTCTTGCTGGAAAGGATTGAGAGGACCTGGAGAGCCTCAAGCTTCTTTCTGAAGGTGAAGCTTCCGGATTTTATCCTCTGGCTTCTTCACTTAAGGAGACCCCTCTGTGAGGAACGTGGTGGCCAACAGGAAAGAAAACGGGCGTTTGTGGAGGGTCTCTTTGGGGCCAGGCACCGCCCTGGAGGCTGAACACAAGTCACTGCATGTGAATTTCAATATGAGCTGGCGGATGAGCCACGAATGAGCCACGGAGGCTCAGAGACATGGCCTGCACGCGCAGGTCCGGGGAGCTGGCAGGCGGTGGGTTGGGTCGGCTTGGCCCCCAGTGCCCTTCTCTGTAATCACGTGATTACACGGTCGCCGACCAGCCCTCAGTACCCCTCCCCTCAGACGCAGTTGGCCCCTGGGGGACTTCCAAGCTGGTGATGCTCATCTCAGGAACCCAGACTTCGCACAGGAACTGTTTCCGTGGGCTGATGCCGTCCTCCCTGCTGCGGGGGTGGCAGACGCGAAAAGATAAGAAAACTCCGTTTTCACCCCCCGCGGAGGTAATACCTGGCAGAGGAGGAGGCTCTCAGAGACGGGGTCTCCCACCATGCATATGCATTAGCGGCCACCTGTGGGCCTGCGTGCGGCACGAGTGGCTGTGGCCGCAGCTGCTGGTTCTGATGCGACTGTCCGGATCCAGCCTGCTGACGTGGGCAGGACCGGGCTGCACACACACACACAGGCTGTGGCCTTTCCGATCATCCGTGAAGCCCTGGAATCCTGGGCTTTAGTCTAACATGCTTCATGCGGCCCCCTTTTCCGTGTTTCTCACCTGAGCTTGTGGGAAGGTGTGGAAAGGGGCCGGTGGGAAGCACCAAAGGGAGGAGATGGATGTCTCGTAGGAAGATGGGACCAAACTTAGTGACTCCTAGGTCAAGGGAGGCCAGGATGAGCCGGGGGCCTCAGCAGGACGCACACAGTGTCCCAGAGGCTGGGGATTTGGCTGCTGACCTGGGCCTCCCTGAGCTCAGAACCCTCTGCTGGAATGTGGAGGCCAGATCCCTCCCTGAGTTTCTTTCCACTCAAAAGACCAGCAACTCAGGGGCGCCTGGGTGGCTCCATCGGCTGAGCCTCGGTCACGATCTCGTGGTTCGTGGGTTTGAGGCCCACGTGGGGGTCTGTGCTGACAGCTCAGAGCCTGGGGCCTGCTTCGGCTTCTGTGTCCCTTTCTCTCCCTCTCTCTGCCCCTGCCCTGCTCACGCTCTGTCTCTCTCTCTCAAAAATAAACATTAAAAAAATAATAATAAAACAACATCCAGTAACTGACGACATTCGGTCGGGTATGAACTGCCAGCGTCAGCACTGCCTGGTTCCCCCCAGTGCGTTACCTTGACCCCAAGAGAGGGCGGTGGGGGTCAGGACAGGAGGCATTTCCCTGATCAGGGATAGGAGTTGGTCCCACAGCAGCCTCTGAGAACGCTTCCTTCTTCCTCCTCCTGCTCGGCTTCTTCCCGTCTTCCCTTTCATCCATTTCCCCAGGAGTATTAGTCAGGCAAGAAACAGGGTCCATGAAGACAGAGCAAGAGAAGCCCCAGAGGACGGTTTCCGCGGTGAGGACGGTGAGGGAGAAACCGGGATGAGTCGCCCACTGTGTTTTCTACTGTGTTTTCCTGGAAATTCACATTCCAAGACAGGCGCTTCGCTCGCCCGTGGTGCTGAAGCTTTTAAGTAAGTATGGGGCCCACGGAGAATCGAAATACACGTTTCAATTTCGGTCGAAACGCAATATGCGATCAAGTTAGAAATATTAGAAGAGTGACAAGAACCAAGGACAACAGAGCAATGGCCATTATCCCGCCATGCAGGGGCCCACGCCCTGGTGGACATCCTTTGAAAACACATACCCAACACACTTTTTGTTTTTTGTTGTTTTTTCAATATATGAAGTTTATTGTCAAATTGGTTTCCATACAACACCCAGTGCTCATCCCAAAAGGTGCCCTCCTCAATACCCATCACCCACCCCCCATCAACCCTCAGTTTGTTCTCAGGTTTTTTTTAAACATTTTTTTTACATTTATTTAATTTTTGAGAGACATAGAGAGACAGAGAATAAGAGGGGGAGGGGCAGAGAGAGAAGGAGACACAGAATCCAAAGCAGGCTCCAGGCTCCGAGCTGTCAGCACGGAGCCTGACATGGGGCTTGAACTCACAAACCGTGAGATCATGACCTGAGCCGAAGTCGGAGCTTAACCGATCGAGCCACCCAGGCGCCCCTGTTCTCAGTTTTTAAGAGTCTCTGTGCTTTGGCTCTCTCCCACTCTAACCTCTTTTTTTTTTTTCCTTCCCCTCCCCCATGGGTTTCTGTTAAGTTTCTCAGGATCCACATAAGAGTGAAAACATACGGTATCTGTCTTTCTCTGTATGGCTTATTTCACTTAGCATCACACTCTCCAGTTCCATCCACGTTGCTACAAAGGGCCATATTTCATTCTTTCTCACTGCCACGTAGTATTGCATTGCCCAACACACTTTTTGAGAAGCAGAAGTGAGATTATATTGCTTATTGTGACCTTTGTTTTTTATAGTCAGTTTGTCCGTATTGTGATTAACTCAACCAACTTCCTCCTCTCAGACGTTTAAATTGCTTCCAATTTTGACTTGTAAAAGAGACCAGTGTATAAACATAGAGCCAAGTCTTGTAAGTCCTTCCTTATTTCCAGAAGACAAAATCATTGTTATGGACTTGCTGGGTCCAAATATTAATATTTTTGATGCTTCTGATTCACACTGACACATTTTCTACCAGAAACTCTACACTGATTTGCATTTCTTCTGGCCATATACCAGAAGGTCTGTTTTCACTTATCATCAATACTGTATAGTTCAATTCTTTCAATTTTAATTTAATTTTAATATTTATTTACTTTCGACAGAGAGAGAGAGAGCACAAGTGGGGGAAGGATAGAGATAGAGAGGGAGACACAGAATCCGAAGCAGGTTCCAGGCTCTGAGCTGTCAGCACAGAGCCCAACACGGGGATCGAAATCACGACCCATGAGATCATGACCTGAGCTGAAATCAAGAGTTGGACGCTTAAACTGACTGAGCCACCCAGGGGCCCCTATTTCATTTTTTTAATGAAAAATGAGAATCTATGTTAAAACTTACATTTCTTTGTTTGTTAATAAATTGGCTACTTTCTCATGGGCCTATTTTTCAGTTGCATTTCTTCTTTTATGAATCGTCCCTTTTACGACCTTGACCCATTTTTAACATCAAGGTGTCCGTCTTTTCTCTCTGCATTTACGCAAAAAAAAAAAAAAAAAAAAAAAAAAATTCATTTCAAGGATATTAGCCTTTGTCATACATCTTGCAATTCATTTGCCCCACTTAGTACTTTGTCTTTTAATGTTTCTAAGGGGGTTGTATGTACAAAAGTTTTAAACTTTAATAGTCAGATGTGCCAATCCCTTCCTTTTTCACGGTCCGTGCCCTGGGTGTCATGCTCATTACTTAGAAGTGAATGAGCTGGAAGAGAAAATTATTGTTTCAAAAAGAAGAACAGAAAGCTGCTTTCCATTTGCTCCATGAAAGCATAGGAAAAACTATCAGGGAAGTGGGAGGAAGAGGGGGCGGCAACTGCCTTTAAAAGCTGAGGCGGATGATACAATGGCCGCCACAGAGGCAAGACCAGATCTGTTTGAAGTTGGGCAGCCAGCTAGTGGGCTGGTCACTTACAAGTGGAAAGCTGGATGCTAATGCTTTCTCAGAATCTGCCTATGCTTTTGAAAAAATCACGTGTGTCTGAAGCATCCTTTATTTAAAAAAAGACATAAAAAACTTCGTTACAAAAATAGCGTTTGTTACCAAAATTTCTGACCTCGCAGAAGTTGGTAAAGTCAAAAGTGCACATTTCTGGGGCGCCTGGGTGACTCAGTCGGTTGGACGACCGACTTCAGCTCGGGTCGTGATCTCACGGTTTGTGGGTTCGAGCCCCGCATCAGGCTCAGAGCCTGGAGCCTGCTTCGGAGTCTGTGTCTCCCTCTCCTCCTCGTGCTCTGTCTCTCAAAAATAAATAGACGTAAAAAAAAAAATTAAAAAGGAAAGTGCACAATTCTCATCAGCCTCCTCGAAATCGAAGTCTTGAAGGAGGAACACTGTTAAAAGGGCAGCAGCATCCTTCTGGACTTTTTTCCCCAGTGCATCCACTAATTGTAATATATAATATGATATAATGTAGTATAATTCTCACTGTTAGGTCTACTTCATTCTACTTTAACCTTGATGCCGAATTTCATAAGATGAATATATTGTAATTTTAGTTGTTTGCAAGTTTCTACTACAAAAAAAAAAACGCTACAACAAACATCCTTGAACAGAATTTTTGCACATTTATGTAAATATCTGTGTAAGATTTCTCAAATTAAAATTACTCGGTAAATATATGTATATATTTTGAAGTTGGCAGATATTGCCAAATATCATTCCCTATGAAGTATGGATGTGTACTCCCTTCAATATCGTACAAAGATGCATGTTTCTCCTATACTCTTGACAATAATGTAAATTATTATCTTTTCCAATGTTGCCAATCTGGTGGTGATAATGGTATTTCATGGCTATGTTAGATGTCCTGTCATGTGCTTGGCATTTCTTCTATTAAGCATTTCTTCTATAAACTGCTCGTTTGTATCCTTGCCCAATTAAAAAAACTTGAGTTTTTCTTTTCTTATTAACGGGAAACATTTCTAGATCTTGGATATTAATAATTTTTCGTATACGTGGCAAATATTTTCCAGCATGTTTTTTCATTTTGTCCATCTTTTTGCCTATAGATAAATGTCACTTTTTATAAATGTTTATTTTCGAGAGAGGAAGAAAGCATGTGGGGGGGGGGGGGTGCAGAGGGAGAGGTGGAGAGAGGATCCAAAGCAGGCTCTGGGCTGTAAATGTTCTGTGTAGGTTTCCTTTTACCCAGTGGTTGAGATCCATTGCTTTGACTTAATTTCATTTCCTGGGCAATTTTCTCAGAGATGATATTCATATTTGTGCCTAAATTTTAAAAAAAAAGCAAGCAAGCATAGTCTTAAATTTTTTACTCACTCTATCCAAAGGAAGCACAAAACTAGACACTTACTTTGGAAATCCGTCATCGGGTGTCCCTTTTCTCTGTGGCTGGCTCTCTCGGTGCATTTTTTTTTTCTGTGTGCATCTATCAATGCATCACTTTGTTTCTCTCCCTGACTCGCAAATTTCTTCCCTCTTCCTGAATCCTCTCTCACTTTTCCTTTTCTCTTTTTTAACCATCTGTAGTGTTAGCCTTCGTAAGTGTTCTGAATGATTCGTTCTGGTTGTTTGATGGTGTTATTCCACAGACTCTACGCATTGTTGTTTGTTTGGGAACAAGTTTTTATTTACCTAACTGAATTTCAACAGAGTTGTAAAATGTCTGCTAAACATAAGCTCTGGGGGATTTCAAGTCTTTGCAGGCGAGACTCGGCTTATATTTCTTTCTAATCACAAAGAATTTTAGGATGTAAAAATACGTCCTTCGAGAACGAGAAAAACATCCATTGTCATATTTCTTTCACATGCATACGTTTCCCAATGCTTTTAATCATAGGATACAGGTTTGTGCGATGATACTCAGGAACATTTACCTGTATTTTTATGTGATCTTGCTAGAGGCCATGTAGCGGAATGGGTAGAATGGTTAGGTTTGAATCCTCAGTAACCAAAGGGGAATCCCGAGCAGTTTACTTAGCCTCCTGGTTCCTTTTGTCTTTGAGGGGGCTAGTAAAACCCACCCAAGGTTTTTGTGAGGATTAAAATGTGGTAAGAAGACCTGTACCCATACAGACATACCTGCTTTGGTAAAGGAGCGCATCAGCAGGGTTGGTATGTGCACGCATGTGTGTGTGTGTGTGTGTGTGTGTGATTGCTGCAGTAAAAGAAGCAAAAAAGAGAGGCACGTGGTTTGGTTCTCAGAGGGTGGATTCCACTGGTCTTACTTCAGTTCCTTTTGCAGGAAGAGCTCAGAATCACAACAAGGAAACTAATCCCAAAGATGAGCCTCGCATGTCAAATCTTCCTTCTGATTTTCATCTTTTCCATCCAAGGTAAGGTGGCGTGGGTCTCCACTGGCGACCTTGGGGCGAGTGTTAGAGTCGAAGAGGTCAGAGCCCAGCTTTCTCTGGCAGGGAGTCTCAAGATCTCAGTAACTGTCTTGCTTTTTATAGGTGCAGCTCCTGCAAATGATGGTATCGTCTGGGGTACCCTGGGTCAGGACATCAACCTGGACATTCCTGGTTTTCAAGTGATTAATATAGATGATATACACTGGGAAAAAGGCAAAAAGAAGGTGGCGAGGTTCCAAATTAGCAACAAGCCTAAGAATCCAGATGAAAAATATAATGTGTCAATGAATGGAACTCTAAAAATTAAACATCTGATGCTAGAAGACAGCGATACCTACAAGGTAGTTATATACGATAAGGATGGAAAGAATGCGTTGGAAAAAACATTTGAGCTGAAGATTCAAGGTAAGTGTTTATTCCCTAAATTCCTTCATCTCAGCATGGGTGCTGTTTAGTAAGTAGGGGAATAGCATTTAGGGACCGGCCCGGCCTGACCTTGGCCTTGGGCGAGCTCTAAAAAAAAAAAAAAAAAAAAAATCTAATGCCTCTCTCCCAGCTCAGTGAGGGCTCCAGTCCTGTGGAAAAGATGAGGTCCACACGTGCGGAAATCCACAGGGGAGAGATCCTCACCTCTATTTGCCTAAAACGCTCTCTTCAGAGGTTACAGGGATGTAGAGCTGAGTGTCCAACCCAGATTAAGGTGGCATCAATCAGGAGGAGGGGAGCACGTGGGCAGAAGAAAACAGCGGTCATTCCAGGTGGCTCGTGAAGGAGCAAGCGGGGTGTGGGGCAGGCTAACTGGAGAGTACTGGGTCTTCCATCGGGAGAGCCGTTTGAAGCCAGGATGCCCTGAAGGAGTCGTTCTAAGCCCTAAAGGGCTGGAAGTGATGAATTTAAAGATGAACGGCCCCGTGTTTGAGATCTACTCAACAGGAGAGCGATCAGAAGCAGAAGTTAACTCTTGCTGCTCTCTGTAGAAGGTACGCCAGGGGTGGCTGGCTGTGTGTGGTGGGCCGGGAGGGCCGGCGTGCATGTTGACGACGAGCCAGGGAGCTGCTGCTATAATCCGAGTGAGGTGAGAAGGAGCTGGCTGGTGATTCGTAACTCAGGCTGCCTGTTAGAGTCAACTGAGGTGCTAGGAAAGGTTACCGGTGCCTAGGTCCCAGCCCGGACCAATCAAATCCGAACTCCCTGGCATGGGGCCGGGGCATCAGCAGGTGTTCGAGCACCCCAGCTGACTCATGGGCAGCCAAAGCACGACCACTGGCCTCAATAAAGGGTGCCTGTAAATGAGGAAGCAGGGTACACGGGGGTGGGGGGGGGGCGGGGAAGGATGGGCAAGATGGTCTGGGTACAGCAGACAAGGAAGAGAAAGTGAAATTGAATGACACTCAAGTTGAAAGTCCAGGAGACCCTCGGCAGGGGGAGGGGCGCAATAGGAGGAAGAGAAGCTTGGGGAGAAAGACAGGAACTCCAGCAGCAGCATGAGCCAGAGTTTCAGGGGGCAAATAAATCAATATTTCTGTGCTTCGCACAGGAATTGTCGCCAGAGACAGGGTTCCTTCCCCCTCCCTAGGATCACCCTCTGGACTGTTCCCAGCCCCCACTCTAGCAATCCCAGATGGGCCAGCTCCCTGCAAATGACAACTTTCCATACCCTAGTTCTGCAACCCTGAACGGAGAGGATATTCCAGAAATGGGGTGAGACTAAGAACAGAGCCGGAAGGGGCCTCTGCTTCCGGGCCCTGGGAACACAGCTCTCCTGACTCCTGTCCATATGGGCTCAAGTGTCCTCTCCCAAACATGAGCCTTACACGTGTGTCTCATCTAGTAACGCAGTGATGATGGCTTATCAACTAGGCATCAGGTGCCCTGCTACGTGATCCTGTTTAAGGTTCCCAGCAATGCGGACAGCATCCTCTTATCATCCAGAGGGAATCAGGAGCAACTTGTCCGAAGTCTCACAGTTTGACAGGAGCAGAGTCAGGGTGCAAGTTCAGCACTTCTCTTAACGAGGATGGTGACATTCCCGCCCCCCCCCCCCCACGCCAAACAGCTTTATTGAGATAGAATTCACATACCAGAAATTCGCCCTTTTAAAAGTGTACAATTCAATGGCTTTTGGTGTATTCAGTTAGGCAACTAGCTCACAACTGATTGTAAAATGTGTTCATTACCCAAAAATAACCCCCACTCTCCTTGGCCAAAAGACAGAGATCTTTCCATGACACGACTGGTGCCTGCTGAGTGAGTGTGTGTGTGTGTGTATGTGTGTGTCAGTGTCACACGGCATCTTAATTCAGCTTGTGGTCTGGTCTTCATTACTTGCAACATGGCCTTGGGCAAATTCTCCGCCTGCTCTGAGCCTGATTTGTGTAATAATAACTCCATGGGATATTCAATGAGATAACTGAGCAAAGGTGCTGGACAGTACTGGGACCCAATACCCATTTGCTCAGTGCTGATGCCCTACCCCAACCCTGTTTCTTCACGCATCTATAGTTTCAGTTTCCTTGAGGAGGCTGCTGCCTCTGGCTAAAGAGGCATCAGAAGTTCTCTTAAAAGAGAGCTTAGGGGAGAACTAATAAATCCTAGCAACCTGGATCTAGGGAGTTCTCATCTATGGGATGTGCCCCCACTGGATCCAGCCAGGCCTCTTCCGGGAAGCTACTTACAGAGAGGACATTTACAAAGACGTGGCTCCAAGAACCTGCTCATCGCTGTGTGGTTTATGTTAGTGAAAAACTGGAAAGGGTCACAAAGTCCCCAGCAGTTACAAACTTCTTCATTAAATTAAGACACCTCATTTAAAAAGATGGGGAGATGAATATTTCTTGATGTTCAGAAAGGAAAGCATTTCATAGCAGATCATCAGTAAGGAGGGAAAAAAGCAGACTACAAAATCATACGATCCAGTTTTAGTTTTTAAAACATTATGTGTACGTGTGTTACGTATCGAAAGCATCTATTGACTCTGGGTAGTAGAATTACACGTGATTTTTTTTAATCTTGAAACGTGTTACTGTAGCTGATCAAGTTTTACAATGATTAGATGTTACTGTTAGAAATAGAAAGAAGATTCTTTCGATTTTGAAAAGGCAAATAGACACCTTGACTTGACCCCTAGACTCTTCACTGCCCCTGCCTTGTAGGCCCTCCATCCTGTTCATTCTGGACCCCAAAGAATCTTGGGATGGAAAGAAAAGTTAATTTCTGCATACCTATCTACTAGAGCAGAAATGAAATTTGATGGGAACGTGCACAGAAGATACGTTGCCTGGGAGGCAGGGAGGGAGGGGTCATTGAAAAAGCAGCCATCTGGCTGCATAACGGATGGAGAGAAATTGAGCGAGAAAGGTGGTTAAGTCTGGGGAAAGAGAGTAAGGGTGAGAACAAGAACAGAAGAGAAGAAAAAGGAGGAGGTCAGACAGCTAAGAAGTGGTGACGTTAGGATTTGGACCAGCCCTGTGTGAAGCCAAGGGCTTTTTCTTTCATGACACAGCCTTGGAATATTGTTGTGTCAGAAAAAGAGAGGCAAGGAGTTGATGATTATGAGGGGCTGGTGCCCACTCACCCCAGAACTTGAGCTGCACACCCGGCCCTCTCCTCCCAGGACCTGGTGGATGGATGGGAGTAGGGTCTGTTTGTGACCAAGGTCCCAGACCACACATGTAACGACACCTCCAGGGTAGGGTTCCTGGCTGCATGGAAGCATTGCCCCCCTCAAGTTTTGGGGATCAAGACATGCTAACTGTCTTACCCATGCTCCTGAACTTGGGCTTAGAAGAGTGAGCTCCTCCCATTATCTGCCATTTATTAGTGGGTGCCTTAGATCACCATTGAACCTCTCAGGGCTTTGGGGATGTCCACTGTCAATGGCAAGAAAAATCAGCCTCTTCTCTTTGTTAGGATTAAGTGACATCATGTATGTGAAAACATTTTGAGGTATAAAATAGCACATAAACATTTGACAGGATGCATTTTTTCCTGCTCATATGATGTATCTATGAACGTCATAAAAAAAATTGTTCCGAGTGTGCTGTATAAAAAAAATAAAAATGGGGGCACCTGGGTGGCTCAGTCAGTTGAGCATCGGACTTCGGCTCAGGTCATGATCTCGCAGTTCATGAGTCTGAGCCCCGCGTCGGGCTCTGGGCTGACAGCTCAGAGCCTGGAGCCTGCTTCCGATTCTGTGTCTCCCTCTCGCTCTGCCCCTCCCCCACTCATGCTCTGTCTCTCTCTGTCAAAAATAAAATAAACATTAAAAAAAATTTTTTTTAATAAAAATGATTTGCAAAAATAGCTAGTGGTCTCGGAAATCGTCTCCTGGTCCCAGACTAACTCCATTCCCCCCTCCATAAATAAGTATGTCAGTTAAAATCAGAAAATGGACTACTATGAATTGGATCTTTTTTTTTTTTTTTTTTTTCCAGAGAAGGTCTCAATGCCTAACATCGACTGGAATTGTATCAACAAAACCCTGGTCTGTAAGATATCAAATGGAACAGACGCTGAATTAAAACTGTACGTAAATGGGACCAGTATCAAGCCTGTTTCTTCGAAGTTCAGCACATACAGGTTTATAAACAAGAAGAAGATATTAGTCAACTGCACGGCAGAAAACAAAGTCAGCAAGGAAAGCGACGTGAAGATGATCACTTGTTCAGGTGCGTGGCAAGCACTGGTCAGACATCCCAAGCTCATTTGGCAAACACAGCCTGTCAGGTCTGGGGCAGAGACTCGCTCTGGGGCACGGGGGACTGGGCTGGGAGGCAGCCCTCTGAAAACACTCCTCTTCCTTCTGGAAACCTTCAAGGGAAGCCTTGAAGGAGAGAGGGGTGTGGTGTTCTTGGGCGTCCGTCCATGGAGCACAATTTAACGTCGGGCAATCGAAAAGATCCTCTGAAGGAACTGTCGAGGTTTATCTCATGCAAACCCCCATTTCCCAGAGAGGTCAACTGACTTGCTCGAGGTCCCTCAGCTAGTCAGTGACCAGGATTGTGACTCCCAGGGTAATGATGGAGAAGGGAGCAAAAAAAGATTACTTTGTACAAGGGAGATGGGCAGTACTTCCTACCAGGAGCAAAGGTAGAAGGGCCGTAGAAACCCAGAAGTTAGGGGGTACGGGGAGAGGACACGCTCACGGCCAGGGAGGACGGCGGACACAGTGAGACGAAGCTCCTCCCACCACAGAGCTGACAGCCCCGTGTGGTGTCAGCACCAGGAAGTCCTGAAACTCTAAGAGTTTAAACTCTTCTCCAGGGTCCCCAGCTTGACATGACCCCCGGAAGTAATTCTTGAGAGGCAGCCTGTGGTAGTGGGAGCTCTGGGGACCAGGGGCCTGGACTTCTAGTTTGGGTCTGTCCGAATTTAGCAAGATTACCTCGTCAGAGCTCCCCCACCCCCACCCCCATCTCTGGGCTTCTGTCACCTGGTCCACAAAGAGAATGAGCGCCATGAGCTCCAAAAGTCTCTTCTTCTGGTATCCTGTGAGTACCTTTCCCGTGCTGTCTGGTTAACCCCTCTGAAGGGACACTGAACACACACAAAAATAGTTAATTGGCCAGACGCCCTGAGTTTCTACAGGGACTATGGCTGGTTAGCTACCTCTGGAAACAGCCCTGAACCGGTATGAAGTCAGAAGTGAGGCTTTTTCATATATACTTTCAATTAGTTATCTGTTGCTGCATAACAGATTACTTTTGTTAGTGGCTTGCAATGACAGTTCCTGTCTCCCAGTGTCTGTGAGTCATGAGTCTGGGAATGACTTTGCTGGCTGGTTCTGGCTCAGTCTTCCGTGAGGCTGCAGTCAAGACACCGGCAGGGACCACAGTCATGTCAGTCAGGCCCAGGCTCGGTGCAGGGAGGGGCCACGTCCAGGCTCGTTCACGTGGACCGTTGGGCCGCCTCACAATATGGCTGCTAGCTTCCCTCCTTGCTGGCTAAGAGAAAGAGTAAGTACCCGGGACCAAAGCCACAGTCTATTCGTAACTTCACCTCAGGAGACATATCCCATCACTTCTGCTGTGTTCTGTTCTTCAGAAGCAACTCAGTAAGCCCAGCCCACATGCATAGGAGGGGACTGCACAGAGATGGGAATACCCGGAGGTGGGGGACTGTGGGGGCCAGCTTAGAGTCTGCCCACCACACGCTTAGACCAGCATCACTTCACTCTTCACGTTGGTCCCCAGCCATGGCTCCGCGCCCCCCTGCCCCGTGATCACTGAGGCTCCCTGCGTGAATCTATCTGTCCCTTCTTGACTTCACAACCTCTTTTCCCCCTTCCGGGAGGCCCCTGATCAGAGCTGCCCCACTTAGCAAATACAAAAGACAGTATAAGTATCTTCTAAGTGCTTCATGGGACATACTTATGCTAAAACTTATCCATTGTTTATCCAAAATTCAAATGAACCTGGGTGTCCTGTGTTTTATCGGGCGACCCTGCTCTTCATGTTTATTTTAGCCAGAGCCCACGAGTATAGACATGTGTGTGCATCAGGGATGGAGGGAGTCAGGAAGGGCCTCAGGAGAAGCCAAGGCTCAAAGGTGGGACCTTTGTGTCCCTTCCTCTGTGGTGCAGAGCAGACGCCAGTCCGAGGAAGGGCGGAGAAAGAGACGGGAAGAACACCTTGGGAGGGCCGGGGAGGTGCAGGTACCCTCAAGGGGATCACTTTCAAGGGCCAAGCCAGAGCGGGGCAAGGACAAGACTAACCATTTGGCTCAGCAGAGGTGAGCCTGTCCTCGAAACCAAAACCCTGAGGGAGGAGCAGGTTTGGAGGCAGAAGAAGGACCCCATCACAGGAACGTAGGGGCACATCATCTCCAGAAGGGCACACAGGAAGCCGAACGCTTGGATTCAGAGACGGAGAGGGTGTGGTTTTAAATGATGGAGCCATGGCTGCCTCTGAGACAAGCTGGAAGGTTCCCTTTGGAGAGCACCCCAGGTGCTTCGGAGGGCCACGCTGGACAGGCCTGCCAGTGGGCGGTGTGAGGTATGCCTGCGTATCTCGCAGTGCCCCCACACTGGGGTGTGGCCGCCCCATGGCTGCGTGGCTCGGCCTGCACTCCCTGACCTGTCTCAGATCCTGGGAAGTTGAGCCCGAGAGAGACTCCAGCAGCCCCTGGCTCCAGCCTGCGGAGCCTAAAGGACCCCAATGCTTTCTCGGTCCCATGGAACGGGAGCTTAGTGTCCTGCCTGCTTTTCAAATGGAGGCACCTTCGTCCACACGGCAGGGAGAGGTTGTGTGACCGGCAGGCAAAGAATGGGGCAGAGAGAGACCCGAGGAAAGAGAGAATGAACAAACCGTTGCAGTCAGATCTGTTCAGTTTGCTTCTCGGGCCTCTGGCCTGCTCCCAGGGCCCATCGTGGGCTTCCCGGGTAACAGGGTCTTCCTGGGGACGTTGGGCTGGAAAAGGGTTTCCTTGTGACACTGGCTGAGCTCCAGTTTGTTCTCCAGATGCGCCAGTCCCCCGCCACACGGCCCCAGCTGCTGCCTCTCTAACTGCTGTTGACTCACAAAGGGCAGCCGGCCCAGCACCTCTCCCGGGAAATGGCTCCCAGAATCACCAGTGCACAGGGCTCTACTAAGAACAAGACCTCACCCCTATGTGTTGTTTTACAGTTTACAAAGCACTTTCACATCCATTATCTGATTGACCTCCAACAGCCGCCCTGTGATGTAAGTTTCATGATCTCCCTGTTATGAAGAATGGAACAGGCTCAGAGAGGTGGAGTCACTTACCAAAGGTCACACAGCTCTTGCCTAGAAGAGCCTGGATTCAAACCCATTTCTCTGCACACAGAGTTGTTGTCAGCCTCGCGGCATTACAGCCACTGACGGTCTGTGAGCTGAAGATCAAATCCACGGCTGCTGCTAACTCACTGTGTGTGTGAGGTTCTCTCACGGGCCGGGGAAAATCCGGGAGGGGTTGCTGGCCAGTGGGCCGGACAACTGAAAGATTTACCCCAAGTCTTTGGAAAATGCCTGGTCAAGAGGGTGAGGGGGGAAAAAATGGTGCAGGAGGGCAGCCAGAGATGAAGGTGGGTAAATAGTGCAGAAACCTGGACACGAGGGGCTGCTTAAAGGAACCACTCAGAAACAGGTGCTGTGTGGCCTCAGGCAACTCATCCTCCCTCTCTGGGCCTGTCTGTGAAACTCCAAGGTGACGCTAGATTGTCTCTAAACTCCTCCTCGGAGCTAAACTTCTGTGACATGCGCCTTGATGAGGAGCAGTGGACAATGTCCCAGCACACGAGGAATTTGGCATTTCCAGTCCAGACCAGCTGCCCACACCCTCCCCCCCCAGGAGCCATCTGGGGTGGGGGGGGGCTTATCCTGGACCCTGCCCTTTTGGAGGCTGACACAATTGAGAGCCTCCACGAGCTCGGCTTTTCTGAGGTTGAAAAGTCCCCATCAGGCTCTTTTATCCGCGTCATGCGGGAGGCAGGAGTCCTTGGCCAGCGCAGTGAGATGGCTGCTCTGCCCGGGACCCCTCCCCCGCTCCATCCACTCCTGTTCCTCTTGCAGAGAAGGGTCTGGACCTGTATTTCATTATTGGTGTATGTGGAGGAAGCACCATCTTCGTCATCTTCATGGTGCTACTCATTTTCTACATCAACAAGAGGAAAAAACAGAACAGTAGGAGGAATGGTAAGTCCCCCGCCCCGCCCCCCGCCACCCCACTTCTGTCCCCCCACCCCGCCACCCCATTTCTGTCCCCCTGCAGCCCCCAGGCAAAATCCCCATGGAAACAACTCATGGGGACGACACTCTGAGTCTGGAAAGAAAATAATGGAGATGGGGAGTTTGAGAATGTCAGGCTTATCACCAGCGGTTACAGTGTGTTCCATTTCGTGGTTAGCTTGATCTTTGAAAAACACATTCTCGGTGGCGACAGTAGGAGAGCTGTGAGAAGCCGAATCCTGGTTGGCCTCCTGGAATCCCCCGCCGAGGCTGACTCGGTGAAGGCCTATGCGGACATATTTCAAATGAGCCACACGTCTCTACGTGGGTAGAGCGGTTAGCATCAAAACATGGTTTCCATCAACAAACATCTCGTCCTGTCTTGAGAGGGCGGCCCGAGATGTATTCAGGACCAGCCTCCTAGGAGCACAGGTACAATTTCAGGGACCTACGAGGACACGTATGGTCTAAAACCAGGGGTTTATGCCCCCCTTTCCGATTTGTTGTTCAGACGGAACGTGCTAGTTCTGGGACTGTTGCGTCCACAAGTCAGGCCTCTCCAACAGCCACCAAGAATGAGAACGTTAGGCTCAGAAGTGGGGAGCTGGGCTCAAAGAGCATACAGTACAGGCCACCCAAGGCAGTGAGTTCACATGACGGTGCCTTAGGTGTCCCTGCAGTCTCTGGGGTGGGGGCGGGGCCCCATGCTCCAGGAGCATCCAGCAAGTTGTGTCTGGCCAACAGCAAGACGTGCAGCCAGGCAGGAAGGTCCCTCGGGTCCTGGGCAATCTGCCATTCGCTGTAGGGCTGGGTCCCCTCACTGTGGGTCTCTCCCTAGAGCGGGCCCGGGAGGCCCATGCCGGCCACCGGCAGCGCCACGCAAACAAGGATGTGGGCTGAACCTGCCCCAGCAGGGGTGGCCTCGGACCCCCTTTGGATTTAGCTTGCTTCCTTCAGACTTCTCGCCTTGGGTCTCCTTCGGGCCCCTGCCCCTCAGCCCCATGTCCTGCCACACCACTGCCCCCAGTGTGGCGCCATATTTCCACCACCATCTTTCCAGCACTCTCTGCCCCTGTGGAGCAGAATTGCTTGCCGAGTCCCACAGGCACGCATAGCTCCGTCACCCCTGTGCCCTGCTCAGGCGGTTCTCTGCCCGAGTCCCCCTGCATTTGTCCACTGCCTGATGGTCAAAGACCACGTATTCTTCCGACATGGCCCTCGCGTGGCACCCCGTGACAAGGTGATCCCTGCTTTCGCCAGGCCAAAGTGACCAGCGTGATCATTAGCCGACGCTGACAAGCGGTCACTTGTGCCAGGCACTTATCTCTGTAACAGAATGCTTCATGTTCATTATCATATCCAACTGTCTCGGTGATCCTATGAGATAGATAATATCCATACAGGTGAGGAAATTCAAGCTCAATGAGGGTGAGTGATTCCCTCCCAATCCTATGGCCCGCGGGCTGAGTCAGGACGAGGGCGATATAAGCCGGGAGCCCATCAAATGAAGCAAAATTGAAGGAGACCATCGCCCTCAGGGCCCACGCTGCCCTTGCCCAACCCTGAGAGTGAGGGCTCTTTCAATGCCTTGCCCTGGGCGTCTTGCTTGCATCACCCTAGTCTGGGCCCCGGGTGCGTACCCAGGAGGCGAGATGAGTGAGAAAGGACACTGAGTGTGGAGTAATTCCTGGGAGCAGACATTTGGGCAGTGGCTGAAGTGACAGGCCTGGGCAAACCGGGCCCCACAGTCCTGCTCTGCCAGGCAGGCCGCTCCGAGCCACAGCTCACCCGTCTGTGCGAGCCAGCCTGGGGTCTCTGCCACTTGGCCACACCCCACCTCTCCTCCCAGAGCCCCTGGGCTCTGCCTGCCACCCCTCTGGGCTCTCACCGGAGACGGACATTGTGTGCATTGTGTGCGTTCCGCTCTGTGTCACCTGATTTCAGGCTTCCTGAGGGCAGTGTTTGCGGCCGAGCCGTTGCTGCTACTTTAGCCATGGCACCCGAACCCAGAAGACAGGGAATAGATGTTTGAAGAACGAACGGATGGGACGGTGGGTGGTGGACAAATGGGCAGCCCAAGCTTGCCTTAGACAAGGGCTGTAAGAGCCCCACTGCTGGGAATTGGGGTCAGGGTCAAGGTCCTCTTCACAGCGTGCTGGCCTTGGGCCAGCAAAGGTGGCATAGAGGACGTGTTTTTCCCTTTCTGTGCCCTTGACCTTTGGTGCACAGAGCACTCTGGCCCCTCACGTGTCACAACCACGTTGTTAGACTCTGAGTCTTCACGTTCAAAGCCACCTGAGACTGCATTTTCCGCCATGAGGGGCGGCTCTTCCATGGGCAGCCTCACCTGAAGCTACGGGGGGGTGGTTCAGAGGGGGCCTGTGATTCCCGGGGCTGTACCCGCTCCATACTGACATGTAGGGCCATTCCTTGGCCCCAGGAGGACACCCTCTTCCTAACTCCCTTGGGAGCCCCCCCCCAGCACCCTTGGGAGCCCCCCCCCCCACCAAGGATGGCTTTGGACACAGAGACCAGAACGCCTCCCTCGTAGCCCGGGGAGGCCCGAGGGGCCAGCGGGGCCCTCCAGGCCTAGAGAAGTAGGAAGCCTCCTCACATATTGCCCGTGTGGTTTTAAGACAGCAAAGGAACAACCACGTTACTGGGAGTTGTGGCCCTGCCTTCGTGGAGGGCAGTCACACATCATGGAAAATTCCAGACGGGGCGAGAAGTTCTTTTCCTGCCAACCCCAAGAGGATGGGGCTGGCTTGTGAATTTCTGAGACATGCATAGACACTAGGGAGTTTCTAAAATTTTTTTTTTTTTTTCAACGTTTATTTTTGGGACAGAGAGAGACAGAGCATGAACGGGGGAGGGGCAGAGAGAGAGGGAGACACAGAATCGGAAACAGGGTCCAGGCTCTGAGCCATCAGCCCAGAGCCTGACGCGGGGCTCGAACTCCCAGACCGCGAGATCGTGACCTGGCTGAAGTCGGACGCTCAACCGACTGCGCCACCCAGGCGCCCCGACACTAGGGAGTTTCTAAGGTCTCAAAAGCCTCTTGCTCACGTTCCTTGGAACACACCTGCATGAAAGGCAGATCTAACAGGGAAACCCACCTGAAGGCAGGCTGTTGCTGATGTCCCCTCTGACTATTAAGCTCCTGCCCTGAGGGTTCTAACCACAGGGTCCCCTCTGGGCATGGTCTCTTGGATAACCCAGAGGCAGGGCGCTGAGGTCCATGTCATCAGGACACCCAGACACAAAGCTGTCTCCTCTCCCTGCCTCTTTGCCTCTGGCTCCCTGAGTTCTGGAAGCCTTGGGCTCTCACTCCACCCTGCCGGTGGGCGTTTCTGTCTCTCCTACAGGACCTGGACATTTTAGAGCGCAGAGGGGGGCTTCTGCCTCATCGCACCCCCCCAAACAGCATGGCATTTTGCACGTAGGTGGTACACTCAGTAAATATTTACACCAATCCTATCTTACCGAGAGACCTGTCAAAGGTTTTATTGTTGCAGATGAAGAGCTGGAGATAAAAGCATGCAGAGTAACCACCAAGAAAAGGGGCCCGAAGCCCTGCCAGGTGCCAGGCTCGACTCCTCAAAGTCCTGCTGCGTCCCAGCCTCCTCCACCGCCCAGTCATCGGCCCCAGGCCCCGGGTCATCGGCCACCTCCTCCTGGCCACCGGGCCCAGCACAACCAGCAGAGGAAGGCCCCCCCTCCACCAGCCACACAAGTTTATCAGCAGAAAGGCCCTCCCCTCCCCAGGCCTCGAGTTCAACCCAAAGCTCCCCGTGGGGCCACAGGAAACTCATAACTCTGTCTCCTGACCTGGGTGTCCCCTTCCTCTAATTAAAAGCGATAGAAATCGTCCTTTCCCATAAAGGCACCGTGGAATTTCTCCGCTGGGAGGGGGAGCACCTACACTTCCATCAGGCGTGTTCTGCGGTAGGATGACCACCCCTGGGCTCGCAGGCCATGCCGTGTTGGCATCTCCTAGCTCACCTGCATGCTCTAACACCTGGAGCTGCTGCTCCTTGTCACGCCCAGAAGGGCTGGCAATACAAGTGCCACCATCAGGAGGATGGGCCACCGACCACCAAGTCCTCGCCTCCCCTTCAGATCCCGTGCAGACGTGAGGCGTCCTGCAGCACCAGGACCTCGCTGCAAGCCGTCTGCCTGCTCAAGACGCCCTTGGGTTTCTTATGTATCTGGTGGACGCTTGCCCACCATCTTGGACGTAGAAGGGAAATAAAAGCTTTCATTTGACCTCAGTGTCTGCTCATTGTAGAAAGAAGCCCAGCATCAAGCTGCTGGATAAGAAGGAGGCCGGGTGTGTGTGACAGCAGGATCCAGTTTGGTCACCCCAGTTCACCCGGACCGCCTAATCCCCCCCGCCGAGGACAACCAGAACGTGCTCCCCAGGTCTCAGCTGCAAAGCTGGCCCGATAGGCTATTTGTAGACTTGTCTGATGGATTGAAACCTCTGTGTGCAAAGTATAAGGAGGGGCACCGGCAAACGTACTTGTTTGGGTCTCGCTTCCTTGACTGTTTAGACACGGGCACAAGGATCTGTAGAATCATCCCTGAAAAGAAAGGAATCCGTGAATACTGGCGGTGACACGAGCCTACCAAACACCACCAAAAGGCAGGCCAAGAGCCAGGTCGGTGGAATCAAATCCCGAGGGTCTTAAATGGCCATTGGGGAAAGAGCATACCCCATCCCCAGCGAGCTGCCACATGCTAACTGCACTGGGGGAAGTGGGAGGAAAAGAAAACCAAAACAGTTTTCAGTTAAGGTTTACAATGATAGGCGGTGAGAAGGCACCTGCTTTGAAATGCTGGTGCCATTTTTGTGGTCCCATCTGCCCCCCTTCTCCTGGCTTCTTCGACTTGCTAAACCTTGTCAAGATCTGGCAGGAAGCTCTGAGGTCTAAACCACAAAGTCTATGTATATTCAGGGCTTCCTGTGAGAGCGCACCGAGGGGGGAGCCGCTCTTGCCTCTGAACCTCAGTGTCTGTGTGTTAACACCCAGAGCCGATTATTAAGGATGATGATGGATGAACCCCCACAGCCTCCTGAAATTCAGACACGAAATCCAACCAAGTAACGGTTTTCGCGGGATCTACCTGGTGGGAGAAATGAAGGTCTTAGCGCTGGCCCATTCTCCTCCCTCATGGCCGTCCTGAGTGATTCCATCAGCCATCCTGCCAGCATGGCCCATTCCCAATCCCTTCATGAAGACTTCCCTTGCCTTTCTAGCCTCCAGCCCCGCCTTGCTGCTGAAATCCGGTGGCATTACATGTGGTAAAGAACGTACATCGTTCACGCATTCAACAAATATTGACCGAACGTCTCCGTACCAGGCTCTGTGCTGGGTGGTAGGAACACAGAGAGGTACGACTGCATCTTTGCCTAGACTCAGCTTACAGTCTAGAGAGGGGAGGACAAATGTAACACAGCTTGGTAAGTGGAGGTCAGAGGCAAGTATAAGAGCCCCGAGGAAGGACTCTGCATCCACACTGAGTGCAGGAACTGAGGTGACATGGAAGGCTTCCTGGAGGAAGTGGCATTTGAATTGAGTCATAATAAATCAGTAGCACTGATGAAATAGATGTGCAGAATTACTTGTGCAGGGGGAACGGCATGAGCAAGGTTCACGTCAGTTACCTGTTTATACAGGTATATTATTCCCTTTTCAACTACTGTGTTTCATCAATTTGAAGATACCATGGATTCTAAGAGGCTTCATCATTTTACATACCATAAGAAAGAAAAAAAACTCTCTATTGCATCGTAACAAATGCTAAGATACAATCAACTTTTAGGCGCAACTCCATTTCCGGGATATTAAAATGCAAAAAAAAAAAAAAAATGCTTTTTAAAATCAATGAAAGCAAGGGGCTCCTGGGTGGCTCAGTCGGTTGGGCGTCCAGCTTCGGCTCAGGTCATGATCTCACAGCTTGTGGTTCGAGCCCTGCGTCGGGCTTTGTGCTGACAGCTCAGAGCCTGGAGCCTGCTTCGGATTCTGTGTCTCCTTCTTTCTCTCTGACCCTCCCCGCTCACGCTCTGTCTCTCTCTGTCTCAAAAATAAACAAACATTAAAAAAAAATTTTTTTTAATAAAAAATGAAATCAATGAAAGCTTCCTGAGGACAATGACTATTTCTCAGTATTGTGTCTAGCACTTCATGGAAAATATCAGTAGCCGATCGATTGGATGGGTGAGGACAGTCCTGTCAAAGGAAGGGCAGTGAGTATCTATGGCATCTGTAGACAGAAGACACATCCCCTGCCCTCCTGGAGTCCCCACCGTAAGGCAGAAGACACGGGTTTTGCTCAAGATTTATGTTGCAGTCACTCACATGTCTGTTGATGCGTAACCTGCCACTGATCCTGTCCTGGGGCATGGAGTTTCTAAGAAATGGTCAGGCCAGCTGCATGAGAATAGACTGTAGATAAAAAATTAAAAAATTAAAAAAAAAAAACTTAAAAAAAAATGAGGCACCTGCCTGACTCAAAGGAGCGTGTGACTCTTGATCTCAGGGTCGTGAGTTGGAGCCCCACACTGGGTGTAGAGATCACCTAAATAAATAACCAACTTTAAAAAAAAAAACAGAAAAGAAATCCCGGTGATTCAGTGGGGTAGGTTGGGGTCCCTGTGTTTTTAATAGCCTCTCTAGGTGATTGCAATGGACATTCAAGTTGGGGAAGCACAGGTCTTTGGTCCTCAAATTATTCCTCATCAGCGGGCGGCCAAACTTGAGGACTTATGGATAATACAACATTGTAGGAAAGATGGTGACAGCCTGGTTAAATAATCCTCCACGGGGATCCTGGGTGGCTCAGTCAGTTAAGCGTCTGACTTCGGCTCAGGTCATGGTCTCACGGTTTGTGGGTCCCAGTCCCGCGTCAGGCTCTGCGCTGACAGTGCAGAGCCTGCTTGGGATTCTCTCTCTCTCCCTGTCTGCCCCACCTCCACTTGTGCTCTCTCTCTCTGTCTCACAATAAGTGAAGTTAAAAAAAAAAAAAAAAAAAAAAGATAATCCTCTGCAGGGAACTTTCTAGACAAGGAAGTCGGCCAAGTTGGAAAAAATATCCAGGTAACCCGAGAGACTGAAACAACACAAGAGTGTCGTAGAAAAGTGTGATCTTTTTGATAGTCACCCCCTGCCCTCCCTGAAGAGCTGTCTAATCCAAGCACCCGGGCCAGCCTGGCTCCGAGGGGCCCTTGGCGGTGGACTCGGCCCTCCTCCCTGCAGTCTCTCACATGGGCCCCTTAGGGCTCACCCATGCTCATGAGGCAGCAGCCACAGGGCTCTTCAGGCTGGGACATGTGTTCTGTACTCCAGGGCCACTGCCTGCCCTGTCCCCCTGGCTCCTCACCTGTCCACAGTCTTCTTTCAGGACCCAGACCAAAGGTCACTAGAGAGGCCCTTCCCGAGCTGGAGTAGTTTACTCAGCTTCGTTGAATATTGGTTTCCTTATCTGTCAAATGAGGATAACAGCTCATGGGGGCAGAGTGGGGATTAACTGTAAATAATAGATGTAAACGTAACTGGTCTGTCTTGTTGGACAGAAGACATCTGATAACTGAGCTTTCTATCTGGCTTGATACTGGAACGGAAATACCCCAGATAGTAGGTATAAATGACCCGGTTATTGGAAAAAGACAAAGTTGATTATAAATCAGTCAATAGGCACACTATACAGTGACTCATTGTGCTGTGAGTTTGATTCACCTGTGTTAGTTTCTGAACACCGGGCCACACGGGACAAATGGATGAAGTTCTATACCATAAGTGTTAAAAGCTGAAGAACAGATCTGGGAGACCACCCCACAAAGCTTAGACTGAGCCACTGGCCTGGCTGTCACCTCCTTGGCCCCTTGAACAGGGCCACCCCGATGACACATCTGGACATAAGATGGCTTGGTGGTTTATTCAACAGCAACTCAAAGCAGAGGAGAGGGAGGCCAGGGAAATTCTGGTCTTTCTGATAGCCTACCTGTCCACATGAGATCTACCCACTGGCCAGGGCTGGCATAGGGGTGGTGCTTCCTGCCAATGTTTGCACTGGGCAATCCACTTTCATGGATTCAAGCAGTCAACCAGTCCTGGAGGTCCAAAAGGAATTGGTGTAGCAGAGCCCAGCCACATGCACAAGGGAGACAATACCTAGATTGCAGGGGGCTGTGACTGGGGAGGGGACAGGGCAGAGGTAACAATAAAGAAGAGGAATCTCTAGTTAAGGTAAGAGCTTAACTCCTGCATCAGTCTTTACTCCCTTGGGAAACCCAACAAAAGTGACATTACACTTCACAAAAATAAAAGATATAAATCACCAAAACAGGGGCACCTGGCTGGCTCAGTCAGGGAGGCGTGCAACTCTTGATCTCGGAGTCTTGAGTTCAAGCGCCATGTTGGGCACAGACCTCACTTTAGGAAAAAAAGAAATAAACCACACACGAAAAAAGAGAAAACAGAGGAAAAAACCCCAATAGCGTATTCTGGGGAGTTGGAAAAGGCAGAGGGAAGGGCAGTAGCTGACTATGAAGACTTCAAAAGTGACATCAATCTGAAGGCAGTAATGGGGATAGCCATGGTGCAAACTGATTTACGCCATTAAATACTCAAAAGGCATAGGAGTTGGTGGCATGAGGTATCTCCAGAAGTAGGAATGATGGTGAGGCTGAGACAGAAAGGCTGGTTCATGAGAAGCAGTTAGGTCTCAGATTCTGTCTCCTACACCATGCAGATCAGTTACTTCTGGCAGAGATCTGGAGGTTTGCTCCCTGGAGATGGAAAAACAGAGTTTCTAGATTAGAAGATGCCAGGCACAGTTCACCAAAAGGGACTATATTAAAAAACAGGGGGATTATATAAAAGTTTTCTACTGAATGTTGGGATTGAACTCCTACCCCACCAGCTTGCAGAAACTAGGCAGATTATGTAGATATTTTTTCAGACAGGATATTAGAAAAGACTTATCAGCTCAAAAAAAAAAAAAAAAAACACCAGATCTTAACAAAAAATCTAATTGAAAAAGACCTCATGACACCAACATCCAGGGTTTCCCCATGAAACCACTCATCTAGATGACCCTGGAGTGAAGTCTGCTGTCACTAAACCCCCCTACCCACACAAGGTTGTCTTTACAGTTCTTCTCTTAAATATGAGCAGATAGTTGAGTATACCATGGAGAGGAGGAAAGCTTCCAATCTGAAACATGAGGACTCAAAAAAAAACCCCAAGCATAAACATTGGAGGTGAGGGAGGAAAACTTAAACAGCACGCTACCCTTATTGAGCTCAAAGGGATGAGAAAATATTGCATCCCTGAAAAAAGAACAGAGTGCTATGAAAAAAGAAAATTCAGAGAACAAAGAGTGTTCTTGGAAATTACAAATATAATAGCAGAAAGGAAAAACTCAACAAAGGCTGGAAGATACGTTGAAAAATTTTCTCAGACAACAGAGCAAAAGGACAAAAATGAAACAATGGTAATAAAAAGATTTTAAAATTGGAGAACAGTTCTAGTAGATCCAAAACCTAAGAAATGAGCATTCCGGAAAGAAAACAGTGGACGCAGAGGGAGTTTGTTGTCCATGAAATAATTCCAGAACATTCCAGAATGGAAGGACGTAAGTTTCCACACTTGATCTTAGCCAAAAGGTGGAGAAGAGACGGGGACATAAATTTCCACATGAAAAGAGCTCACAAAGGACCTAGCACCACGAAAGAAAGTGATCCGCAACAAGATGTATCATTGTAAAACTCCGGAACACTGGGACCCAAAAAAGGAAGGTGGGGAAGAGAGGAAGGAAAGGAGAAAGGGAGGGAGGGAGGGAGAGAGAGAGAGAGAGAGAGAGAGAGAAAGAGAGAGAGAGAGAGAGAGAGAGAGAGAGAGAGAGACTGACTGGAGCAGAGAAAGGGACCAAGGGAGAATTATTCAAGAAGATGAAATTAATAAAACATCTGATGTATTTAAGCATATTGAGAAAAGATTTACATTTCTGAGGGAGAGTTTGAGAATAAATTAGGGATAAGTACAGAGCACATTACTCAATGAACAAAAGACAATAATTAACCATAGGAAAAATAATAACTTGCACAGAAAAGCAAATCACTGCAGCCCATATCACTTGGCAGTGCACAACACTTACATGACCACTAATAATATAAACACTGAATGTTGATGTATCCAAAATTATAAGGTTGCTTTACTGGTAGGATTAGGGGTGGGGAATCTATACACATAATGCCTGAAATGGAAAAAAATCAAGAAGCAACTATATAATCATCCTTAGAGACAGGGATGTAAATACCCAAAGACTCAGTTTTAAAATGTGAAGGTGGTTTTCCCTGGAGAGTGGGAAATGTGGGGAGGGGGTATCAGGAGGCTACTACAAGCGTTAGTATCCTTTTTGGTAATAAGCTTTGTGGGACTGCTTGACTCTAAACTATATGCATGTTAAATCTTGATAAATCTAACAATTATGTCAAGAAGAAGGAGGGGGAGGAGGAGGAGGAAGTGGAGGGGGAGAAGAAGGGGGTTAAGACAATTTTTTTTTTTAAGCATAGAAAGATGACAGAATATATAAACTGGACCCTAAGAGGACCTCGGGCTGGAGAAGTTGGACCATATCAGAATAGAGACACAAATGTGTGGGGATTTAACTCGAGTAACAGGACAGGATTCCAGAAGTCAACCCCAGGATACCACGTTCTGAACCAGAATAGTGGTGAAAGCAAGGCGTTACAGGAGTATAAAAAGTGAGAGAACTGTGGCTGGCACAGGGGCATGGTTTCCCAGATGAGCTAAATCAGGGTGGTGAAACATGTCTCCACTTCCTCTCTTGGACATTTCTTTTGTGCTTCTTTGTTGGTGATTTCATAATTGAAAATGGCCCCGAGGGGCGCCTGAGTAGCTCCGTCGGTTAAGCGTCCGACTCTTGATTTCGACTCAGGTCATGATCTGACAGTTCGTGAGATTAAGCCCCACGTTGGGTTCCATGCTGACAGTGCAGAGCCTCCTTGGGAGTCTCTCCCTCACTCTCTCTGTCTCTCAAAATAAGTAAATAAACATTTTAAAAAAATGGTCCCCCCAATTCATTGTTGATATAAGTCAGCTTGGGCTGTCATAACAATACCAGGTGCCTTAAAAAAAAAAAAACAGTTTATTTTTTCACAGTTCTGGAGGCTGGAAGTCTAAGACCAAGGCACCAGTAAGGTTGATCTCTCATGACAACACTCTTCCTGGCTTGCAGATGTCATCACGTGCACTTTTCTCTAGGCCGGTGCACTCCCGGGGTCCCCTCTTCTTTAAGAACACTAGTCTTGTTGGATTAGGGCCGCAATCTTTTACTCTCATTTAACTTAAATTTTCTCCTTAAAAGCGCTATTTCCAAAGACAGTCACATTGGGGATTAGGGTTTTCATGTATGAATTTTGGAGGAGAGAACAGTCCATAATTATTGAAGTGCTGTCTAATGTTCCTAAGGGCAGGAAGGCTCTGATGTGCCTTATGGAGAAAATATATGTGTTAGATAAGCTTCATTAAGGCATGAGTTATAGTGCTGTTGGCCATGAGTTCTAGTTAATGCATCGACAATATATCTTTTTTAAAAATTTGTTAATGTTTATTATTTTTGAGAGAGAGAGAGAGAGAGAGAGTGAAAGGCAGAGGGGCAAAGAGAGAGGGAGACACATAATCTGAAGCAGGCTCCAGGCTCTGTGCTGTGAGCACAGAGCCTGACATGGGGCTTGAACCCACAAACCATGAGATCATGACCTGAGTCGAAGTCCGACGCTTAACTGACTGAGCCACTCAGGTGCCCCAACAATATACCTTAAAGAAGGTGTCTCTAAATAGAAACACTCCCAGGAAGAAAGCTTCCAGACTCATTCTATGAAGCCAGCATTACCTTGATTCCCAAACCAGATAGAGATCCCACTAAAAAGGAGAATTACAGGCCAATATCCCTGATGAACATGGATGCAAAAATTCTCAACAAGATACTAGCAAATTGAATTCAACAGTATATGAAAAGAATTATTCACCATGATCAAGTGGAATTCATTCCTGGGATGCAGGGCTGGTTCAATATTCGTAAGTCAATCAATGTGATATATCCCATGAATAGAAGAAAGGATAAGAACCATATGATCCTGTCAGTAGATGCAGAAAAAGCATTTGACAAAATACAGCATCCTTTCTTAATACAAACCCTCAAGAAAATCAGGATAGAAGGAAACTACCTTAACATCATAAAAGCCATATATGAAAAGCCCACAGCTAATATCATCCTCCATGGGGAAAAACTGAGAGCTTTCTCCCTGAGATCAGGAACACGACAGGGATGTCCACTCTTACCGCTGTTGTTTAACATAGTGTTCGTAGTCCTAGCCTCAGCAATCAGACAACAAAATGAAATAAAAGGCATCCAAATTGGCAAAGAAGGAGTCAAACTTTCACTTTTTGCAGATGACATGATACTCTACATGGAAAATCCGAAAGACTCCACCAAAAAGCTGCTAGAACTGATACATGAATTCAGCAAAGTCACAGGATACAAAACCAACATACAGAAATTGGTTACATTTCTATACACCTATAGTGAAGCAACAGAGAGAGAAATTAAGAAATCAGTCTCCTTTACAACTGCACCAAGAACCATAAAATACCTGGGAATAAACCTAACCAAAGAGGTAAAAGATCTGTATGCTGAAAACTATAGAAAACTTATGAAAGAAATTGAAGAAGACACAAAAAGTGGAAAAACATCCCATGCTCTTGGATTAGAAAACAAATATTGTTAAAATGTCAATACTACCCAAAGCAATCTATACATTCAATGCAATCCCAATCAAAATTGCACTGGCATTCTTCTCAGAGCTACAACAAACAATCCTAAAATTTATATGGAACCACAAAAGACCCCAAAGGGTCAAAGAAATATTGAAGAAGAAAAACAATGCAGGAGGTATCACAGTTCCAGACTTTAGCCTCCACTACAAAGATGTAATCATCAAGATGGTATGGTATTGCCACAAAAATAGACACATAGACCAATGGAATAGAATAGAGAACCCAGAACTGGACCCACAAATGTATGGCCAACTAATCTTTGACAAGGCAGGAGAGAGTAGCCAATGGAAAAAAGACAGCCTCTTTAGCAAGTAATGCTTGGAGAACTGGGCAGCAACATGCAGAAGAATGAAACTAGACCACTTTCTTACACCATACACAAAAATAAACTCAAAATGGATGAGAGACCTGAATATGAGACAGGAAACCATCAAAACCCTAAAGGAGAAAACAGGCAACAACCTCTTTGACCTCAGCCACAGCAACTTCTTACTCGACACGTCTCTGAAGGCAAGGGAAATAAAAGCAAAAATGAACTATTGGGACCGCATCAAGATAAAAAGCTTCTGCACTACAAAGGAAACAATCAACTAAACTAAAAGGAAACCGATGGAATGGGAGAAGATATTTGCAAATGACATATCGGATGAAGGGTTAGTATCCAAAATCTCTAAAGAACTTACCAAACTCAACACCCGAAATACAAATAATCCAGTGAAGAAATGGGCAGAAGACATGAATAGACACTTTTCCAAAGAAGACATCCAGATGGCCAACAGATACATGAAAAGATGCTCAACATCACTCATCATCAGGGAAATACAAATCAAAACCACATTGAGATACCACCTCACACCAGAGTGGCTAAAATTAACAAATCAGGAAACAACAGATGCTGGCAAAGATGTGGAGAAATGGGAACCCTCTTGCACTGCTGGTGGGCATGAAAACTGGTGGAGGTTTCTCAAAAAATTAAAAATAGAACTACCCTATTGTAGTAGGATTCTTGCACAGAGTCATGACACCGAGGCTTTCTTTCCAAAAAGCAAATTTATTCCTGCTGGCACCACTCAGTTGGGTTTGTACCCGAAGAACTGAGCCCCAAACGCCATGTGGTGTAGTTGTCTATTTATATTCCACTTCTTTGTCTTCCATATATGGTAAGACACAAACATGTAGTCTGTTTAAGTGGTCTCATGCTACAAGGTCATGAGGGATGTTGTCAGTTACGCATATAACCAGGTTGCCTTGAGGTTTTTTTGTTTATTTTTCTTTCCTTAGGGAGCGGACCCTACCACACTATGACCCAGCAATAGCACTACTAGGAATTTAACCAAATGACACAGGAGTGCTGATTTATAGGGGCACATGTACCCCAATGTTTATGGCAGCACTTTCAACAATAACCAAATTCTGGAAAGAGCCCAAATGGCCACCAACTGATGAATGGATAAAGAAGGTGTGGTTTATATATACAATGGAATACTACTTGGCAATGAGAAAGGATGAAATCCTGCCATTTGCAACAACGCGGACAGAACTGGAGGGTATTATGCTAAGTGAAATAAGTCAGTCAGAGAAAGACAGATATCTTATGTTTTCACTCATATGTGGAATTTGAGAAACTTAACAGAAAACCACGGGGGGAGGGAAGGGGAAAAAATAGTTTCAAACAGAGAGGGAAGGAGGCAAACCATAAGAGACTCTTAAATACAGAGAACAAACTGAGGGTTGATGGGGGGGTTGGGGAGAGGGGAAAATGGGTGATAGGCATTGAGGAGGGCACTTGTTGGGATGAGCACTGTGCGTTGCATGTAAGTGATGAATCATCGAAATCTGCTCCCGAAGCCAACAGCATACTGTATACACTGTATGTTAGCTAACTTGACGATAAATTATATTAAAAAGCAAAAGAACTTGTAGGGTCCCAGTCAAGAAATCACCGATATGTTCCCTATTGATTGTTGTGTATCTGAATATATAATAGAGTTGAGGAGCTGGATTCCATAATCACTCACTGTTGTTCAAATAAAACATCACTAACATGCAAAAAAAGAAAACAAACAAACAAACAGAAACACACATAAAACAAGGTTATGTATTGATCAGTTGTTGAAAATGTGACCAGAGGCTCACGGGAACCTAACCCTATATTTCGCTCCCCTGGGAGCGATGGCTTGGTATTTGCCAGTTCAGTTTTTATGGTGACTTTATAGAAGTTAACTATCATGGATAATGAGAATTAACAGTTCAAGTGTTTATTTTTTTCCTTTTGCATTGCCTTCAGATTAGCTCCCTTCCCGCTCTCCACCACAGCTGATGGGACAGTGGCCAGGGACTGCAGAGGCCGACATGTCAAGGCAGACAGCAGCCCCAGGCAGGAGCCTTTTGAAGCACTTCCCCACCTGACTTCTGCCTACTTCTCAAGCATCTTCCCATGTTCACCCCCATCACTAAGTTCTGGGCATATTCAGCGTTACTCAGTTATTTAAACATATTTACACTCTCTCACTTCTAGGCCTTTGCACAGGCCAGCCCTACCATCTTACTTGGCCAGCTTCTATTTGTTCCACATTATACATCATCCTTCTTGCCTGAGACCCCAAACATCTTCCCGAACCCTTGGAGTCCTAGGCTCCCCTTCTGAATTCCTCATGGCGCCCTGTCTCCTCTTACAACCTTCCTAATGTTTGAGAGTGGCCATTGCTGTAATGCCTGCCTTCACACTGGGCTATGGTGCCCTGGGTCCGTCTGGTTGGCCTTGGAATCGCCAGTACTTAGCACAGCGTCTGAAACACAGCTGGTGCTCCCTAAATAGTTCTAAGCAAATTCGTTCATTTATTCATTAAAACACATTCATTTGTATGGGCGTGGCTGGTTCAGGAGCCAGAGATCTCTCTCGGGAACCGCACCGTGACATGAAGAACCACATAACCCACGTAATAGGTGCTTCCCAGGTCAGTGGCGAGGAGATGACGGGGACCAGGTGGCAAGCAGGGAGGAGCCCGGGGACCTGTGGCAGGTTCGCCATTCACGCTGCATGGTCCCCTCGTGGAGTGAACTTGAGAAAACAGGGAAGCGATTCCCAGAAAACAAAGACATCAGTATGAGTATTTTTACCTTTTCCACCCTCAGTGTCAGCAAACTGAACATCAGCCTTCAGAAGGCTTTGGAAGAAGGCAGGTAGTCTCAAGAGGAAAGGTTCCTGCCAGAGAGTGGCCTGCAAAGACGCTAGCTGCTTTGCTTCCCTCCTGCCTCAAAGTTGACATGAAAGGATGCTGTTGGGGCAAAGCTGGCAACATGGGTCTTAAACTGCTAATGTTAGCGACAGCCTAATGACACCAGAGTTACCTAAGCAAGACCACAAGGTAACCAAAGTTTGAATGAATAGATCTTATAGCTATATGTTCATCAAGAGAGGCAAGGCAGATGTCTGTGACCCGGACAGATAAAGGCAAGCAAGTGTGACTGTTGGTTATACTTAGAGACATGTTTCCCTGTGAACGCAAGTGGAGACAAGTAGCTGTAGAAATTCCTGCTACTCAGAGAACAGGCCCCAAGTAATCCTACCACTCACCTCTTAGGGACAGGGGTCTTCTGTGAAGCTTCAGGAAGGTGGAGGAAGGTCAGGCCCTCTTTATACATCAGGGAGATCTGTGTCTCAGGGACAGGACAAGGAGAGCCCGTTGGTGTGATGTCCGAGGGGCCAGGAAGGCCCACTGGCCCCCTAGATAGCTCCCATAACACCGGCTGATAACTGAAATTTCACTATTAGAGCTTTGTGTGCCAGGACTGAGAGTTACACGTGAGAACCATCAGACCAGCCAGTGATGTTGGCATCAGTGTCCAGATACTAATCCTTTAATGGAGAGAGAGCCATACTGGTTTCCTCCCTGACAATCTTTTATTCAGTAAAGTAGGTATTCTAGGTCTTGAGTTCATGCACTGTTCTTTGTTTTTGTTGTTGTTGTCTGTTTTTATAGTTTCATTTCAGTGGGAAGCAAATGGACTGGGGCCGTCGGCCTTTCATTTTTCCATTTTCATTTCACCTCTGGCATAAGGGTTCAAACCCTGTTATAACACAAGTCCTCCCAGAAAAGAGCAGCCTTTTTCGTGTGGGAAGAAGAACACGTAGGCTGAGTACTGAAGGGGTAAAAATGGTAGGATACGATTAGGGGTCTAGGGGGAGAAGAGTAATGTGGGAGGGGTTTGGGGCAATTTCCTGCCCCCTGAGAACTCTGCCTGAGGCTAGCCTCTGCCCAGAGCAGAGGGACTGAGGCCGTGTGAGCAGCGCAGCTTGCCTGATGTTCTCCAGAACAGCTGCTAGGCCCATGGAGCCCTCCACTGGTAGCCTCCAAGAGCTGCTAGGAAGACGAAAGAGAAGTCTGTTCTCTGCTAAGCTGGAAAGTCCCCTGTTCTAGGGGAGAGAGTCTTTTCTCAACCCAGAGCTCAGGGGAGTATCTGTAAGAGACCAAAGAAGCTTTGCTCAGTGGGAGCCATCCTCAGGGAAATTCTCCTCAGGGGGATCACCTCAGGGTGTGCGCATTTCAGAGGGAGCACTCCCAGGGGAGAGTCCTCAGGGGGAACACTTCTCAGGGGGAGCATCCCTCGCATCGCTTCTCAGCCTTTGGCTAAGATTGAGTGTAGGGAGAGCATCCCTCAGAGGGAATCACCTTGGTGGGATGCATTTCAGGAGGAGCACCCTGGGTGGGAGTCCTCAGGGGGAATACTTCTCAGGGGAGCATCCCTCAGGGGGATCTCCTCCAGAATTATGTGTTTCAGAGGGAGCACTCCCAAGGGAGAGCCCTCAGGGGGAATACTTCTCAGGGGGAGCATCCCTCAGAGGAAATCACCTTGGTGGGATGCATTTCAGGGGGAGCACCCTGGGTGGGGTGGGGGATTCCTCAGGGGGAATACTTCTCAGGGGGAGCATCCCTCAGAGGGAATCTCCTCAGGAATTATGTGTTTCAGGGGGAGCACTCCCAAGGGAGAGCCCTCAGGGGGAATACTTCTCAGGGGGAGCATCCCTCAGAGGGAATCTCCTCAGGAATTATGTGTTCCAGAGGGAGCACTCCCAAGGGAGAGCCCTCAGGGGGAATACTTCTCAGGGGGAGCATCCCTCAGAGGGAATCACCTTGGTGGGATGCATTTCAGGGGGAGCACCCTGGGTGGGGGATTCCTCAGGGGGAATACTTCTCAGGGGGAGCATCCCTCAGAGGGAATCTCCTTGGTGGGCATGCATTTCAGGAGGAGTCTTTATCAGGTAGGGTTCTCAGGGGGACGACATCCCTTAGGGGAAGTCCTCAGGGGACACTCTGCTCAGTGGGGCTTTCTTTTCCTTCTACCTTTTCCCCTCCATGTGGGCTCTGGCATTTTCTCAGAGCCAGATCTGTTCCTGCTTCCTAACAGGACAGGATCAGACACTATCATTTACACCCTGACTAAAAAACAGTTACACACATTCACAACAATGCCTTCCCTCACCAGGCCACGTGCAATTCATGGAGAAACCTGGTGTCCCCTAGGAATTTCAGCCAGTGTGTCAGGAGCATGGCAAGAACTGCCCGCGAGCCCTTCTCCTTGTTCTTCAAACCATACTATACTTGTATCTGGCCCTGGCTATAACGTCCGTTTAGGATTCCTGGAGGCTGAGATTGGATAATGAACCCTCTCTTCTTCCTACTGCCGGGGCTTGGACCCCTGCACAGTAGGATTACTGTAACTTTCAGGAACCCGAACCCCCAAACTGGCAGGAACACTCAGAACATCCACCATAAACCACGTGTTTGAAGTGCTGTCGTCAGTACTCGTGCTACAGTGAAAAGAGCTCATGAAAACAGGTTGGGCAGGAAGGTATTGAAAAGCCAGAAATCGCTTTTCAATAATAAAAACACAAGCACAATGTAAGAACTTGTTTTTAGTGGAAAATTACTCTTCATGTGCTGCCTACACACTCTTCCCCGTACCAGTCAGGGCGCTGGCAAGAAGTAGAATTCCGTCCAGATGGTTTAACTGAAGAGACTCCAAGGAAGGGACCACTTACCACGGGTGGGCAGGGTCAAGGGGGCCAGTAGCGGTGCTGAGGTACCCAGAGGCTAGGAACTGTATGAAGCTGTTACCCCTGAGACTAGAAGGGACAAGGGGTCCAGTGAAAGCCAGAGCTGTGGGGAAGGGGTCACCAGGAGGGAGCCATCATCATGGAAGGACACAGCTACAGCCAGGGACACAGTACTGAAGCAGGGAAGGACCCAACGTCTCTTCCCTTCTCGTGGCTGCTCATTGGCCAACCCCACCGGCAGCCAAGAGGTAATGGAGCCCAGGTGACACAGTCCACGGGGGTCAACTTCCTGATACACGGATGGAGAAAGATGGAGTGCGAGGCCAGGTGGAGAATAAGCAGTACACTCACTGTTACGCTGATGTGTATATTCTTTAGGTACAACGTTATCATAAAATACATCACAGAGGAGAGTACCTTGTGTTTTCACTCGTTATGCACCCCCATCTTCTCACCTCACAAATGCTTATAGGAACCATACTTATCTTGACGAATCATGAAGACGACCTTGGCCTGCCATATACATAAGAGATGTGTATATGGCAGACGATGGGCTCCTTGAGTGACTTCTTTCTTCCTGCCCACAGAATTTGGTCAGTAAATGTACAATGGATGAAGGCAAGGGAGTTAGTGAGAGTAAGTGTCCATCTTTCCCTAGGACTGGCTCCAAGCCCCCCTTCCATTGGATACAGCCTCCTGGTGGACGCATAAAACTGGTGAAGAGACAGTTCTATGACCACACGAATATGACCAGACCTTGAAGTATGGGGAAGGAGGGTCACAGGAGGCAACTCCGAATTTTTGTTGGTATTTGTGAACATACAAAATCTCTCAGAAAGCTCAGGACGTTGCCCAGCTGCCTCCAGAAGCTGCCTCCCTCCTGTCTGTCTTTCAGTTCGGAGGACCCAGAAAATGTCGACTTGCTACTCATTTGGCCGTTCATTCATCCATCTGTCCCTCCAGTAATTTTTTACAGCGGACATCTATCGTGCCAGGCACTGTATTAGGCACAGGATTAGAAGGTTGAAAAATATTACAGTTGGCCCGGAAAACTCACCATCCTGCTGAGATGTACATACACTTATTTGCCAGGTCTCATCAGCCCTGGGGATGGTCAGGGGGGAAGTGACAGGTGCGATGGTATGTGAGTCAGAGGAGCTCTGCAAGCAATTGTTCAACTCCAAGCCCCACTCTGAGTCCCAGAAGCAAACCCTCCCTGGAGCTATAGCAGGGGCCCACATCATTCCCTCCTGTCCCACACAGAGCCCCGCCACCCTGCTCCTGCTGCTGCCTGGGGTGGGCTCTTACAGCGGTGGTTCCTGTCCAGCCCCCTGTGTCCATCGAGAGAGTTCCAGGCTCTGAGACAAAGCCCTGCTGCTCAGGCATCTCTTTTTACCTGGGCCGTCACTCTTCTGTGATATCGTGAAGAGAGCGTCTTCACCTTTTACAATTATCTAGTTTATCTCACCAGAAACGGTTTTAGTGAAAATACATGTGGTATCAGATCTTTCCTGTTTTTGAGCAGGCTCTGACTAGGGTGGAAGGGGAGGAGAGATGCTTGGGGTTTGGGGGACCAAAAAGGAGGGCAGGGGGGCTGAGAGCAAACTTCCTGACTTCAGCCCTTGACCGCGGCCAACCACTCTGGGCTGCGCAGACAGATAAAGACTGTGCATTCCATGCCTTGTTAGAGGAGGGTACGGGAGCACCTGGGTTGATTGAGCATCTGACTCTTGATTTCAGTTCAGGTCATGATCCTAGGGTTGTGGGATTGAGCCCCGCGTTGGGCTCTATAATGAGCACGGAGACTGCGATGGATTCTTTTTTTCTCTCGGTCCCTCTCCCCTGCTTGCACTCGTTTAAAAAAAAAAAAAAAGTTTATGAAGAAAAAGAGGAGAGTATAAATGTCTTGACGTTATAAGTCACGTATCATCAAACATCAGGACGTGGAATTTTCTCTGCCAGATTGCCTCCATAGTCCACCCATCCCTTAAACAAATATGTGTCGATCTACTCCGTACAAGGATTGAGGACCGTGTAGGAAATGGCTCAGTCTCTCAAAATGCTAAATTCCTAGCCCCAGGAGGTGATAGATGGAAGGATGAGCTTTTCTATTCCTCACCATCTCCTCCCTTCCCAGAGGTTGAAGCCCCCAAGGCTACCAAATAGAGGAGGTTGTTTTTGTTGTTGGGAAACCCAGGCCTTCAGAACCGAGAGCCTTTTCGTAGGATGAGATGAGACGTGCGAGTTATGCGAATAGGAGGGAAATATGGACAAACAGATGAAGTAAACTAGGCATGCTTTGGAGCCTAAGGCTTGAGACAGAAGGGAAGAGCTGGTTTTACATCCTGTGTGATCCTATTCGTGTGCGTGACCGGATGAGGCCTGTATAAGTCACCTTTCCGTTCCACTCCACCTCCCGGCCTTCCCTGGCCAGGACACTCCCCGGGGACCGGAGATGGGGAGCTGAGGATGACCCCTTCCTGGAGCCAGCTGACCAGCAACTCAAGGACCATTCTGGTCCGGCTCTATCGCCTTCCGCCAGAAGAGATCGGTGCCCAGGTTACAGACATATACACAAAGACTAAGTGCGGGTCACGGAGTGCTTTGAGGGTCCAGGGAAGGGAGGTGTTCATGCCTTCTGCTGTGACGGAGGGAAGATTCAGCAGAGGGAACAGCATTAAAAAGGAGCCTTAAAGGACATCTATAATCTAGGTCTGTGGAGACAGGAGGGGAGGAAAATCCAGGCAAAGAGAGCTGAGGTGAATGGAAATGAGATGCATAGTCTTTATTTATCAGGGGTGTCGTGGGACATCATTTGGAAAATCAGTGTGATTATTTATCTCCATGGTGCTGACCTCTTTGCATCTTTGTTATAATAACCTTGGCAGGAACTTACATAAAATCCCAAATAGAACCAAATATTCCTTCCTTATTTTTAACTAAACCATAGATCACGCCGAACTTGAAACACACACACACACACACGCGGGCGCACACACGCATCACATATACCCTTAAGTTTGAACCAGACACTAGACTTCTATATAGTTTAAGCTGCCGTTGAACATAAATTGTTGATGAGACAGGTGTATTTTTAGATTCGAAGCGGCTTTTATCTTCTAAATATAGTATCTAATTTATTCCGGTGATTTGAGTTTGTAAGCCTTCCCTTTACGAGTACACAGAATTCAGTGAGGCAGGACTGTACCTAATATTGATTTCTGCGTGTCGCTTGTAGAATTAGTCTTCATCATTAACCTCTGTACATGGCTCTATCCGCAGGCTGTGAGTCAGGGGCCTTAACTGAAAACACCATCACCCACTTAGCTGGTGTAAACAGAAGGGGAATTTGTTACAGGCTATCAGGTATCACGCAGACTCTCCGAGAAAGCCAGAGGGTCAGGCTTGGGAGCTACTCGGCCAAGTGCGTGCCATCACGACTCTGTACCGACAAAGACCACACAGGGAGCAGTACGGTGCCCACGGGTGACGCCGGGCACTGGTGATCAAAAGCTCTGACACCGCTTTCTGGAAAAGTAACATTCTGCTGCTCTTCTGGCCAAAAGCTCCCCACCCCCATGCGTTCTGCTTTTCACATTGTTCTTTTCCAAACTGAAGTCTTTTTTTTTTTGTTTTGTTTTATCAACTTCATTTATTATTTAAATCCAAATTAGTTAACATAGAGTGCAATGATGATTTCAGGAACGGAATTCAGTGATTTGTGACTTACATGGAACCCCCAGTGCTCATCCCAACACGTGCCGTCCTGAACGCCCATTCCCCCTTTAGCCCACCCCCCACCAAACACCCTGCCGGCAACCCTCACTTATATTCTCCGTACTTAAGAGTCTCTTATGCTTTATCTCCCTCTGTGTTTTTTTCCTTATTTTTGCTTCCCTTCCCCAATGTTCATCTGTTTTGTTTCTTGGCCAAATTGGAGTCTTGTACTTTGCATCCGATAAGCAGAGTCTAGGTAGCATGTCTGTCTCCTACACCTGCATAGAAGCTGGGGAAATGAGTTCTGGTTTCCCCCTTGGGAAAGATAAGTCCACAATGTGGGAAGTTCCCCAAACACAGGAAGCTATTCAAATAACGTGGGGTCGGGCGCCTGCGGTGGCTCAGTTGGTTAGGCGACCGACTTCGGCTCAGGTCACGATCTCGCATTCAGTGAGTTCGAGCCCCATGTCTGTGCTGACAGCTCGGAGCCTGGAGAGTGCTTCGGGTTCTGTGTCTCCCTCTCTCCCTGCTCCTCCCCCACTCATGCTCTGTCTCTCTCTCTCTCAAAAATAAAATAAACTTAAAAACAAAAGTGAGGTGGCCACAAAGTATGGCAGAAGTCCACGACACGTGGATACAATGCCATGTGTCATGGTGCTATTTTAATCAATTTTATTGACAGAAAATTCTCTGTGTTTCATTTGTTTAGCATTCTGGAGATTTCTGTTTCTGGCATTATTGTAAATGAAACAGCCTGAGAAAATACCCCACTATAAGACATCTAGAGATTCTGGAAAAAATAGATCAACTCTCCTCTGAAAGGCGTCACTGATCTTGACAAGATAGTGAAATATCTACAGAATGAAACTGAAGCTGGAAACATGGGAATGAACTGACTTTGAGGTTGTAGGTGCCCTTTGGAGATTTGCTGATTTCTGTAACCCCGAGTTACGGGTTTAATGGTTGCACAAGGGCTGAGGTGAAAGTTTTGGGTCCATCTGCAGGCAAGAGTTGAGCAAAGACCCCCATGTAATGTCAGTCTCAGTGAAAGGTGTCTATGGAAAAGCTGCTCAAAAGCAAAGTGAGTCATTCAGGGTTTTTTTTCAGCCTGGGCTGAAGCTGACTAGGGGGAAAAAAAGTCTCTCCTAAAACTTCAAGTTTGGCTTTTGATCATGCACTACCTGTATTGGCCAAGAAGTCACAAGCTGAGAAATTTAGTGTCGTGCCTCTAGGTTTGCAGTGTGCATGGCGACAGGTAGGAGCGAACACTAATTGCCTCTAGAAGGCATGGCCTCAGCCCAGGTGTCTCAGGATCCCAAGAAACACAACTCAGCCGAACACAAAATCGTATCATGAAATTATAAAAGACATAAGGAAACATGCCACCACGAGCAAGAGTCAGTGAAAATTACGAACAGTCGAGTTAGATCATCTAGGACTTCAGATACTAGAATTACAGTACAGTTCAAAACGCTGAAAGGAATTGGAATTGAGCCGGGAAAAAGTTATCATCAAAAAAGGATGAGTCATGCAAGACAGTATAGACAGGAGAAGACAGAATTAGTGAGTTGAAAGAAATTACCCAGGATGCAAAGAGTAAGACAGAAAGATGGGAAATATAAAAAGAGAGTTAAGGGGCACGGGAAATAGAATGGGTCTAACATGAGATTAACAAGAATTCCAGGGGCGCCTGGCTGGCTCAGTCAGTAGAGTATGCGATTTTCAATCTTGGGCCTGTGAGTTCAACCCCATATTGGGTGTCGAGGTTACTGAACAATCAAAGCTTTAGGGGCGCCTGGGTGGCTCAGTCGGTTAAGCGTCTGACTTCGGTTCAGATCACGATCTCACATTTCGTGAGTTCAAGCTCCAAGTCAGGCGCCGTGCTGACCGCTCGGATCCTGGAGCCTGCTTTGGATTCTCTGTGTCACTCTCTTTCTCTGCCTCCTCCCCTGCTCACGCTCTCATTCTCTCAAAAATAACTAAAATAAACATAATAAAATAAACTAAAATCTTAAAAAAATGATTCCAGAATAAGAGAGTAGGACTCAGGGATATTGGAGTCTAAGGGGAAGGCCAATAAGTACCACTCCATTCTCTACTGTCTTGGAACCAACTGAATAAAGTGCATTGGATTCAGGCAGGTGGAGATAAAATGCCAGATTTATTATTGATGGAACTGTTGAATAAATATGCATGAGTAGCCTTCCTAATACTGTATCTCAGAATTAAGCAAACTTACCCACTCCATCATAGGCGGTGTTGGACAATTGAAGCCCTGTCCCCTCTCCCCAGTACTTGACAATATCTGCCCTGAAAAATTTTTAGCACAGAGGAACAGAAAGGAACATGTACTCCCTGCAGTCAGCTCCCAAAGAGAAAGAGCACTCTAGGTGGAGCTGAGAACACTCAGACATTAGCCCAACCTCACCCTGGATAAGTCATCTTCCCACCCAGGGGAGGAGAGGATGAGCAGACAGACGGAAGCCAGGAGTGTTACTTTCAAAGACTCTCCTCCTATTATTTGAAGAGACACTACATATTTTTCAGAATTGATGACTACTTTAGTCCTTAGATCAGTGAAGCATAATAAATGCTGAACAGGATAAGTAAAAACTAATCTACCCTTAGACATGCTGTAGTTAAACTGCAGAACACCAAAGACAAAGGGGACTTAAAAGCGATTAGAAGATAAAGACAGATTACCTACTAAGGACTGTCTGAAGACTTGCCAACAGTGAGACGTAAACAAGAAAATGGCAAAACAAGATCTTCACATTGCTAAAGAAAAAAAAAAACCAACCTGTCAAATTAGAAATGTTCCCAGCAAAATTACTTATCTAGGAGAAGGCTAACATGAAGATATTTTCAGGCAAACCAGGCAACCTGGAGAGCTCCTTACCAAAGAAACTTCCCAGATATGTTCATTTCAGGAAGAAGTGACAAATAGGCTGGATGGGAAGTCAAAGATGGACGATATATGGAGCCTCTTTCCCCTTTTACCTTTTCTAGTTTAGACCCCTTGTGAAGGTTCGTGGCTTTGTTTTGTGAATTTGTTGTCTGGACTTTGGAGTGAAGGCTGTGACTCATCATTAGATCCCAGGGAAAGATTGCTGTCTCCTTTTCAAGATGATGGAAGCCCATGGTTCTAGGGATGAGGAAAAGGGAAAGGAAGGGAGGAAAAAAGTAAAGTCACGTGATACACTGCATTCCCAGGGTGGCCAGATCTTCACAAGGAGCCATGAAGAAAAAAGGTTGCGTTGGTGGAATTTCCTCTGGAAATTTGGCGAGAAAAATCCATGCCTCTGTATATTGTAGGGAAGGAAGAAGGGAAGAGAACGTTTTATCTGCTTGGCTCTCTCCATCTCCTACTTCCTACTGGTCAAGTCTTATCCCAGGAAGAATCCACTCCCCCGCACTTTTAGGTGACGGCCCTCAGTCGCTCAGAGAGCCAGATCCTATGCTTCCATGGCGTATCACTTCAGTCAAGTTCCAGAAGTGGAAACGTGATTTGGAGCAAACAAGGCTTGGGATGTGAGATATAAAACCATGCTGGCAGTAACTCATCCCCAGATGGCTCAGAAATCTTGGCAGGATGCCAGCAGATTGGTGATGGTAATGATACAGCTAGGGAGGCAAGCAGTGCTTTGGGAAATAAAGAGGCGATCAAGGGAATCAGAGAAGACACACAAAGTTGGAGTCCCATAGACTCCTCAAATAATTTTTTTAAGTTTATTTCTTTATTTTGAGAGAGAGAGAGGGAGAGAGAGAGAACAAGTGGGGAAGGGGCAGAGAGAGAGGGGGACAGAGGACCTCAAGTGGGGTCTGCGCTGACAGCGGAGAGCCTGACGTGAGGCTTGAACCCAGGAACCGCGAGATCATGAACTGAGCCGAAGGTGGACGCCGAACTGACTAAGCCACCCAGGCACCTCTCAAATAATTTTTCTCTCCATGAACTTAATGGACCTGCGTGGAGATTAAATCTGTGTCCATGGCCTTGTTAGAACCATCCTCGGACCAATGAGCTAACTAAGGCAGATTCAGTTTTTTTCAGTGAAAATTAAAGGGAAAACCAAACACTGAACCCACCAGGATAGGATAGGCGACGCTGTGATAACGAACACCCCCAAGTTTCATGTTATAACACAGCAAAGTTTCATTTCTCATTCGTGCAACATCCACCAAGGTCCCGGGTTACGCTTCAGATTCTCCATGATGTTCGTGCAGCAGCCACCGAGGTCCCGGGTGACTCTTCAGGTTATCCATGAGATGCCTCAGGGATCCAGGCTAACGGAAGCCCTTCCACACTTTGCTGCTTTACATTAGTTTGTGACTCCTTCGTGAGCGTGGCAGGAGAAAAGCAGGGAGAACGGAGCCCACAGCACTGAAAAGCTTCCTCCGGAAGTGATACATAGGACAGTGGCTGGCAACATTGTTCCAAGTTAGCCATAGGGCCCTGGCTAACTTCAAAGGATTGGAAGACTGTAATTTTCCACATGTCTGAAAGGGGAGGAGTACACGAGTCATGTCTACCGCAGACGTTCTTTCAAAATAGAATTTCTACGGCAATCCCTTTCATCGCTAAAATATCTCCCTCATTCTTCTTATTCTTCCTCACATCCCTGTTCTGTATATCTAACTGTATTCAGCTTAAGTGTACATTTTAAATTTAAATTCATTTTTTTTATACTTCCATCATTTCTAGAACTATCCTAATGGGGAGTCCTATACTTGATGTTTCATAAAGTTCTAATTGTCAGTAGACTTGGAACAGGCTTAGGAAAAATAGATTGTTTTTGAGCTGAAAAGGACTTTAGAAAATAAAGTATAAAATTTTAGTATATAATATTAAAATATTATAATTTTTAAAGTATTATAAAATATTATACATTTTTAACATGTAAATATATTAAAATATATTTTTTTTCTTTTTTTTTTTTTCAACGTTTATTTATTTTTGGGACAGAGAGAGACAGAGCACGAACGGGGGAGGGGCAGAGAGAGAGGGAGACACAGAATCGGAAACAGGCTCCAGGCTCTGAGCCATCAGCCCAGAGCCCGACGCGGGGCTCGAACTCACGGACCGCGAGATCGTGACCTGGCTGAAGTCGGACGCTCAACCGACTGCGCTACCCAGGCGCCCCTAAAATATATTTTTTAAGAGGATTGGCAGAAACCAGGGTGCCTGGGTGGCTCAGTCAGTTAAGCGTCCGACTTTGGCTTCGGTCACGGTCTCGCGGTTTGTGAGTTCGAGCCCCGTGTCGGGCTCTGTGCTGACCGCTCGGAGCCTGGAGCCTGCTTCCGATTCTGTGTCTCCCTCTCTCTCTGCCCCTCCCCCGCTCATGCTCTGTCTCTCTCTGTCCCTCAAAAATAAATAAATGTTGTTTAAAAAATTAAAAAAAAAAAAGAGGATTGGCAGAAATCTGCATTGTCAAAAGAAGAGTTTGATGTCAATGTCAGTCAATACCTCCTGTGGCACTTCTGTCACTATCACCATGGTGTCCTTCTCCCCTGCCTTATCCTAATGTGGCCTCATCATCTCTCCCTACACCAGTCAATTGCCTGCGATGGTCTCCTTCCTCCCCCATCCCCATCCAACCCATGTCCCAAGCAGAGACCACAGGTCACTCTGGACACTCATCACTACTCAGAATATGGTTTTAACTGTCAGACACCATCTCTAGAATTTTTGCATTATTTCCAAAGTGTGTATGGCCTCTCTGTCAATACTGGAAACTCCTGAGGATTGGAGCCATTTAATATATTGTGGCATATTTTTCTCCCATCCCTGTTTCCTGCCTTTTCCAGCACCTGGCCCCGAACACTGTGTGTTCACAGTGCGCTCAATAAATACTGGTTGAATTGAATTCTCTACACCATACTAATTATCCATTCAGCTCAAGTCCCTGTGTCTATGTAGAATGATGGATTTCCAGACACCAGGACTGAGGGTCAATTCAAATCTCTTGAGAGCCTATTGGATTTACAGTTATACAGCACTTTCCCCTCTCCCCATTGGTAAATAGAGGGCACCGGATTATGCTGCCCGGGATTTCTAGACAGCTGCCCTGCATTTTATGCCCTCCTTAGAATTAGTGCTAGTGGCAGCCATGAAAATAAACCCACCTCTTTCTAAATTCTGTCAACAAAAGGGCCAATGAATGTCAAGTTAATGACTCATTGAAAGTCTACTGCCTCCTGTTTCTCTGACTTCTTGGAGGAAGCAGACCCCAAGATTTCCGAGAACACTCTTAGCAATTTCTCTACTAAGCCCTCTTTTTAGATGTTTGCAAGAGCGACAATGTCTCCATGATTGTACGTCTCGAAGACATCCCGGTGTGTGGTATTTAAACACGGTCACACTTTGCTTCCAGTGTGAAATGAAAAGGGTGGGGAGCTGGGAGTAATGCCACGGGTCTCAACCTCTTTACTTGTTCTTACATAATGCGATCATGTGGGTACAAACATGAAAGGTTTCCCACGTAACAGGAAAAGACACTCCTAATTGCTGGGATCAATTTTAATACTCCACCAAATAAGCTGGCCAAGCAGCCGTGCCATAATTGCTGAGCACAAAAGTAATAGAAAACTGCACAAGTCTTAACACATAGAAATGCTGCCATTGAAATGTGCTCAATGAACCACTATGTGCCACGGGGATACACAGCCCCTTCTAAGATGCCAGAATCTTCCCAGTGTGGGCTAATTCCACACACATGGTCTGACCTGATTAAGGTACATTCCTGAAACTGTGGATTTTCCATCATTGTTCCTAGCGCTATGGACGGTGAGTACCAAATTTTAGTTTGTCATAATGACATTTGAGACCGGATGTTTGTACAAATAATTCAAATGAGACAAGAAACCACTTTGAGGGAAGATGATAGAGAGATCTTATGACTTTATACGTCCCGGAGTTAAATATCTCTGCAGTATAATGCGGTTGTACAAGCTTGCATACCTCACTGATATTTTTAGTAAATTCAATAAAATCACATGGTCGTCTACAGTAATGCTGGGTTTATAACTGCAGAAAGTGTCAGAGATTAAACCAAACCAAGTGTGGAGTCACCATGAAAAATAAGTTAGATTTGCTGTGTGGAAACTCAATGAACGTCTATCAGAGACAAGAACTAAGTTATAGAAAACTTTGTAAAAGGTCATGGATTAAAATGTCCTAATATCAGAAGCTACCATACAATTAAAATGTATCTTCTCCCAAATAGTGGAATATTATCTGAGGAGTCCATTCATTCATGATCTCCACATAGAATAATAACCGATTAAAGATGACAGCAGTTATTAGATATTGTTAATGATTCAATTTTGAAACAGTCACAAGACACCCTATTCCCTTTCCAAGCTTCTGGAAGAGTTAATTAAAGTGCATTGTTAGATTGCAGGCAAGCTATTTTTTTTTTAAACGTATGTTTTGTGATTTCTATTCTGTGCAATTAGGATTTTCTCAGTGCTATGCCTTCAAAACAAAATACAGAGGTCAGTTGGCTAATGTGAGAGTCAAACTGTTATTCATAATCTCTGATGTAAAGTTATTGTGTTTGGGGCACCTGGGTGGCTTAGTTGGTTAAGCATCCAACTCTTGGTTTTGGCTCAAGTCATGATCTCACGATTTGTGTGTTCAAGCCCCTCATCATCTTGGGCTCTGCGGAGCCTGCTTGGGATTCTCTCCCACTACCCCTCCTCTGATCACGCTCTCTTTCTCTCAAAATTAAAAAACAATTAAAAAGAAATAAAGTTATTGTGTTCATCAAAACAGCCTCATTTTGGACTGACTGATTTGATAATAAATGGCATAAATCTGAAGTAAAATTTTAAACCAATAAAATACTAGGGATTCTGACCAAGAATTTCAGTTGGGTAAAAAGTATTTATTGCTAATAAAGATATTTTTAAAACAGCAGAATAAACTTCAGTTATGGAATTTTTTGAGGTCCTAGGACCCTAACCGTGTCACATCGGGGCACTTTCGGTATAAATAATTGTCACTTAACAAGGAGATCTGCAGAATTCTAAAACTGCCTGGTAAAGTGACATTCGTGACTCACACAACATTTTACATTTGCTAGGACACTTTCATATTCCTTATTTCATGTCATCTTCAGAACAATCTTAACGGTGAAGAAAATGGCCTTTCAGAGCCCGATGGACAGTGGACCCAAGATCTGGGTTGGGTTACTTCAGAGCAAGTGGTCAAAAACCAGTGGATTGAGGGAGGCAAGACAGAAACAAATGGAGAGTGAACAGGTTTAATTGGGCCAACGGGCTCCCCAACTTTTGTAAGTTCCTTGAGGGCTACATCGTGGGCACGGGCACAGTCTGGAATGGTGAAACCAAGGAAAGGGAACTCTTTCTTGCAGGGCATCGCTGTGAATGAAAGCAGGCCAGAGACGCATGGAAGAAAGCCACCAAGGAGTCTTCATGGCCGAACCCACTCAGAGCTGGTTATACTGATGTGGTTTCTCTTGCTAAGGGACCCACCAAAGGGTTTCACCCAGAGCCCGGGAAGCTGCACGGCCTCTTGCCAAAAAGCACACAAGAGCAGAATTTCTACATAGCCAAGACAAAACTATGTGAAGGAAATGTTTAAAAACTCCTCGTAGAACACGTCTATTTTAATGCCGAAACACCGCAGAGGAGGCTGGGTGAGAAGGCTGATGTGTAAGAGGGAGGAGACTCAGTAGGCAAAATCACAAAACTGTATGCAATCAACACTTCTTGGGTATCTGTTTTTGCGTATAATATCCTTCGAACTTTCCATCAGCCCTATGGAAAAAGTAAGCCTCAAGTGATCTCAGTTCCTCTCTAGTATCACATGACCATTAGACAACTTGCATGAGATTTGAACTAGGATCTCATGACTGACTGCACGCAGAAGTCTTTCCAGTTCACTCAGCACTTTTGTGATATGTTGTAAGAATACCTGTAAAAACTTGTAATGCCTACGCAGAAAAGAGTTAACTTAGCAGACTAAGACTGCCATCTCTGAAAGACCTGCTTTGCAAGGTTGGCCGTTGGCTGCTGTTGGAAATTCAATGATAAACCCTCCCCTAGACTGATACGTTTTGTCCCCTAAATGATAAGAGGGGCTCGCTGTGCCCAAACTGTGTCAACATTAGGGCTTGGTGGAGCGTCTGGGTGGCTCAATTAGTGAGACAATGGGGCTTGTGCCGGACACCCGCCTTCCTTCCAGGAGTCTAGAATTCAGTCTCCTCTGTGCTAGGCTGAAGGTGTCTACATGACCAGCCCCCAGTCAAAACCTTGAACATGGAGTCTCTAATGAGCTTTCCTGCTAGATGGTATTTCTCAGGTGTTGTCTCAAGGCAATGCTGGGAGAATTAACACATTCCGTGTGACTGCGCTGAGAACTCCGGAAGCTTGTGCTTGGCCTCCTCTGGACTTTGCCCCGTGCTCCTTTTCTCTTGGCTGATTTTACTTTGCCTCCTTTTGCTGTAACAAAGCATTGCCATGAGTACGACCATAGGCTCAGTCTATGAGTCCCTCCTAGCAAATCACTGGACCGAGAGGTGGCCCCGGGGACACCTAACCTGATGCCACAAAAATAATAGTGAGGATTGCAAGTCATTGGAATTCTCTGTTTTCATGTTTAATTGTGGATTCACAGAAGACTTGCACAGAAAGTTAATAATCCAACAAGTGCTAGAAGGTTTACAGTAAAGAAGTGCAGTGTCTTTCCTGCCTGTACCCCAGTTTTACTCCCTACAGGGAGCCATTTCCAACTCCTTCACACATTGCTTCTGATATTTATTTGTTTTTAATGTTTATTTTTGTGTGTGAGAGAGAGAGCATGCACCGGTGCGCACATATGTGAGTGGGGTGGGGCAAAGAGCGAGGGAGAGCAAGAATCCCAAGGAGGCTCTGTGCTAACAGCATAGCACTCAACACGGGAGCTCGATCCCACAAACCGTGAGATCATGACCTGAGCCGAAATCAAGAGTCAGTCACTTAACCAACTGGGCCACTCAGGAGTCCCTCTTGTGACATTTATATCCATATTGATACACATGCTTATACTTAAAATTTCTTGATTTTTCAAGTGTAGGTATTATCTATTGCCTTCCTACTATGGAAAATGAGGATTTAACTATCGAACGACCACCTCCCCTCCAACACACTCACATGAACTTCTCTTCCTCTATGCTTGTAGTATGCTTTTTTTTGGGGGGGGGGGAGATGTGATTTTTTTTTATTAAAAACTCAATATTCAGTGTTTACATTATTCTGATTACCTATTATTCACAGCTGAGCCACAAACCTTACTATGATTCATATCCTCCTCCTTTTAAAAAAATGTTCTGAAGATAATTACTGTATATTTTCGTTTGTGTTATCGCTAACTCTTCGTCTAAACTCTGTCAAAATTTTAAAACTCCTCCCCGCGATACAGGAGTATTGATGCATAGGGGCACTTGTACCCCAATGTTTATAGCAGCACTCTCAACAATAGCCAAATTATGGAAAGAGCCTAAATGTCCATCAACTGATGAATGGATAAAAAAAATTGTGGTTTATATACACAATGGAGTACTACGTGGCAATGAGAAAGAATGAAATATGGCCCTTTGTAGCAACACGGATGGAACTGGAGAGTGTTATGCTAAGTGAAATAAGCCACACAGAAAAAGACAGATACCATATGGTTTCACTCTTATGTGGATCCTGAGAAACTTAACAGAAACCCATGGGGGAGGGGAAGGGAAAAAAAAAAAAAAAGAGGTTAGAGTGGAAGAGAGCCAAAGCATAAGAGACTCTTAAAAACTGAGAACAAGCCGAGGGTTGATGGGGGGTGGGAGGGAGGGGAGGGTGGGTGATGGGTATTGAGGAGGGCACATTTTGGGATGAGCACTGGGTGTTGTATGGAAACCAATTTGACAATAAACTTCATATATTGAAAAAATAAATAAATAAAAATAAAATAACAAAAAAAATAAAAAATAAAACTCCTCCCCGCAAAGCAAACACATAAGGTAATCTATCCTCTTCATTTATTTATTTTTTTTCTAATTTATCAGGGTCTCTGTCCTCTCTTGCTACAGATGCGTCCCCTGGGAATCCTCTCTGCCTCTCTCCTATGTTGGATGCCTGTGTTATAGCTCTTGTATGTTCCCGTGTCCCGGTTTGATGAAGCACATTCTCCAGTAGCTTCTTAGAAGTGGCACAGGGAATGAAATTTGTGAGATGTGCAAGTTCTAGAAATGTCTTTCTTCTGCCCTCAAACTTGATGAATAGTTGGGCTGGGCAGCGAATTCCAAGTTGGTCATCACTTCCCCTCTGAACTGTGAAGGCATTTTCCCCCTGTTTTCCAGTTTCTAGGGTTGCTGACTGGGGTTACCAGAGATCTACTGGTTTCCAGATTCTAGGATCTTATTTTTTCCCCAATTGCCTAAAATTTCACAATGACATGTCTCTGTGCCACTGTTCTGCAAACTCAGAGAGCTCTTTCCAATAGGGAAGCTCATGGCCCAAGAGATTTTCTTGTACTATTTTTTTTAATTTCTTATTTTATTTTCTTTGTTGTCTTTCTCCAGAATGCCTATTAAAATAGTTATATTTCTTGGATCACTTCTCTAATTTTTTGTATTTTCCTATATTTTTGTCTTTTTGGTTCATTTCGATGGGATTTCTTCCACTCTGTCTTCCCATCTTTTGTTGAGCTTTTAACTTCAGTATCATAATTTGGATTTTCCATTTACTCATTCTTTTTCCCCTTAGGGATGGAATGTCACATGCCTCAGGTGATAAGTCCGAGGTGTTTTCTTCTAATTTATTTTTTTCTGTTCCTTCGTCACCAAAAAAGCTGATTATAAACAGAGTTGGAGCTCGCTGACCAATGGGCTTCACCACTGGGCTATCAGGCGAGACCTGGCCATTTGTTGCAGAACGTGAGTGTCAATGTTAAGTCTTTTCTCCTGGGTCTGTCAGCTCCTTGATGAGGGAATCCTCCTGCCTGAGGGACATAATCCTGGATGCCAGTGTTGCGGGAGTCCAGGAAGGAAGGAAACTGGGGATCTCACCCTCCCGTAGGAGGATTTTCACTTACTCCCCATTTTCAAACCCTTGTGCTGTATTGAAAGAAACTACACTGGTAATTCAAAAGAGGAAAATCAATATAGAGAAATGGTAACTAGTAAAAAGTGGTTAATTACTGAACAAGGGAGGCGGGGGGAACCTCTAAAGGCCCCAGAGGTGGCCAAAAAAAAGAGCAATGATTTCCTTCAGACTCTTGAGGTAAGGGAGAGTGAGCCATAAAGGAAATGAGACCAGGAACTAGGAGAGGCACACCGCTTCCCTGTCCCCACCACACACACAAGGTTACGATTAGCTCCCCTCAAAGAGGGCTTGGCTACTACAGGAACACGTAGCCTGCCTGTGGCAAAGAGACCGCCAGAGGACCCCCAGCAGCGCTGATCTGTAGAAGTGGCCTGCCACAGCAGAAGTGTGGATGGGCTAAATTTCTGTGGAAATGGCCACCAGGTGAGGAGACAGTTACCCGAGGGCCTACCTGGAGCTACCACGTAAGGGACTGCTGGGCAGAGAGAGCACAAGCCGAGTGTGGCCGGAGCCGATCGTGAGGGCCGCTGAGGTGAACACCACCAGGCCTCCCTCACCAATCCACTGGCTCCCCCACTAAATAAAATGGTAGAGAAACCACAAGGAAAACAAGCACCTTCCTGCTGCTATCACCTTGTAGCGTCACTCTAGAAACTTCTATCGACAAAGCCTAATACTGATCCAGTCAGCAAAAAAAAAAAAAAAAAAAAAAAAGAAAGAAAGAAAGAAATGCTCACAGGGTTCAATTCCGGTACCACAAATCAGGGCAAAGAAGGGTGGATTTGGAAGTGAGAGACAATAAACTGGTAACAGGCACACTTGCCCCTCACTAGCTTGGTGTCTGGATTTAGGGCCTCTTTGTCTCTTTGTAGAACGGGAATCTTCTGTCTCCTGCAGTGGGGGAGGGAAGGGGGCCTGTGAGCTGACTGCTACTTGTATAGACGGTGAGTGAATGCTTTTTTCAGCCACATTCCTCCTTTCTAAGCTCAGAGGTTCCTGGTACCCCTCTCCGGTCTCCAAGCCTCCGAGGTTCACTTGAGCGAATTGGCTTCTCACGATCACTTCTGTTGCACATGGAGATTTCTGCTTCCTCCACACTACCACATCGTTTACTACTTGTCTGTCCTCTTTACGACTCCCAATATCCTGTTGACTTCTCTCTTCTAGTGTCATGTTTTCTCCTACTTTTCTTCGTTCCTGTAGATTTATGACTTTTACCAAAATCCAATTACGGTCACTTCATTGGAATCTCAGGTAGGATAAAGATAACTATGTCCTTCAATCGCCCCACACTTAAAACACCAATCTTTTACTGAAAACAAAAATTTATTTGTGAATTAAAGAGGACTTTAGTTGGATTAAGCAGTGATTCATCATGATGAGTTTTTAGCTTGGAAGATATTTACTTTACACCCCCGAGCATGTACTTGAAATCTGACTCCGCAACAATCAAAGACTGGTTTCAGAAACACAGACGGAGATCAAATTATGGTATTTGTTGAAAACGCACATTCTTAAATCCACCCTTGAGTGAATGCATCAGACTTCTGAGGTTGAGCCCAAGAGTTTCCCAGATAATCAACAAGTCTGAAGTTTGAGAAGCACTGTTCTATTTCGTATTATTCATGAGTGACAGGATATTTTGATTCAGCGTTTTAGTGAAAAGCTACATTTTATTAGGAAAAAAAAAAAAAGACCGTGAAAACGTGACTCTTAAATAAGTAATGCCTTGTTTATTTGCTTGAGATTTCGCCATATCCGCGTGAGCCCAGGGGGTTGGTGCAAACAGCCCTACATGGAAACGCCATCATTCACCTGTTGTTTGCTACCTGCAATTGAAGAACCTCAACTTCCTCGGAGGAGTCTAAGGATTCATAGAGTCCTAAGGACCAGCTTCACAGACTCGAACACCTGACAGTGACAACAAATGACAACAGCCGCCTCCGTTAGACTCTGGATAAAAACGAACGTGTGTTCCAAGGCCTTGATGAGCGAAATCAATTACGCAAAGTGAAACTGTACATTAGTCTTTTGTTCCACCCCTGATCTCTAGCTGACAGTGAAGTGGGAAGTCAGCCTTCAGCGGTTCCAGGAAAGCCCAAAGCAGGTGATGGGCAATCGCCTCACTCCATCCTGCAGGCCCGAGCCGCACAGTGGTGCGTGTTGCTCTGTCCCAAGACATCTGGCGCTCAAGATGGTTTGTCTCTCCTTTCCTCTTAAAAATAAGAACACTAACGCTCTTTCGGATTATGATAACAGTAGGCGCTGATCGAAGACAAATCAGAAAACTGAGAAGAGCTGAGAAGACAAGAAAGTTGACCTTCATCCCAGAGACCAGCAGGCTTAATGTGTTTGTGTGTTCCCACCTAAGTCTCTCTTCCGCCCTTACCTTCTTCACATGGTTGAAATAAGGCCTTTTAGCCAGTTGTGCGCCTTGTTTTTTTCCCTCTTAACATTGGTAAGCATGTCTCCGCATGACTAAGGTTCTTTATAAACACTTTTAAAGGTGGTATAGCACTAATTTTGTATCTATACATTCATTTAGCCACTCCCCAATTGCTGGATATTTATGTTGTTTCTGACTTTTTGCTGTTACAAATAGCATACCGTGAGGCTTTGTGTCTAAATTTTGGCCCACATTTCCAGCTTCTTCCTAAGGATGCCTTCCTAGAGATCATGAATATTTTAAGGCTATTGATAATTATCATACTATTTTCCAGAAAACTCCTGCCAGCAAGAAAGGAGAATCCTCCCCTCACTATAGTTTCAACAGGTCTGGAGATTATAAATTCTTCCTTAATCAAAATGACATATGCTTATCATTTTAAGAAATAAATATTACTAAGAGGGACATAACAAAAAACACTAGTCCCCTGACCCACTGTGTTCTCCCTTCCTGTCCACAGTCCAGGGACAACTTTTTTAGCTATTAACTTTTTTTAGCTATTGTTTTAGGTGCTTACCTCTCATAACATGTTTATTCCACAATTTAAAAATTGTAGACATTATCTAATCACTTAGTTCTGCAACATTTTAGGATTTAGGTCATTTTCACTACTCCCTGCTTCCCCACGTTTCCTTCCCTCACCCCCCCCCCCCAATAAACTTACATCACTGTTTTGTTTTACCGATTATGAATGATAATTAATTATTACATAATATAACAATAATATCTCATTTTGGTGGTCATTAATGTGTTATAGTTGTTATGATGAATATAATAAGTTCTTATAAATGCTATTCAAGAGACCCGTGTTGTATATTGATATTACATTTACTTTCCTACCCCTTTTTGCCAGGGCTGGTATTTCTTTAAAAAAAAAATTTTTTTTAATGTTTATTTATTTTTGAGACAGAGAGAGACAGAGCATGAATGGGGGAGGGTCAGAGAGATGGAGACACAGAATCTGAAATAGGCTCCAGGCTCTGAGCAGTCAGCACAGAGCGCCATGTGGGGCTCGAACTCACAAACCTGAGCTGAAGTCAGACACTCAACTGACTAAACCACCCAGGTGCCCCTCATTTTTTTTTTTAAGTACACTCCACACCCAGCTAGAGCCCAACCTGGGGCTTGAAACCACAACCCCAAGATCAAGATCTGAGCTGAGCTGAAATCAAGAGTTAGATGCTCAACCAACGGAGCCACCCAGGCACCCCTCTGCAGACATTTTTGATTTTCATAACTAGAAAGGGAGATTGCTACTGGCTTCTAGTGAGTAGAGACCAGGGATGCTGTTCAACATCCTGCGATGCACAGACAGCTGCTACAACACAGAATTATTATCATTTTAGTAGCATAAGGGGACATCGACATATATGTTTAAACTGATACCTTTACATCACCCAATCTCTTGGAAATTCAGTTTATTCACTCATAATATGGGATTGATCCTTGGGACTATTTTTGGATTAGTAGGGCTAAATTAGATGATTTGTTAAAAGAGTCCACAGCATAAAAATTACTTAAAACTATCAGCGGTTAGGGGTGCCTGGCTGGCTCAGTCGGTAGAGCATATGACTCTTGATCTTGCGGCTATGAGTTTGAGCCCCACGTTGGGTGTAGAGGCTACTTAAAAACAAAATCTTAAGAAAAACTATCAGAAGTTATAATTTAAAATTTTTGAATAGCTTGACATTTTTTCTTTAAATCTTATCTTCCTGGGGCTCCCGGGTGGTTCCGTTGGTTAAGTGTCCGACTCTTGGTTACGTCTTGGGTCATGATGTCACGGTTGGTGAATTCAAGTGCTGTGCCAGGCTTTCCGCTGATGGTGTAGAGCCTGCTTGGGATTCCTCTCTCTCTTCCTCTCTCTCTGCCCCTCCCCTGCTCACACACTCTCTCTCTCTTTCTCAAAAATAAATAAATAAAACGTAAAAAAAGTTAAAAAAATTTTTATCTTGCTTATGCTTCTTTGTACTGACAATGTTAGAATGTTTTTATAAGCTTATTTTGCAATTTGCAGTCACTCTACTGTGATTTATGTTTAACTCCTTTATTCAAATTTATTAACATTGTATGTTTTTTTTATAACTCAACGACTGTGACCCCACCGGCTTGTGACCAGAAAATAAAGTCACATTTACTTTAATACCCAATGTATCGCTCTGAATTGCTACCTCTCAAATTAGAAGGAAACTCACTATGTTGCGGGGTTACTCTTGGGTGGTACCCCTGAGTGAATCCGGAGTTCTTGAAAGGCCTGTCCTCAGCGCGTGCTGCCCCCTGCTGGGAGAGCAGGAACTTGCATTCACCCTCCCCCCCCCCCCCCACCAAGGGCTGTCCTCTTTGCCCTGCCTCCTCATGGCTCCTCCTACTGGTTGCCCGTGCCTCCCACGTCACCGTTCAGTCCCTGATGGTGGTCACTGGTATGCGGGATAACGGAACGAACCCCTGCAGGTCTACGGAGGTGGAGACCAGCTGGGCGCCTCCTCCCACCCACCCCGGGGGACTCTTGTTTTCACTCGCTCTGGTACAGAAATTGGCCAACCGTTGTAGGTTGGGTGATGGATGACCAAGCTATGACGCAGCCCTCAGTATTCAAGTCAAGGAGGACTGTTCGACGGTGACACTGCCCATAGTCCGAGTGGGTCAGCTGTTCAACGACCTGTGTATGCGTTAGTGGTTTTCTACATGACACGTACTGAGCATTTGCTATGCGCCCGATGTGGCATTCAGTACATGAATTGTTCCGTACCGATTCCTCCCCACGTTTAAGGAGTTGAGCACGTTATTACTATAATTCCCATTTATAGACCAGGCTTAGGTAGAGGTGGGTAATTTGCCAAAAGACATGGAGCCACCAATCAAATGTAGGACCGTCGGTCCTCAACGCCTCACTCTGCACAACCAAGGTACTCATTTTTTCAAATCTGCACGCACTGTAGTTATTTCCTCCAAGGCACACTTGGACAGACCAGGCAGTGTCTAGAACAGACCCTGTCCTCTCTTAAAGGCACACGTATCCCTAGAAGCCCCTATATTTAATTTCTCCAATTTGGCCTCAGCCAGAACCATCCAAGTCCATGAGCACATGTTTGAATTTCTGAAATCCACAGTGGGGTGGAGTAGAGGGAGGGTTCAAGGACCTAATCCTTGTCTCACAAGAGAAGACTCTCCCATACTTAATAAATCCCATACCTAAATAAATTAGCACATGCACAGGAAGATAGAAGGGAGGCCCAAGCATGCACGGGTCTGCTGGGGGAAGGATTGTGTTTCAGTGTCTCCCCAGAGTTGCCCAAGCCCTGCCGGTCCTAAGTCAGTCATGTCCCATTATATAAGGTCACTAGCGCCCTGTGCGTATAGTGCGTTGCTTTTGTAAATCATCATTTTATTGCTTGTCAAGGAGTAATGATTTCCCAATGTCAATCTTCCTGGGGAGGCAGTAGGAACAGACAAGTCCAATGGGTTCCATCTCTGTCTCGGTTTGCTATTCTAGCATCTTTAGACTCTAAATCAGAAAAGAGAAACAAAATTGGGGCGCCTGGGTGGCTCAGTCAGTTGGGTGTCTGACTTCGGCTCAGGTCATGATCTCTCACTCAGTGAGTTCGAGCCCCATGTCAGGGTCTGTGCTGACAGCTCAGAGCCTGGAGCCTGCTTCGGATTCCGTGTCTCCCTCTCTCTCTGCCCCTATCCCGCTCACGCTCTGTCTCTGTCTCTCTGTCTCTCTTAAAAATAAATAAACACTAAAAACTAAAATAAATTAACACATCTCCCTGCTCTCCCATGGCGACCTTTGACATCCCACCTTCCTGATTCCTGTGAGCCCAAGCACCTTTCTTGTTCCCAAGTCCTTCATCGGTAGTGTTATTAGACTAAATATTTTCTCTCCCTCCACTCCCAGGTTCATCTGTTGACATCTAATTTCCAGTGTGATAGTATTAAAGGTCAGACCTTTGGGAAGTACCTAGGGGATGAAGGAATAGCCCTCGCAAGTGGGATTCGTGCCCTTAGGAGCTAGCTCACTCCTGCCACCCTGTGAGGGTACAAGGAGAAGTTGACTGTCTCCTACCCAAGAGAGGGCCCTCACCAGAATCTGACAGTACAAGCACCCCGATCTTGGGCTTCCAGTCTCCAGAACTGTGAGAAATAAATTCCCGTGGTCTATAAGCTACTCGGTCGTAGCAGCACGAGCTAGGAAAATACTATCTAGCAGATAACTTAGGAAAATGATCTATCTCCCTGGTGATTTGTGCATCTGCTGCGGCAGGGAGGCCTGGATTAAACTCTCAGTGTGGATCAGGCTCCCAGCTCACCCCTCTCACCTTGCAGTTGAAGCACTGGGTCGGCGTTGGGAATTTTGGCAAAGGAAGAGGTAATTTCAAGGCCTTCAGCATCACTGTTTGAGGGAGGAGGCTCCGGGGCCAGTTTAAATCCTGCCTGTGCTTGTGAACTCCAGCCCGGGTCTGGGCAAGTTACTTCACTCGCTCGCTGGTCACAGGGGTTGGAAATAACGCCCATCCCACGGGGTTGTTGTGAAGATTGAGGACAGCGGTCCGCGTGGGGAGCTTAGAACGGGGCCTGGCGATCAAACACTGGCTGCCGATACTTAACTCCTGTATTCCCAGCGTCGGCTGCGGCGCCCGGCCCCAGCAGGAGCCCCACATTCTTGCCTCTACTGTCACCATCGGCCACCGACTGACTCACATTTCGTGATGGGCCTTGGAACAATCTCCAGGTCTGGGGGCGTGTGTGTCTGCCCTCCCAGAAAAGCACAAAAATCCTAATGTCAATCGACTATCTCCACATTTCAATCGAAGTGTGGCCCAGGAGAGAAAAAGCTCTGGAACTCTAAGCCTTAGTGAATAACAGAACTTAATGTGGGGCGCCTGGGTGGCTCAGTCGGCTGAGGGTCCGACTCTTGATCTCAGCTCAGGTCATGATCTCACAGTTTGTGGGTTCCAGCCCCACACGGGGGGGCTCTGTGCTGACAGCTCGGAGCCTGCATGGGATTCTCTCCCTACGTGTGTGTGTGTGTGTGTGTGCATGCACGCCCGCGTATGTGCTCTCTGCCAAAATAAATAAACATTAAAAAATAACAGAACTGAAGGTGATTACAAGAATCACATTTTAAAGTTTGTATCTAAATTCGTGACTTAATTAGGTCTTGTACCTTTTTTTTTTTTTTTCTCTTGACACAGAACCAGAGGGATGGGGTGTTTGGAAGGAACTTCCTTCAAAGCAAGAGGGCACTGTCTAGTCCCGCGTGCGCCTGAGGGAAATCGGAGTTAGGGCCAGTAATGAAGCTGTCCTGACACTCTGGCTGCTGGCACCGTGCTTCATTTAGAATTAAGTTGCCTTTGGCCAGAATCGGCTATATTTGTATTTCACTCTGACCTGAGAGTGAACTAATGTTCTGCCTTTGATTTATAATTATCACTCTAAGCCACCATGATGAACTTATTCCTTAACTCTTAAGAGAGAAGGAACTGCCTTTTTGTCCCAGTAAGGGTGACGTGGCAATTTTAAACTTGGGAAGAGGTCTATCTAACTGTAAGTCACCGCAGACGGTGACAGTAGTTTGTCACATCTCTGTACCCCCATGGCTCCTGCTGCCTGAGGTCTGGTACATAAGAAGCACTCAATACATGTACTATTTAACCCTTGACTCTCTCTCTCTCTCTCTCTCTCTCTCTCTCTTACATTTGAGGGTTGCCTGGGCGGCTCGGTCCATTAAGTGTCTGACTCTTGCTTTCGGCTCAGGTCGTGATCTCACGGTTCTTGAGTTTGAGCCCCATACAGGGCTCCACGCTGACAGGGCAGAGCCTGCTTGGGATTCTCTCTCTCTTTCTCTCTCTCTCTCTCTTCCTCTCTCTCTCTCTCTGCCCCTCCCCCACTTGCTCTGTCTCTCTCAAATGAATAAACTTTTCTTTTTTTTTTTTTTCAAATGAATAAACTTCTAAAAAAAGTTTCATTGAGCCCAATTTTTACTACTAATGAAATGGAGGTAGGCTACAAATGTCAAACATGAGGGATACCATAGTGGATTTAAAATGAACTTAAACACTAATGAGTAGGCTGCTATCTTAATCACTTCATTTTAGCCTGCTTAATGTATTCCGTAAGCTTCTTTGTCTTTTGTTTGTTTGTTTAGGGAGACAGTGCAAGCCGGGGGAGGGGCAGACGGAGAGAGAGAGACTCTTAAGCAGGCTCACGCTCGGCATGGAGCCTGATACGAGGCTCGATCCCACAACCCTGGGATCATGGCCTGCGCCGAAATCAAGAGTTGGGTGCTCAACCGACTGAGCTGAGGCACCCAGGGACCCCACTGTAAGCATCTTTTGACCACATGTCTTCTGCTTAACACGAAGGTAAACTCCCTCAGACCCGTGGTCTCGAAGAGGTTCTGACCGAATTAGGAGAGCACCTCTCTTTTTGTGTGGTCTGCACGCTAAATCCGTACTAAGATCTCCAAGCTTTGAGCAGAGACACGGGGAGGCCCTGAAGCAAGTGACAGCGGATGGCCAGGGCATCAGGACGTCAGGACCCAGAGGGACTGCGTTGTGGTTTGTGGCATGGGGTGGGGGTGGGGGTGGGGGTTGGTGGGTGGGGCTTCAGAGAGACTACTGGGCCATCTTTCACGTTGCAGCCACAGAAGACTTAATCCCAAAGACTGAAGTATTTGAGTTCATGTCTTACCTTCCTCGTTAGGCACTGAGATTCGTTTTTTTTTGTTTTTTTTTTTTTTAATATTGGGATGAGGTCCTTTCTTTTAAAAAAATTTTTTTAATGTTTATTTTTGAGAGAGAGAGAGACAGAGCACGAGCGGGGGAGAGACAGAGTCAGAGGGAGACACAGAATACGAAGCAGGCTCCAGGCTCCAAGCCATCAGCACAGAGCTTGACGTGGGGCTCGAACTCACGGACCGCGAGATCATGACCTGAGCTGAAGTCAGATGCTTAACTGACTGAGCCACCCAGGCACCCCTAGGCACGGGGACTCTTAAATCAGAGATGGTTCTCAAGTGCCTTCCCCCAGTTGCACCCCTCCTACGCCTTGCGGGGAGTAGATGCTTCACAAAGCAGTGTTCATTGGTTATCTTGAAGGATGGATGAAACAGTGATCGCCTTCCAGAAGGAGAATGAGAACTCACTGCCTCCTCCCTCTGCCTCTGCCTGCCCCCAGGTCTTCACAGCTGCGTGTGCTCGTGTTGTTATCCACCAGCCCATGGACTGGGATGCCATGTGTCAGAGACCTTAGCACTCTCTGTCTGCCTCCAGGGCAAGGCATCAGGGGACCTCAGACTGCATCTCAGAAACAGGCATCCTATGTTCTCCACCTTCTCCCCTGAGTTTCCTTCTTGGTTGCATGTCAGCAGCACGGGGCCTGGCTCCCCCCGCTCTACACTGAGACCAGGCCCAAACTTCTACTGCCCCCAGGAGAAAGTCTCTGCTCACGCCTGTCCACCGCCACACAGCCCCACTCTGTGACAGCTGAGGTAACAGGACCAGTCCACAGTCTTGGAACCTGGTTCTGAGGCCTGGCTGGTCCTGCCTCCTGGGGTCCAGCTCCCATCCAGAAGCAAAGCATGGGCTGGGGGGTCTTTGGTGCCCTATTCTACTGTCACCGTCTGGACCCGGACCCTTGTCCTAGTGCCCGTGCGTGCTCAGACCTCTGGAAGTCACCTGCCCAAGTACCTGACCCTGAGGATTGACAACTGTGACAAGTCTTGTCTGGTGCCCGTTCTTTCTGAATCCAACTCACCCTTCAGGCATTATGACCTCCTTATTTACTTACTTCTCCCTGCAATCAGGGACCAGGTCCTGGCCCCTCTACTGCTCTGTCCCATCCTCCTTCAGTTGCCCTTCCTGACTGAGCCTCAAGTCCTGGTGTGGACAACAGCTCAGTTAAGGGGACCCCAACGGGCCCGAATAATCAGGCCCAGATGGTGTGTGTCAACAGATTAACGTGCAAATTCCAGACTGGGATCGAAGGGACCAGATCTTCTTCATTTTTGTGACCTATATCTTTTGTGCTCTGACCAGATCCCTTAATATTTATTTGATGAGTGGATGTGCAAACAAATGAACGAGAAAGCCCGAGAGGGCTCCCCCATGGTCCTTGCCTTGTCCAGCTCAGCGTTTTCATCAGTGGGGTGCCTTTTGCGAACACCCAGTAAATGTGCTGTGGGAGATGGGATTATCAAATTGCAAAGGACAGGATGCGAGTTTATTAATACCGTATTTCTCTAATCCTACCAAGCACATGTTAAATGTCTGAGCTCGAATGTATCACACCATCAATGGCATATCATAATTTAAATTTATTTTTTTTTTCAACGTTTATTTATTTTTGGGACAGAGAGAGACAGAGCATGAATGGGGGAGGGGCAGAGAGAGAGGGAGACACAGAATCGGAAACAGGCTCCAGGCTCTGAGCCATCAGCCCAGAGCCTGACACGGGGCTCGAACTCACGGACCGCGAGATCGTGACCTGGCTGAAGTCGGACGCTTAACCGACTGCGCCACCCAGGCGCCCCTGGCATGTCATAATTTAATTGGGAGTGTCTCTTCCTTCTTCATAGGAAGTGTTTTTAATGGTGCACTTTACAATTAGAAGAGTCTTAGATTTGATGCAATACGGTATATCGGTTGCTGTAATCCACATCAAAGATGATCAACAGGATGGAGAAAAATGGAGTGATGCTCGCAAGATGGTATTCTGTCGTGATAAACAAGAGAGTCCTGCACTTAAGTTCAAAAAATCAATTGCACAAGTAAAAGATGGAGACAACTTGGCCGAAATTCAGTTCCTGTCATGGCGGCAGGAGTGGGTTTGAGCAGACTGCTAAGAGTCAATAACAATGTCGCTGTCCAAAAAGCTAATGCAACTGTAGGCTGCAGAAATAGAAATATAGTGTCCCAAAACAGGCAGAGATATCTCATTGTAATTTTCTTGGGTCAGATTGATTCTGAGATATTTTATTGGCATATTTTGAGAGGCACATTAACAAGCTGGGGCGTATATGTTTATCGAAAATGTGCTTTTGAGTTAAAACCTACATCCCTACTGACAGATGACTTTATAAGAAACAGCTTGAGTAAGTGTGTTATTGAATTTATCTTTTTTTTTTAAACAAAAAGACACATTTTATTTTATATTTTTTTTAGATTTTGGGGAGAGAGCGTGTGAGCAGGGGATGGAGGCAGAGAGACAGCATCTTAAGCAGGCTCCGCACTTAGCACGGGGCCCAACGCGGGGCTTGATCCCATGACACTGGGATCGTGACTTGAGTGGAAATCAAGAGTCAGAAGCTCAACCAACTAAACCACCCAGACTCCCTTTCTTGAATTTATCTTCAGAAAAATGTTAGATGCATTCTTCCCCGGGGGGGACTCAGAAAGTTTCCTTTCGTTTGCAGATCCAGGAATAGCTGTGTTTCCCGTTTGCTCTGATGGGCACTGAATCGTGTAAGTGTCCAGGTTACCCTTTTTGATCTGGTTGCCAGTCAGCTCAACTGGCAAATACAGGGCCTGCGTCTAGCCAAGTTCAGAGAACTGTATGTACTACGTTGGTCTTGGGGCAACATTTCCTCCATTGATTTCCCCTTCGCTAACATTTCCTTCATCATTTTTATCACGCTGCCCTATCACTTATGCTCTGCAAACCCCTCCAGGTCTCTCGTGGAATAAATTGGGAATATGAATGCATAAACACCAAAAGTAAGTATGTGAGAAACAGATGCATATTCAGAGCAGCGCAACTGGGGAAGCAAACGATGAGGAAACTGTTCCTGAGAGCGGGGGGTGACGGAGCCAAAACTATCTGGAAAGCTACTACTCTCTACCAGGAAGTGAGAGCAATCCTTACAAGTGTGGACAGGCCTGCCATATGAGAAAGCAATTGAATGTATTCTGTGAGGCTCTAAGGTGATAAAATCAGTGGAGGTTAGAGGGAGCCAGATTAAATAAGCCAAAATTAGAATGGCTACACTGTGAGATAGTGGGCTTCCTGGCTTGGGAAGTACTCAAGGGGAGGCTGGACGGCCACCTGTCACGGATGTGAAGGACGGGATCCCCGAAGGAGCTTGGGAGTCCCATCTGCCAGTGAGTTGGTGCTTCATGAAATGGAAGCCGAGGTAGGGGCTGGGGGTGGGGGTGGGGGTGCCACCTGCCCAGGGATGGGACTCTGCTGAGAACCTTGAATCTGTGGGAAGGGATTCAGGGAGGAAAGGGCCTGTAGGGAGAGAAGCCACCTCACAAGTGGGAGGACTGTCCCCTCCCCATGGGAACATCCTTCCAAGCACACTGAAAACCACACAAAGGGAAATCAGGAACACTGGATTAACACCCAGCAGCAGGGGGCCTCCACCTCTGCTGTCCCCTCCTGGAGTCTCCAGAGGGGATGGCGCAAGAGTGTGGCACTGTCGGTTCCCCAGGGGGCTTTTCAAATGCCATCCTTCACTCTGATTGGCCAACAATGACCTCATTGTTCCCTGAGGCCTTAGAAAATCACTTCTGCCCTCTCCGCCCCTCCCTCCTTTCCCAGTTCTTTACTCCAGACTCTGACAGAGGACTTCCCTGGCTGTGTATTCCTCCCCTCAAGTTCAAAACTCCCATTGTCCTCAACCCTGAAGTTCCTGGGCTGGCTCATCCTGACTTCATTAGCCCCGCAGATTCATGTCCGGCTTTGCTCAGTCCTGTCTTCCCAGCGCTGCTAATGCAGAAGCAGCTCCCTTTCCAAACTGCCCCAGACACTCCCTCCCAGCTTGGTGAGTACAGGACAGGCCTGGGGGACAGATGGAGCTGGCCCCGGATGGGAACAAGAAAGGCCCTGCCCGCCACTCCGGGCCCAGCTGCCCAGGGGTCAGCCAAGAGTAGGAGGGGACAAGGGAGCCAGCCACCCCCACCCCCACCCCCAGCAGAGGCTAAAAACAGACCTGGCCGCCCCTGCAGTTTCCAGGGATCAGAACCCTCTTCCTCCTGCCCCATTCCTGCCGTCAGGAATGCCAGAACAGGAAGCCGCAAATCACACAGCCCTGTGTGGCTTCTCACCCCGCCAGGGCCACTCGGGATGTTCGTCTTAATCTGATTTTGGCGGCGTGAACTGTCCTCCTCTCTTCGCCCACCTCCAAGCGGCCCGGACTTTGGGATGATGTACAGTCTGAGACCTCCAAAGGCGGGAACCCGGCCAAGGCCATAAACCTGGTTCAAAGTGCCGGCTGACAGTTTATGGCGAAGGGCAGACACCATTTCCTGGCCCTGGGCCTGTCCCCGCGTTGCAGAGCACCCCCGCCTGCCGCTCTCCTCAACATGTTCACAGGCGTGTGGTGTTCAACCACACCTGGTAAGCAGACACAGTTCCTGGGCCCTGGGTTTACACATGCCCGCCCGGGTCCTCTCACACCACGGGCTCACACGCCCAGGCCCTTATGTGCCGAGCTGTGGGCACCGAGGACAGGGTCACAGTAGGTACTTCAAGCCGTATCAGAGGTGGCCATCCGGAAGGGTAAGAGGGGCCTTGCTGGACGCCTTGTTTTGTCTCCTGGAGAAATGACACGCAAATGGACTCTGAGAGCAGCCTTGTGGGAAAAAGACCACAAAATAAGAGGGGCTGGAGAGAGAGGGGGCAGGCGTTTATGGTGCCGGCCGGCCGGATCGCACGCCAGGGTAACTGTAAGTGCTTTGCCAACATTGTCTAAACAAAAATGCCACATTTCTGCTTAAAAACAAGTCGCGGAACCTATCCTAACCCCCTCTGACTACAGGAAACTGGTTTCCTTCCAACATTTCCCCCGCCACGTGTCCCTGAGAACCCCCCTGGGAATTTTTCCAGGGTTGGCACAGCTACCTTGGCCAGCCGGACCCCGCCCCTCAGGCTGGGTGCAATCCCCCAAGACAGCAAAACACCAGTCACACTTAGCAAGACTCCTGCCTAAAGCTGAAGCTGAGGGCATCGCAGCACATCCACAAAACTAGCATCAACCTCCACGCCAGGTGTAGGGGTCACGGAGCCCACGGGTGACCTGACTGGATGCCACGCTGCCCGCCTTCCAGCTGGCTTCACTCAGGAAGATGCCAACGCCACATCTGAGCTTGAAGCTGGTTACAGCCCACCCGAGCCCACCAACCCTCACCCTCACAAAGCCTTGGGCTCCCCGCCTTTAAAAAAAATTTTTTTTTAACGTTTATTTCTGAGACAGAGACTGCGTGTGAGTGGGGGAGGGGTACAGACAGAGAGAGAGAATCCAAAACAGGCTTCAGGCTCTGAGCTGTCAGCACAGAGCCTGATCCGGGGCTTGAACCCGTGAACCATGAGATCATGACATGACCAAAGTCAGACGTTCAACCAACTGAGCCACCCAGGCGCACCCCCCTTTGTTTTTAATGTTTATTTATTTTTGAGAGAGAGACAGAGCATGAACAGGGCAGGGGCAGAGAGAGAGGGAGACACAGAATCTGAAGCAGGCTCCAGGCTCTGAGCTGTCAGCACAGAGCCCGACGCGGGGCTCGAACCCACGAACTGTGAGATCATGACTTGAGTCAAAGTCGGCTGCTTAACCGACTGAGTCACCCAGGCGCCCCAAGGCTCCCCTTTTTCAGGCTCTGGGAAAGGAGACTCCGGCCATCCTGACCTCCGGGACCCTGCAACCCTCCCGTCCACCCGACTATAGCCACTGATTCCTGCAGCTGGCTGGACCTTCTTCCTCACTGACAAGTGCACCAGCTCTGAAATGTCCCCTTCAAAAACCCCACCTCTGTCATGAAAAGACATGGAGCAACCTTAAATGTGTGTCACTAAGTGAAAGATGCACATCCGATATGGCTGCCAGCCCTGTGACATTCTTGGCGAGGCGAAGCTATGGACACCGCCTAAGATCAATGATTGGTGAGGGGCTGGGGGAGGAAGGACAAGGATGAATGGGCGCCCTGAGGATTTTTAGGGTATGATACCCTACGGATGGATGCGTGTCATTATGCATCAGTCCAAACCCGTACAATGTGCCAACGGTGACACCCAACGTAAGCCACGGACTTTGCGTGGTTGTGACGTCTCGGTGTGGGCCCACGGTCTACCCACCGCAACAAACGTACCACTCTGGTGGGAGGCATTAGTGATGGGGGGCACCACGCAGGTGTGGGGGCAGGGGGTGTGTGGGAAATCTCTGTCCTTTCACCCAGGTTTGCTGTGGACCTAAAAACTAAAGTCTGTGTAAAGACAAATTCCAACTAACTTCCTGTCCTTCCAGCCCACACGTTCTCGTGCTTTCTGGGCTACAACTGTTTGATGACACTGAGAGTGTCTCACTCTTCAGCAGCCCTTCCAGTCTTCGCGTCGCGCCTCCTCCTCCTTTGATCCCAGGGCCCATCCTGATAAACACTCCCTTGCAAATCTCCCCCCCCCCACCCTTCCCTTGCTCATCCCTCTCCTGGCAACACCCTCCTTCTGGCCACCCCTCTGTAACTGCTTTCTTCCCACCTGTGCCCAAGCCACAGGACGTGCCCAGAGAAACTCTTCCACCAGGCTGGCCTGGGCACCTCCAAGTTCACGACCACAGGTGTTCAGAGCCGCCCAGCACGCCCAGTGCTTCCCACCGTCTGGGTAACTGCCTCACATCTTCTAGCTCTTGACTCAGCCTTTCCACACTTTCCGCCTCGTATACCATCCCCAGGAGAAGCGCTCACCTGGTACTTCATGGAAAAAAATACAAACTTTTAACAGGAACGCTCTCATCCTTGCATCTCCAAATCTGGAGTCCTACCTGCTGTTCCACCAGCCTCCTCTTCTCCAAGCCAGCTGAGGGGGTTGAAGCACCCTTCCCTTCTCCATCCAAAGCCAGTCCATTGGCTTGAGGCCGAGACCCCTCATTTTCTCTCTCCTCTTCCGCGGGCTTCGCTCCTACAGAGACCCCAACATCTCCTGTGTCATCAAGTTCCCCCCCTCCCTAGGTCGTCCCTTTATAAACATACTTTTTATCCACTCCTCTTGGAAAAGAAAAGACACATTATAAGACGCTTAATACCACTAGCCATCAGGGAGGGAAATGCTCATCAAAATCACAACGGGATACTTTGCACCTGCTGGGATGGCTATGATCAAAAGGACAGAAAATAATAAGTGTTGAAGGGACGACTGGGTGGCTCAGTGGGTTGAGCATCTGACTCTGGATCTCAGCTCAAGTCTTCATCTCAGGGTCATGAGTTCAAGCCCTGCATTGGGCATGGAGCCTACTTTTAAAAAGAGAGAGAGAGAGAGAGAGAGAGAGGAAAAAATATAAGTGTTGGAGAGGATGTGGGAAATTGGAACCCTCCCACCCAATGAGTGGGAATGTAAAATGGTGCAGCCACTTTGGAAAACAGTCGGGCAGTACCTCAAAAAGCTAAACACAGAGTTACCATGTGACCCAGCTACCCCAGCAAAATGAGAACACATGTCCACACAAAAATCTGTACAAGGATCTCCTAGCAGCATTATTTATAATGGCCGAAAGAGTGGAAACGACCCAAATGTCCACGAACGGATGAATGGCTAAATAAAATGTGGTCTGTTCGTACAATGAATACTATTTGGCAATAAAAGAAATAAACGAGCAATACATGCTCCAACGTGGATGAAACTTGAAGATCATGGCCAGTACGTAAAAACCAGACACAAAAGGCCACATATCATTCCATTCATATGAAATGCCTAAATAGGCAAATATGTAGAGAAAGAAAGAAGATTCGTGGTTGCCTAGGGATGAAGGAGTTGGGAAAGTGTGTGGTGACGGCTAGTGGGAACAGAATTTCTTTTGGGGGTCATGAGAACGTTCCAAAGTTGACTGTGGACATGGTTGCACAACTCTATGAAAATCCTAAGAACCACTGAGCTGTATACTTCACACTAGTGAGCGGTAGGATGTGTGAATTATATCTCAGAAAGCTACTGAAGCACAGATAAAAATCCTTGAACCCTCAACCCTCGGCCCCATCTGCTGCCCCATTTTCTGCTCCCCCTCACAGCGAAACCTTTTGGAAAAATTGTTTTTACCCACTATCTCTACTTTCTCACCTCCATCCATCATTTATGGTGTCCGTCACGGTTACTATTTATCATTATTATTGTTGTTGTTACAAGCTTGCTATTTATGTTGGGGCCACTGGTGCAAGGACTTGGGTCACTTGTGCTCCGTGGCTTGTGACCGTCATCTGTCGCGAGAGCAAGGTCCCTCTGCATTTTCTTTTGTTTTCTTCCCTCCACCACCAATCTGGACTCTCCTTTCCTGCCCCGCCCCAGACACACACGCTCAAGTACACTTTTGTCTGCATTTGCACAACTTTTGCAAAAACGGTGGTACCGTTTTGTGTCTGTGGGTTTTTCGTGTGCACAAATAGCTCAGTGCTAGCCCCTTCTCGCTGAGACCGCAAGCACACAGGGGAGAGTGTGGTCTGGAAACCCAGCTCTGCCTCTTACTACTTGATGCAAGTGATTTAATCTTCACTGCTCCCACCCCATGACTGTAAAATAAAGACTCGGGGCACAAACACTCACAAATATATACTGAGGGACTTCTATGTGCCAGGCACCGTTCCAGACACAAATCCCTGCCCTCATGAAGCTTGTATCTAGCATTGCTGTAAAGATGAAATAAATTAGGGGCGCCTGGGTGGCTCAGTCCACTAAGTGTCTGACTTCGGCGCAGGTCAGGATCTCGCCATCCCCGAGTTGGAGCCCCACGTCGGGCTCTGTGCTGATAGCTCAGCCTGGAGCCTGCTTTGGAATCTGTGACTCCCTTTTTCTCTGTCCCTGCCCCACTCACGCTATGCCTGTGTCTCAAAAAATAAATACATGTCAAAAAAAATTCTTTTAAGATGAAATAAATTAGAACATGAAAGATCCTATGTGTATCATATTTTCTTTTTTTGTTTACTTAACATCCTGTATGAAAATATCTGTGTATTTGTTGGACATATATTTCCACCTTTCCTATTACTGTGGGCAGTGCCCCATGGTTGCATCCCTCACACTTTATCTGCTTATTCTCCGGTAAGAGAAATGTGGATTGTATGAGAAGACTCAGAGACAAGTGTATTCAGAACAGAAAATCAGAAGTTTATATGCAAAGAAGCACAAAAGAGTCAGCTTTGAGAACAAATGGTTTTGCAAATAAAAGCCACAACAGGTATTTAAAGCTACAAAGTTACCAGTGCTAACCAAGCTTTCACTCATCTGTTCATGGGAGGAAAAGAACATTTGTTATTTTCGTAAGACTTTCCTCTCCGTGGAGGTGATCGCCAGCTTCAGACACCAGCATTGCCAAAGTGAAGAATAAAGTTGTTACCTTTAGTCAGTAACATATGGGATACGCTTAAGGCTTTCATTTAGCTTGGGGAACAGAAGCAAAGATAAACGTGTCATTTGCTATAGCAGTTCTTACTGAGGTTTATCTCTGCGTATGAAGTGTCCTTTTCTGAGACAGTGCAGTCTGGTATACAGCAAATTATCTGAGGACAAAGAAGCAGTCTTGCAAGAAAATAAACAAAAAGGAAAATTAATTAATTAATTAATCAATTCATTAGTTAAATGCCATCACAAGTGTTTGGTAAGACGGGCAGGGGCACCTGGGAGCCTCTGTCGGTTGACGGTCCAACTCTTGATTTCGGCTCAAGTCGTGATCTCAGGGTTCTGGGATCGAACCCCGAGTTGGACTCCATGCTGAGTGTGGAGGCTGCTTGAGATTCTCTCTCTCTCTCCCTCTGCCCCTCCCCCACTCATGCTTGCGCTCGCTCTCTCAAATAAAAACTTTTTTAGAAAGGGGCAGAGAGAGATTTGATACACAGACTGGAGAGGAGAAGACAATGGGCCCACAGAGGCAGAGAATGAAGAATGTAGATCTAGAATTTCTATTACTCCTCGAGAAGGAATTCTAGAAGGAGAGAGACATTGTAAAGCAAAGAATAGTACAACAAAATCTCCTAGAGCTGAGGAAAGAAAAATATCTTAAATCGAATGGGCCCTTGAACACATGCACACTAAAAACGAATAATAATAAAATAAAAGACCCTGCCCTGTACACAGTATGGTGAAATTTCAGAACAAAAGACAAAAATATAGTAATTTGAAAATATGCCATGGAGCTAAAACACTTCACCTAGAAAGATTAAAATTCTGATTCTCATTCGTTCTCAACACTTCACCTAGAAAGATTAAAATTCTGATTCTCATTTGTTCTCATTGATAACATTGTAGACAAGAAGGCAGGCCTTGGTGTTCAAGGCCTGAGTTCAAATTCTGCTGGTACCACCTACCGGCTGGTGGGCACCCTAGCATAGAACCGAGAACCTAAGAGTCCGTTCAGGCCACAGTTCAACATTCAGTCCACTCAGAGGCCAGTGGTTCAAAAATGGGTAGGTTAGCAAGCCTCGTAAGTTTCCTTACTGTTAGTTCTGGCAAGCCATACCTCTATAACATCCTACATGGCCGTCATCCCTGAGAGCGAGTAAGGGCAGCATAAGAAATACAGGAAGTCCAAGGTGTCCTTGTAAACCATGAGTGACAAACCAGAGAATGTGGATCTGATCTGGTACGAAGACCTGCCCTGTGTTGCTCAGGAAGTGAAAAGAAATTAAAAATCACAATGTTCATAGTAACCCCGATTTCCCACTTAAGGAAATCTGTCAGTACTGGGACCACGTTCCGACGCGACAACGGCAACAACGATGAAAAGAAGCAGTTTTGTTTCCAAATTGTTGCCACAACATTATGATGTCCATTCTCACGCCTGCCCCTCGTGGACATGAGTTTCTGTGCATGGAAACTATCTAGTAATACATTTAAAAGGAGCGGAGAGGAAGCGGACGAATACAACAGAATATATTATAAAATTGAACAGAATAAATGTTCCAATGAAAACCAAAGCTTTCAAGGTTTACATTTTTTTTAATGCTTATTTATTTTGAAGGAGAGAGAGAGCATGAGTGGGGGAGGGCCAGCGAGAGAGGGAGACCCGGAATCCGAAGCAGGCTCCAGGCTCTGAGCTGTCAGCACAGAATCCAACACGGGGCTAGAACTCACAAGCCATGAGATCATGACCTGAGCCGAAGTTGGATGCTTAACAGACTGAGCCACCCAGGCACCCCAAGATTGTCAGGTTTAATAGAGTATTTTGGATGAGCTGCCTAAACATTAGGCTACAGAAAATCTGAAAGGAAAAAGAGAAAAAATATGCTATTTGAAAACTAAGCAAAAGAAAGTTTGTATTACTGCATTAAAATCACACAAAGAAGATATTACAGCAAAAGCCATTACTAGCTACAAAGATGTACTCTTCACAGTGGTAAAATATTCAATCTACCAGGAAGATATAAAATTTTAAGTCTGCATGCAGCTATGAAATAGCCTCAAAAGTGTAGAAGTAAAAACTGCCAAATGTAAAAGAAGAAATAGACAAATTCCCCAATGCTAGAGATTTTAATACACCCTATCTCGGTATTGACAGAACAAGCAGATTAAAAACATAGAAAGGGTTTAGAACATATGAAAAAAACAGTATCAGCAAAACTGACCTAATTAACATGTAGAGAGTACTGCACCCAACATCTGTAGGATACACATTCTTTTTAATTGCACATGAAATATTTAGAAAAATTGACCATATGTTTGGCCATAAGACAAGTCTCAACAAGTTTCAATGAAATGAAATCTTGCAGAAAGCATTCTTCAGCCACAGTGAAATTTAGCTAAAAGTCAGAAACAAAATTATAGCATATATATATATATATACACACACACATATATATGTATACGATGTATATATACATATACGTATATATGTGCATATATGTATACATATACATATGTGTGTGTGTGTGTATATATATATATATACATGTTCTCCAAATGTTTGAAAATTAGGTGATTTACTTCTAACTAACCTATGGATAAAATATGATGTCACCAATGCAAAATATAAAATATTTAGAACAATAATGAAAATAGTACACATCAGAATTTATGTGATGAAATTAATGCTATTCTTAGGAAGGTATAATTCCTTTTTGTTTTTCAATGTTTATTTGAGAGGGAGAGAGAGAGCATGCACACACACAGGGGAGGGGCAGAGAGAGAGGGCAGGACAGAAGATCTGTCCCCAAGAGGATCCCCAGAGGATCTTGCGAGGGGTCAAGCCCCAAGCAAGGCTTGACCTCATAAACTCTGAGATCATAATCTGAGCCGAAGTCAGACGCTTAATAGACTGAGCCACCCAGCCTCCCTGGGGATGTATAATTCTTAATGCACCCATTAGAAAAGAAGAAAGTCTATCACTCACCCCAAGAAAGCAAATTGATCCCCAAGAAAGTAAATAAGATAATAAAGACAAGAGCAGAAATGTATGAAATATAAGATAAACATATAATAGATATAATCAATATAGTCAAAGGTCAGTTATTCGAAAAGATTAATAAAATGTTAGATCATTGGCAAGACTGATTTTTTTTTTTTTTAACACAGAAGAGGGAACCAATGCCCCGACCTCACACTCTTCTTTTCTCTAACCTCCAGTGGGGCTTATCTTTTTAATTCAAACATTAGAGAGATGATAAGGCATTAGGAACAACTTTATGCCAATTAATTTAAAAATTTTGATCAAATAAATTTCCCAAAAACATAATTTACAAAAAGGAAAAAAAAAAAAGAAATCCTAATAATCATTAATTATTATAGAAATTGAAGCCATAATGAAAAACCTTCCTCCCCCCCCTCCCCCCCAAAAAAAAAGAAATTCCAGGGGTGCCTGGCTGGCTCAGTTGAAAGAGTGTGTGACTCTTGATATCGGGGTCATGAGTTCGAGCCCTGCATTGGGTGTGGAGATCACATACATACATACAATACATATATACATACATTAAAAAATTCTCCAGGTCCAGATGACTTCACTAGCAAATTTTACCAACCACTTAAAGAAAAAATAATAATATCAATGTTACATATACTCTTTCAGAGAATAGTAAATCAGGGGGATATCTCCCCAACTCATTTTGTGAGGCAGATATAACCTTGACTTTAAGGTTGTCTCTCTAGTTCATAACAAGAAAGGAAACTATTAGGCCGATCTCACTTATGAACACAGATGTAAAAATCTTAGACAAAATATTAGCAAGCCAAATCCAGCAGTGTATAAAAAAGGATACCACATCATGACCAAGTTGGGTTTATTCAGGAATGCAAATTGGTTTAGTTTTCAAAAATTAATAAATATAATCAACACAGAAAATAGGAAAAATTATATGAATTCTTCATTTGATTAAATTGAACATACATGTGTAATTAAAAAAGAACCCAGGGCACCTGGGCGTCTCAATTGGTTAAAAAAAAATTTTTTTTTTTAACGTTTATTTATTTTTGAGACAGAGAGAGACAGAGCATGAACAGGGGAGAGGGTCAGAGAGAGGGAGACACAGAATCCAAAACAGGCTCCAGGCTCTGAGCTGTCAGCACAGAGCCCGACGCGGGGCTCAAACCCACAAACCATGAGATCATGACCTGAGCTGAAGTTGGCCGCTTAACCGACTGAGCCACCCAGGCGCCCCTCAATTGGTTAAAGCATCCAACCTCGGCTCAGGTCATGATCTCATGGTTCGTGGGCTCGAGCCCCGTGTCGGGCTCTGTGCCGACCACTCAGAGCCCGGAAACTACTTCGGATCCTCTGTCTCCCTCTCTCTTTGTGTCCCTCCCCAGCTCGCGCTCTGTGTCTGTTTCTCTCTCAAAAATAAATAAACATTAAAAAAAAATTTTTTTAAACTATTTCACACACACACACACACACACACACACACACGTGCGCGCACATTATCCTAAGTGGAGTGTGTTAAGTATGCCACCCCTTTCCCTTTGGGGCTCTGTCCTACACATCACTCAACCTCATTACTGAAAAGTGAAATGGAAATTAAAACCTCTAAGAAGTACCATTTCAGACCCACGTGAATAGCTAGAGTAAAAAGACTGACAAAACTAAGTGTCAGCAAGGGTGGGAAAAGCAGGGACTCTCATACTTTGCTGTTAATGTGTAAATTAGCGTAATCACTTTGGAAAACAGATTGACTTGATCTAGCAAACTTGCACAGGAACCCAGCAATTTCATTCCAAGGCACATACCCTAGAGCATGGTTCTCAGACTTTGCTCCGAAATTAGCACACCTGGAGGGCTTGTTAAACACAGATTGCTAGAAGCCTGGCTGGCTCAGTCAGTAGAGGATGTGACTCTTTTTTTTTTTTTTTTTTTAGTGATTTATTTATGTTTGAGAGAGAGACAGAGAGTGAGTGGGAGAGGGGCAGAGAGAGGGAGTCACAGAATCTGAAGCAGGCTCCAGGCTCTGAGCTGTCAGCACAGAGCCCGACGTGGGGCTCAAACTCACCAACCGTGAGATCATGACCTGAGCTGAAGTCGGACGCTGAGCCAACTGAGCCATCCAGGCGCCCCAAGAGCATGCGACTCGATCTCGGGGTAGTAATGAGCCACATGTTGGGTGGCTCAGTTTTTATTAAAAACTTAAAAATAAAAATAAAATCTTCAAAAAATAAAATAAAATCTTAAAAAAAAAACCAAAACACCCATAGATTGCTAGACCCCTCTTCCAGCATTTCTGATTCAGTAGGCCTGGAGAGAGAATTCAGATTTTTCATTTCTAACAAGTTCCCAGGTGATCTGATGCTGGGACCACGTTTTGAGAACCACTACCACAGAGAAATTCTTGCACACGTGCAGCGGGAAACACGTACAAGAAAGTCTATAGTATCATTGTCTTAATAACAACAACAACAAAAGATAAATAACCCAAGTGGCCGTCAACTGTAAATTAGACAAAGTGTGGTATATGGAACACCAGCGAGCACTACAAAGAAATGAAACACATCAACACACATCACCATGGATGACTCATGAATAAAAATAGCCAATCAAAGAAGGATACACAGAATATGATTCAATGTAATTCAAGTTCAAAAACCAGCAAAGCTGAGAAGATGGTCTTTAGGGATCCCTAGATGTTAAAGCCATAAAGACAAGCTATGGAATGAAGGATCTGTGAGTGGAAGGCATACAGCGTACTTGATCTGGAAACTGATGCTCTATTCTGACTGGTGATTGATGACACAGAAGTTGGTTTTTTTTTTTTCAACGTTTATTTATTTATTTTTGGGACAGAGAGAGACAGAGCATGAACAGGGGAGGGGCAGAGAGAGAGGGAGACACAGAATCGGAAACAGGCTCCAGGCTCTGAGCCATCAGCCCAGAGCCCGACGCGGGGCTCGAACTCACAGACCGTGACCTGGCTGAAGTTGGACGCCTAACCGACTGCACCACCCAGGCGCCCCCAGAAGTTGGTTTTTTAATTATTCTTTAAACTGAACAGATCTACCCTTGGACCAGCCTCTGAGGAACACTGTCCCAGAGCCTCACCGTGGAGCCGTCAAAGCTGGGCACCTACACCAGTATTTTCTCCAAGTCTGGTTCACCCATCCCTGGAAAGTAAGCGTGACATGGTCCAGGCCTGCACCTGCGTCCAGTTCAGGGTGAAGGTGGGCTGGCCTGGCCTTCCCACCGTCTTCTGAGCAACTGGCGAGGCCAGAATACACATTCTCACCTCCACAAGGACGAGTCATAATTAAGCAACAGTGCATGTAGTCCAAACCCGTATCTAGGAAAGAAACATTTTTCTCCCAGAAACACAATCAGTAGAGATGTGCCTTGTCCCACAGAAAATGAAAACTATTTTCCATTACTATGCAAGGGAGTTGAGCATCTGAAAGCCAGGCTCTCAGACCTGTCATTCCAGAAAAGGGTCTGTGTCCTGTATCTGCATAACAAAAGGTCTTTAGGAGTGTTTTGGGTTTTTTTTTTTCCAGGACAATGAAGTAGTCTGCCTCAAAGTTAACCCAGGGCAGAAAACTCCTAATCTTCAAATGAAACCCTGACTGTGTTGTTTCCTCTGTATGGAAGCCTCTGTTGTTGCCTTCTTCTCTCCCTCCCCTCTCTGCCTTTAAATCAGCAGTAACTTCCTCCTCCACACCAGTCACCTCCATTCGTGCATATCTTTGCCCTGTTAGAAAGTTCTTTCTTTATTGAAATATTTCTCACGAGGAGCCTTCAGCCAGTTGGTTCTGCTTTGCCCCTTGGGGCCAGAGTGTAAATCTAATCCCTCTTCAACATGACAGCCTTTGAAATAGGTTAAGACAGTTACCACGTCTTCCTGGTATTTTCTTTTTCTCTCAGTCCCTCGACCATCTCTCATACGGCAATTTTGAACTCCTCCTCCGTCCTGGTTGATGTGTTCTTAGATTGTACTGAGTCTCTCCCCAACATAAAGAGGGGAGCCTGACTTCCAGGTAAGTTCCTGTTTTCTCTCTACTTGCCTTTTATTCATTGGTGGGGCCCTGCAAGTTACACTGATAAAGACAAATGAATGAGAGAAAAACAAAAGTTTATTGGCATGTGCATCGGATACAGATGGGAGTGCTCTGTGATGGGTAACTCAGAGGGGTGGTTAGAGCTTTGGCGTGTATAGGATCTTAATAGAAGAGTGATACATTTGTAAAGAAATTTGTAGAGAAGCCACCTGAGTTTCTAGGGTGGCAAATATATAGGAAAACCAATGGTAGACAAGGGCTAGTTTTAGCATAGTTGGTTATATACGTTCCTTTGGTGCCGGGCTCTGGGCTGATAAGGGTCTCAGTTATCTCTGGTGATTAACTTCTTTCTTTCCCAGTTGAGAAGGGAGGAGGGGACACCATTCCAAATTTATGTTCCGCTTTGAGGCAACTGGGGAGGGCAGAGAGCTTTCTGGCACCCGCTTTGAGCTTTCTGGTACCTGCTTTTTCTCAACTGCCTCCAGCTCCAAATAATCCTGGGGCCAAAGCAGCATGTTCTGCTACCCTTCACAGTCCTGATACGACCAGTCTGGACGGCAACAGGATCATCAAGCCCCCCTGTTCTAGATAGAATATGCCTATTAATGCCACGGTTTTAATGATGATGATGTGCGTAGCTTCAGAAGCAATTACTGACTGACGCCAAGGGTAGGTACTGGAGGAGGAAAGAGAAGGAAATTAGTTTGTCTTTGAGAAAGCAGAAGCTATTACAACCATTTTTGTGAAATGTTTGTTATTGATGGCCTCGTTGTCACACAGCACAATAACAGCTGATGTCAAAACCTGAAGGGCTGCCAAACAAATGAGGGATTTGTCAGATCACATTTGCCATGCATTGAATTTGACAATAGCAGTTAACTCCAGATAAGTGGCCTCAGTCTGCAGAGTGTGAAGTTCATTGTATTAGTAACAGATAAACCCTGAAGGCTCAGTGATTTAACACAATGAAAGTTTATTTCTTGTCTCTTTCTTTCCAACTGGAGCCTCTCTAGAGGTGGCTCTCTCCTAAGCAGGGATTCTGAGATCCAGCTTCCTGTTTTGCCGTTGTCAACAGGCTGTCCCCCAGATTGTCCTGCCCTGGGGGGGGGGGGGGGGGAGGGAAGACTGTTTCACTCCAACCAGCCAGAGGGGAGAACATGGAACATGGATGGTCACCCGTGGGAGGCCTTTGGGCCATGTGTGGGAGTTGAGGACATCACGTCTGCCAATAAGCTATTGGCTAGAACTCACAGGGCCAACCTAGCCACGGGGAAGCTGGGAAGTACAGTCTAGGTATGTGCCTAAGGAGCAGAATTATTATTATTATTATTATTATTATTATTATTATTATTATTATTTGTCTCTTAACAATCCAATGTGGGGGTTCCTGTATGGGTGGCCAATAACATCTTGAATCACCGTGAAAGGCATTTGACCTCATGAGCCTCTGAAGGGGAACCTCCAGGGGTCTCTGGACCGCGCTTTGAGACCACCACCCTAGAGTATTAGATGACCCTTAGGTGGGCTAATTTTCCCACACGACAGTAGTACATTAAAAGGACATGCGGTAATCTTTTGCCTTCTTCAACATTTCATACTCAGAATTAAAATGTCCTTCTGTGTTCTGCCTTCCCGAGGCTCAATTCTAGGGGCCTCCCCTCCACATTTGGGGCCCCTGCAATTCATCCTGACATCTCAGTCCTTGATTATGTCAGTGCCGTCTTCTTGTCTGTGGCCTATGACCTCTTCACATCGGTTATATTCAGCTCAGACAGTGTATTGCCCTCCCCAGGGGCAGATCTCAGCTGTCTGTCCCTGCTGACTCTGTTCCTTTCTTTGCTCCTTGAAAATGACCAACAGAGAAGCATCAATGCTCCCCCGCTGCCTCCCAGCACCCCCTATACTGGCATCCCTTCTCCTGGGCCTTCCTGACAGGCACTGCCCTCCTGCTCAGCCCTAGCAAATTGGACTGGAGGCTCCCTCACCACTCAGAAGCCTGTGGTGTTCCATGCCTCAGTGGCCCAGGGGACCCTCTGTCCCCTCCTCACGCCCACATGGCACAGGCACACCTGTGCACTTCCCAGCACTCCCAGCAAGAAGGTGTTCAGGCTCCAAGGTAACTCTATCTTAGATCCTGTCCCTTCATTGCCGTCCAGTGGGAGATAAAGACGGGGCAGAACTTCCCGCTCCTGTCTGCTGTTAGAATTTCCAGAGCGGGGCGCCTGGGTGGCTCAGTAGGTTAAGCATCCAACTCTTGATTTCAGTTCAAGTCATGATCTCCTGGTTCACGGGTTCGAGCCCTGAGTTGGACTCTGCACTGACAGCGTGGAGCCTCCTTGGGATCCTCTCTCTCCCTCTCGCTCTGCCCCTGCCCCTGTTTGCATGCCCTCTCTTCCCCCATGGCCTCTCTCTCTAAATAAATAAATGAGCTTAAAAAAAAAAAAAAAGAGGGGCGCCTGGGTGGCGCAGTCGGTTGAGCGTCCGACTTCAGCCAGGTCACGATCTCGCGGTCCGTGAGTTCGAGCCCCGCGTCGGGCTTTGGGCTGATGGCTCAGAGCCTGGAGCCTGCTTCCGATTCTGTGTCTCCCTCTCTCTCTGCCCCTCCCCGTTCATGCTCTGTCTCTCTCTGTCCCAAAAATAAATAAAACGTTGAAAAAAAAAAAAAAAAAAGAATTTCCAGAGCTCTCCCCATCTCCCATCACTGCTCTTTCCCCAGGTGTGTGTCTAGAATGGTAAGGTCTCTGGGCGGAAACCCGTTCTCTTTGTACTTCAAGTCTCTCGGTCTGTCTACAGATGGTGTCTTTTGAACCCCAAAGTCAGGAATCGGGTGTCTGCTTCTTGCCTGACAAGTTCCCCACCCTGGGGCACGCGGCAGCCTCACACCTCCACATACAAATGCCAGGGGCGGTGGAAGAGAAAAGCCAGACCCTGAGCTTAATGTCTCAAGTCTCAGTCTGCCATGTACGAACATGAGCACAAACGGGGTAAGTGGTTTCTGGGCAACAATTATCCTTAAAGGCACTTTTGAGAGAAAGAGGGCTTCTTCCAAAGGCATGGCTTTAAAGCGAGCCCGTTGGGGCTGGTCACACCAGCCTGCCAGCAGCCCGTGGGGTCAGGGGCTGGGGTGTTTGGGGAAGACTAGGGGAGAAGAAAATCTTAACACCGGAGGTGCCCTCTGGAGGGAGATGAGACGTGCCCCTCCAGGCCATTTTATCTAGAAAATTCTCTTCTTCCAGGCTCGCCTCCTGCCCTCAGCTCCTGCTTTGCTGAAACCCAAGGAGGCCCTCTCCCTCTTTTCTCTCGGCTCCTTGATGTGCTTCCTCAATCTGGGCGGGGCTGTGACTGCTGGGCAGGGGAAACCCAGGGAGCAGGAAATGCTGCGAATGATGTAGCCAGCACCCCATCTGTCCCCCAGGACCCAGCCCCAAGAGGTGCCAGGTCGCGCGTTGCCACGATCCCCGGATTTCTGAGCACTGAGCTCACCTGCTGTCTGACAAAGACTTTCTCCTCAAGCAAATCCTAGCCGGGTTCCTCTGAACGTTCTTTGCACCTAGGCCCTCAGGCTGGGTTTCCGTGTTTGGCTCTACACTGCCCAATTTTAGCAAGAATCCTGCTGAGTCAGTTTAGTGAGAATATCTCGTCATCCTCATATTGGATCAGATATGGCTTGGCCTGCCTTTCCCTGGCCTGCCTTCAGCAGGAATCCTGGTAAGTCAATTTAGCCTTCCTTCTGTTTTCTCTTAGTTTTCCATCCACCCCCGCCCCCTCGGCCTGTTCCTTGGCCATAAATTCCCACTTTTCCTTGTTGGATTCAGTAGAGCCCAATCTCTTTCCTCCATGGCAAAACCCCATTGTACCTATCACAACAGTCCCCCCCACCCCGAATAAAGTCAGCCTTACTGTGCTTTACCAGGGCCAGGAATAATTTCTTCTTTAACAGATACAATATTTTCTCTTTACCATCTCATACCAAGGCTCACAGGCAAGAACGCTGAAGCCTGGGAGGCTCCTAAGGCCCCCCAGGAAATGTGTAGATGAGCTGAAAATAAGTCCTTTCTGGGACAGCAGGTAATGATACCCGCTCTCCCCGAGTCTTACGTAGTTTCGTTGTGCCCGGCGAGAGACACCTCAACCCTGACCGCCAGAGAGGATCACGGCACTGCCTTTCCCCGCTGCTGGACCCCGGAGGAGCAGAGCCACAGGAGAGAGGCCAACCCTGCAGAGAGGCCGTGAAGTCACAAAGGCTGAAGAATAAATCACAACAAAAGAAGTCCAGAGGCGACCGTGGACAGGACTGCCGTGTGACCCATAGAGAAGGGAGTTCCGAAAGAGTAGCACGGGAATTAATGCCAGCATGCCACACGCACTGGAGACCGCACAGCCTTCACGGTTATGCCACCAAATGCGGACGCATGTGTGTGAAGTTTGGTTCCGATCCAACCCACGGTATGTCCTGTAACAGCGGCAACACGGCCGAAGGAACGCTGTGCTGAGCAGGCATTGGGATATGGTGCGGCACGGTCTGCCGCAGAAAAGAGACAGGGGGCAAGATGGTGGTGGAGAAGGTTCTCCTCTTGACCAGAACTGTGGAGAATGTTGCCTCCTGAGGTCCTGAGGATGGGAGGGTCCAGCCAGGGCAGTAAATAGTTGTACTCAAATAGTGACTGAGTTAAAGGGCACCCTAAAGACCAGGGGGGTGATGGTAGAATAAATTGCATTTGGTCATATGTACCAATAAAAATCCTGGTGTTGAAGAGTGTGCTAGGGGCACCTGGGTGGCTCAGTTGGTTAAGCGTCTGACTTCAGCTCAGGTCATGGTCTCGCAGTTTGTGAGTTCGAGCCCTGCATCGGGCTCTCTGTCGTCAGTGTGGAGCCTGCTTGGGATTCTCTCTCTCTCTCCCTCGCTCTCTGCCCCTCCCACCCTCAAAATAAATTAAAAACTTTTTTAAAAACAGCGTGCCAGGAGCACCTGGGTGGCTCCATCAGTGGAGCGTCCTGACTCTTGATTTTTCGGCTCAGGTCACGGTCCCAGGGTTGTGGGATCAAGCCCCACATCAGGCTCTGTACTGAGCATGGAGACTGCTTAAGATTCTCTTTCTCTCTCCCTCTCCCCGCTCTCCCTTGCTCATGCTGTCTCTCTTTAAAAATAAAATAAAAATAAAAAGTGTGCCAGATGCTAACAGGGGCATCACAGATACGAAAATACTGGAATGGCACAGAGATGACCATGTCCCCTGTACTTGACAACTTATACCGTCATGAAGCACTCCATGTTTGGGGGCACTTTCTGTATGACGAAAGTATTTCTCATAAATACGTGTTCTTTCTCAGCGTCTCCAAAATAACCAACACAGCGGTTAAAAAAAAAAAAAGACTGGAAGTAAGTCAAGATGTCCACGGTGCTAATTCCCAGTCCACGAAAGCATGAATGATTGCTCTTTCCTTTTCTGTACCTTCTGTATTTTTTAATTTTCCAAAAACAAAATGAAAAGGCATCAAAATAATGAAAAGAAGCACAAACTGGTTGACACCCCTAGGGTCTCACAGGTGTAATCTTACTTAATCCTCAAGACATCTCTATGGGACACAGATTATTATCCCCACTTTCAGATGGGGAGAGAGACAGGCTGGAGCTGTTAAATCATCTCAAGTTCATATAGCTAGTACATGAATGAATCTGCACTTAAACCCAGGTCTTTTTAAATGTTTAATTATTTATTTTCAGAGAGAGAGAGAGAGAGAGAGAGAGAGAGAGAGAGCAAGTGGGGGAGGGGCAGAGAAAGAGAATCCCAAGCAGGCTCTGTGCTCTCAGCACAGAGCCCGCCATAGGGCTCGAACTCTTGAACCACAAGATCATGACCTGAGCCGCAATCAAGAGTCAGACACTTAACCAACTGACCCACCCAGGGGCCCCTTGAACACAGATTTTTTTTTAATTCTTTTTTAACATTTATTTATTTTTGAGAGACAGAGAGAGACAGAGCATGAGCAGGGGAGGGGCAGAGAGAGAGGGAGACACAGAATCCGAAGCAGGCTCCAGGCTCCGAGCCGTCAGCACAGAGCCTGATGCGGGGGTTGAACTCACAAACCGTGAGATCATGACCTGAGCCGAAGTCGGCCGCTTAACCGACTGAGCCACCCAGGTGCCCCGAACCCAGGTTTTTTGACTCTAGATTGCACATTCCTTATTCCACTCTCCCTGTTTCTCAAGAATAGCATATTCTTCCAAGAGCTAACACAACAAGATACATCAGAAGGAAAGCCACTGGTCTTCTGCTGTTACCCAGGATGAGTGATGGGGCTGCAAATACCTGGGAGTGACCAGGAGAGCATACTGGTCCACCCCAGACTAGGTGACAGGTGACTGCGGAGACCTAAAGACATATGGCCTCTGGAGGAATGAGCATGGCTAGCTCATGCTCTCAAGGAATCCTCAGATCAGAGCTTAAAAGTACACCTCCTTTTTGTAAATCTCTGCAGCATCCTATAATGTATGGACCTGCACACAATCTCGATCAGTCCTCTGCGTAGGAAAAGCCTTCAAGGCCTTTATACCAGCTACTATTGGTGAGTTACACATTACCCCAAATGTGGCATCTCAGGACAACCATATCAGCTTACTTACGATCTTCTGGGTGACAAATTTAGGGAGGACATGGCTGGGCAGTCCCCACTTAGGGATCTCTCTTGTGGGTAAGTTGGCTGGAGTATCTATCTGAAGATTCAACTGGTCTCACAGGCTGTCGGCTCAAGAGCCCACAAGTGGCCTCTCCAGTCTGGCCACCGCAGGGTGGTAGGACTTCATACCTGGTGTCTGAAAGAACCACCCGGGAGCTCCAAGGCCTTTCTGAACCAGCCTCGGACATCACAAGGCACCACTCGCTTGGTGTTTGGTTGGTTGCAAATGAATCATCAGACAGAACAGACTCAAGGGAAGGGGAATTAGGCTCCACCTCTTGAGGGACACATGGAAAAGTCACACTAAAAGAGCATGCGGGTAAGAAATACTGGCTCAGCCCACGCTGGGGGGAAAATTTTCTGCCTCAGTCATCTAACTCAATGGTTCCCAACCTCGGTCATCCCAAAGCACACACAGAAAGCGTGAATATATGCGTGGCTCAAGACACACGGATTGGGAAACTCAACAGGGTAACCACCTGTGATTAACAAAGCTTCCTTTCCTTACTTTCTGACTGATGTGCATTCAAGGTCAAGATTTCCCACATGCTTCGGGGTAATTTTTGAGCCAACAGAAAAGAAATCCTCCAGCTTGGATTCCTCTGTGCCATAGGTTTCTCTGCTATAATGTGTCCACAAGTTTTAAGACAGTTTTCCATCTTTTCTCCCACAAACATTAAAGGAGAGAATACATGCATTCTTTATGCATTGAATCCGTTTAAAATATATGCTGCCAATCATAAGGAATAATAAGACAACGGATCGAGCACTTCAGATACGTTAAAATTCATAAGTTCATAATGATTTCAAAACAACAACAGTAGAAATCATGATGGCAATCTTTGGGGGTTTCTAGGGCACTGACTAATCCAGGAAAGCAGAAAATAAAAGGAAAGGACAAAGCGCCTCTCCTGCCTCTCCTGCATGAACTATATTTCATGGTGTGCCGGTTACTCATGTACTGGTACCCAGCCCCGATCCAACCTTCTTGGTTGTGCGTTGCGATCGATACTGGTTCTGGACCCTGTAAACATTTCTCCTGGTGCCACCTGATGTAGTGTTAAGCATCTGTCAGTAGAGGATGCTAGAAGGACATTACAGGAGGAAGGAATTTCTCCTGGTCCTACTGGGTTTTCCTGCTTCTTTCTGTGGTGCACAGTGGCCAAGAGTTATGGAGGACCCCTCAGTGAGTTTTTAGCAGCACCCCATGGGCAGCTGTCTATCAAGCTGCATCAGCACCCCACGGGCTAGTTCCCTGCCCACAGCCCTAGTCTAAAGGATTTCAGTGAACTTCTCCACCCTCCAGTGGGTTACAGCCACTCTCTCCATCCTTGGGGTTGGGGAGACCCTCTTCCACTGTGTCACCCCCTTGGGTGTTCCGACTCTGCTCTGGAGGTATGGCCACTCCCTGTATCTACTATTCCTATGTTCTTTAGAATTACTTAACCCTTTATGGCTAGGCTTCTATTACTTGTTAATAATTTCTTGCGTTACATTTTTTCTATTCAAATGACTGTGTGGTTTCTGTCTCCTACCTAGACCTTGACTGATTCTCACAGTAATCAAATAATTGATATAAGAAGACCAGGTAATAAATGCTCAAGGAATGGTAGAATTTGAATATTTTATGGTAGGGACGCCTGGGTGGCGCAGTCGGTTAAGTGTCCGACTTCGGCTCAGGTCATGATCTCGCAGTCCGTGAGTTTGAGCCCCGTGTCAGGCTCTGTGATGACAGCTCAGAGCCTGGAGCCTGCTTTGGATTCTGTGTCTCCCCCTCTCTCTGCCCTTCCCCTGCTTATGCTCTCCCTCTCTCTCAAAAATAAAGATTAAAAAAAAAGAATATTTTATAGTAAAACAAACATTGGATGTAGGCAGTGACCATCAGTGGGTGATGCAGTAAAAGGCTGATGGGAAACATAGTAAGGGATAGATCACGTTCATTGCCCCTGAATCCAGAGGCAGAGTTACCGTGAACTAATATAGGATAAGTTTCAATGTCCCTCCCCAGCATGGTTTCCCTCTAAGACCCAGAACCTAATTTTATATTTGTCATTTTGGATTCTTGCTCTTAAAAGGAAGCTTTTCAATTTGGAAACTTCAATCTTCACAAAACCTGGATCACTATGTGAACCCACCGATCAGCCTTAAGATCATAAAAAGGAGACAACCAAACGTGTGCCTCCTTGATGTGATGGAACTGGAAATAGCACATCCCTGCAAGACTGCCACCAGAAGTTTATTCTCAAACCAAGCAGGCCTCCAGATATAATCGCGAGTTTGTACAAACACTGAGGATAGAAGAACATGAAAAAGAGACCATGAGAGTACAATAGCCAAATGCAAACTAGGGGTGATGTTGTAGAACGAATTACCCACTTTTTTCAACAAATAAATAGCAAGTTGAAAAAAAAAAGCTGGGGCTGGGAGACTGTCATATAGATTTTTTTAAAACCTGAGTAATCTCACCAGAAGGCATGTGTGGACCCTGTTTGAATCCTGATTCAGAGAAAAAACCATTTATGAGACCATCAGAATTTTTATGCTGACTGGATAATAGATGGCATTAAGGTTACCTTTCATTTCTTTTAGATGTGATAAGAGTGCTGTGGATATACATTTTTAAAACCCTGTCTCTCTCCTTATTTAAGTATTTTTTAATGAAGTAATACAGACTTGCAACTCCTGATCTCAAAGTCGTGAGTCCAAGCCCACGTTGGGTAGAGAAGAATAAATTTATTTATTAAAAAATAAATAAATAGGGGTGCCTGGGTGGCTCAGTCGGTTGAGCGTCCGACTTCGGCTCAGGTCATGATCTCACAGTCTGTGGGTTCGAGCCCCGCATCAGGCTCTGTGCTGACCGCTTGCTCAGAGCCTGGAGCCTGCTTCAGATTCTGTGTGTCCTCTCTCTGCCCCTCCCCCGCGCACGCTTTGTCTCACTGTTTCTCAAAAATAAATAAATGTAAAAAAAAAAAATTAAAAATAAATAAATAAATAAATAAATAAATAAATAAATAAAATGGGGCGCGTGGGTGGCTCAGTCGGTTGAGCGTCCGACTTTGGCTCGGGTCATGATCTCGCAGCTCATGAGTTTGAGCCCCGCGTCAGGCTCTGTGCTGGCAGCTCGGAGCCTGGAACCTCCTTTGGATTCTGTGTCTCCCTCTCTCTCTGCCCCTCACCTGCTCACACTCTGTCTCTGTCTCTCTCAAAAATAAATAAACATTAAAAATTTTTGTAAATAAATAAATAAAATAGAAGTGCTATAAAGTCTGGGATTGTTCTAAAAAATAATCTAGTAACAGGGGAGATGGTGCTTTATCTAGTGCCGTTGGTCTTACGTTGATAAATGGCAAAGCTAGGTGATGGGTACATGGTGATTCACTGTAAACATATTTATTATATTCAGACCCACATTAGTGTGTGTTTGAAAACGTCATCATAAAAAGTTTAATGCAATAAAATGCACGCTACCACAGGTGACATTTTATCTGCGTGTTTGTGATAACCAAATGCATATCATACATTGCAGTTGACAGAGCACTTTTCATACATAATTTAATGTAATCCTAACCTTAGGCCTCCAAGATGGATTTTATTATCTCCATTTCACAGGTAACAATTTCAGAGAGGGTAAGTCAGTGGCTCAGAGGCCTGCAGCTAGTACGAGGCAGAGCAGGAATTCAGATTCAAGTCCTTCATCTCTAAAACCCCGTGCTCTACATGGTGAGGTAGGACAAGAGGTTGGATGCTCCTGGTTAAGTCCTTTAATGGCCCAGTCTTAGAAAAAATCGGAACAATACCACTTAGCCCGCCTTCCTAGTTGTTGGGAAGTTCGAGTCTGATGATCTCTAGAAAAGTGCTTGGTAAATTGTAAAGGGCCTTATAAAGGTGTCATATATTGAAGAGTTTTCTAGCAGGGGCCTCTACAAAAATGGAAGAAAGTGGTCAGAAAGTGGACAGATAGTGGTCTTGGCAACCTCTGTATTCCCTTTCCGTAGACTTCCTCACACTCCAAAACCCATCCCTCTCATCAGCATTAACTGACGATGGTTAAGATGTCTCTTTCCTCCTGGCTTGTTTGAATGTTTGCCATTGTCCCTGGTGTCCTGTTGTTAGGCACCGTGTGGGAACAACAGCTGTTTATAACTCAATGTTTTATGGCTTGTTTTTAGGCTAATAAAACGAGTAAGAAGCTGAGTGGCATTTTCTGCCGTTGTCCAGAATTCACTATGAGATTATTTACACTAAATCATCGGTACCGGTGAATTTTTATCAGGCAACGCCGAAAAACCAGAGAGATACTTCTGATTCTCCAGCGGGGAGAAAAGTGGAGTGGTGCATTCAAATTGCTGACGTTAAACAACCACACCAACTACAGGAACAAAACAAAACCAGACCTCTTCGGGGACTTGGTGTGGACATCTAGACAGCCCCGGGAAAATGGCCCCATGCAGACAACCGCTTCAGGACATCTTGCTCTGGGTGGCTCAGTCAGTCAAGCGCCAACTCAGCTCAGGCCATGATCTCACAGTTTATGAGTTCGAGCCCCGCGTGCTGCTCTGTGCTGACAGCTCAGAGCGTGGAGCCTGCTTCGGATTCTGTGTCTCCCTCTCTCTCTGCCCCTCCCCCACTCATGCTGTGTGCATCTCTCTCTCTCTCTCTCTCAAAAGTCAATAAACATTAAAAAAAAAAAAAAAGAATCTCTGTGCTGAGTTTGCTGCACTGTTATTTCTTTTTTCAACTTTTCTGAATGTTTGACAATTGTTATAATAAAACGTTAGGAGACAAAGTTAAAAACGTCCGGTGGCCCCCTCTGAGCTGTCACAGCCATGAGCAGCCTCAGCCGCGTAAATGGAAATCAACTGTCCAGATCTATCAATCCATTAAATGGGCACTAGGGAGGGAGAGATGAAGGGAGGGGTGTCCCGGGGGAGGCGGAGGAAGCAGCTCTTTCCCGACAGTGGACACAGCGCTGGGACCCCAGCCCACAGAGGGTCTCGGTGGTACAGCCGGGAAAGTCTGCCTCAGTGGGAATATCCGTGCGGGACTACTCCCGCCAGACGAGCCGTGATCATTTCCAGTTCTGCGTCCAGCCTGCCTGGGGGGAGCCACATTACAAACAATTCCTCTGCTTTCCAAATGGGCAATTTCAGTCCCGTGATTTCAACGGGAACTTGTGGAGCTGGTAAAAGGTACCTGGCTCCTCGAGAGCTGAGTTAAGTGGTAAATTTCAGAACTGCTGTAAAAATGAGACTTAAACGCCCCAGAGATGAAAATAATGTGTACGTAACTCTCAAGTGTCGTGCAGGCGATTCATTGGCGCTCTGAGGTCGTGTTTTGGTTTGATGGCTCACACAGGATATCAGTCAGGAGAATGGTGCTGTGTTCATGCCCAACCCAGAGAGGGGGTTATTACCATAGTAGCAGGTCACAACGAACCGAGTTACAGTCCCCGTAGAATTTAGTGAAATCAGAATATACGTGCATATCTTAACACTGGACAAAGGTTTAAATATTTTGAACATCAATAAAGCCAATCAATATCTGGTGAGCACCTACTAGCTACCATGTAAATATAATAAAAAAGAGGGGCCTCTGGCTGGCTCAGCCGGTTAAGCGTCTGACTTCGGCTGAGGTCATGATCTCGCAGATTGCGAGTTTGAGCCCCACGTTGGGCTCTGAGCTGACAGCTCGGAGCCTGGAGCCTGCTTCGGATTCTGTGTCTCCCTCTCTCTCTCTGCCCCTTCCCCGCTCATGCTCGGTCTCTCTCAAAAACAAATAAACATCTTTAAAAAATTTTTAAATGTATAATAAAGTAGAGCAAACACTACTTTTTCTATAAGACATGACTATATAATTCCAGGGATGTGTCCCATCCCAACCTTCTGCAAGCACAATGTCTCCGCCTCTACTTCTCTGTGGAAATCATTATTTTCTTTACTGTCATCCAAATGGTAAATCAGAAGCAAAGTTGAGACTCGGGGGCACCTGGGTGGCTCAGTCAGTTAAGTGTCTGACTCTTGGTCTCGGTTCAGTTCACGATCTCGCGGTTGGTGAATTTGAGCCCCGCATCGGGCTCTGTGCTGTCGATGGAGCCTGCCTGGGATATATTCTCTCTCTCTCTCTCTCTCTCTCTCTCTCTCTCTCTCTGCCCCTCCCATGCTTGTGCTGTCTCTCTTTCTCAAAATAAATAAACTGAAAACAAATCCTTAACAAAAAGCTGGGACTCTATTCAGCTGGTGAGGAGTTGCTAGTTCGCTCCACTCTTGCATTGTCTGAACCATATAATTTGTCAAATAGTTTTTAAAGCAAAAATGCCAGTGGTTTGAAAGGATATAAACTGAAAAGTCCATATCCACACGGCATCCCCAGCGCCCCGTCTCAGAGGTCACCCCGATAACACTTTTGCGGACACTTCTAGAATCCTTCACACACGCACAGCACGTGTGAGACCCAGATGTTGGCAGGCTACCTCCCATGCCATGCTTCACACAAAACTCAGCCCCTTGACCAGCATTGACAAGAAATCCAATCATACCAAATCATACCAAATCCATTCTGATGTTTACAGTGTTATTAAAGATTGATGGGGTTAGGGAGAAGGGCCACGTAGTCTAGCATCCGCACCTCTCTCTTCAACAAAACAAAGCTATGTTCAACGTGGATCTCGTCCACAGGGTTGCCAGCCCATACTGGGCATAGGACCCTCTGGCGACTGTTCACCATATCCCACCAACACACACACAGACACCCACACACGTGAGCACACAGCCTCAGTAATTCTGGCATGTCTATTCCAAGGTGTCTGCTTCCTATCCCCACCCTTACCTTCTCCCAACCCACCCCAGTTAAAATACAAGGGTGCAATGCATTTTATTTAACCAGTCCCTTTCTGATGGACTTTTAGGTTGCTTCTCAATTTCTCTTGCCCCATTAAATAATGTCACAATTAATACCACTGAAGATGCATCTTTGTAAACGTGTGAGTTTGTTGCAAACTCTTAGAAGTGCAGTGTCTGGGTCAAGGACATATGCATTCACAAGTTGGATATATTTTGGCAAACTGCCCTTTAAAAAATGACATGAATGGGGGCGCCAGGTGGTTCAGTCAGTTAAGCGTCTGACTTTGGCTCGCATCATATTCTCACAGTTCGTGGGTTCAAGCCCTGTGTCGGGCTCTCTGCTGTCGGCACAGAGCCTGCTTGGATCCTCTGTCTCCCTCTCTCTCTGCCCCTCTCCCATTCTCTCTCTCTCAAAAAAAAAAAACAAACCCATTTTTTAAAAGTAGCATGAATGTCCATGAACATATGTTCCCATAGTATCTGGGACCATCTGTTTCCGACCTTGGCCAACACTAAATATCACTAAATACAATCATCCTTACCAATCGAATAATGAAATGTGGTGCCTCATTATTATTTTAACCTGCATTTCTAGAATAAGGAGTATGACTCAGCATCTTTTCATATATTTATTTGCCATTGATTTTTTTTTTCTGTAAATTTCATCTCGGCTTTGATACCCACAAAAAACATCTAGAAAATATCTTTTCCCTTTGCTCCCAGGACACTTCTATCTTTTGATTCCTGAGCACGTCTTTCTTGTCCCTTTGCTGGCTTCTGTTTCTTTACCTCTGGAAAACTGCTGTTCTCCAGGGTGCCAGCCTCACCCTGCTTCCTTCCCATTGTACACACTCTCCACCTGAGATTTCTTCTCCTCCTCCCCTTATTGTGTCCTAGACACTCTGTTAGGCATCCATAATGCTTATTATAACCCTCCGATGTTAGCCTTATCAACCGCCCCCAACCCCAATTTACAAATGAGAAAACTGAGGTCACAGATTAACTTGCATAAGGTCGCACCATCAGTAAATGATGAAGTGGGATTTGATGTCAAGGCTGTTGCTCTCTGTCGTCACCGCACCATGTCCATCGACAGGGAGAGAATCCCAAATCTGATAACAGCTCCAGGTCTCCAAACCCATACACCCAATTCCTCCATAGACATCTCTACCTGGACATCTACCGGAATTTCAAATGCAACATGCCCCCCCCGCCCCGCCAACCATGAATCTGCCTTCCCAGTGATCCCTTCCATGGGTGATGGAATATTCCAGCCTCCCAGCCTCAGCCATTCAGTCACCAAATTCTGCAGAAGCAGCTCCGACTGCCAAACTTTCCTCTCCTTCCCTCTGCAGCCCCTGAGCTGAGGGCCTTGTTGTTTCTTGCCTGGAATGTCATATCCTTCCTATTCTCTCCGCCATCAGGCTCTGTGTATTCTGGTTTACCCACCCCCCTCTGCTGCCAGAGGGGCTTCTCCAATAAGCATAATAATCCAAAAATGATGGTAATGTTCTTTATCTTATAAGGCTCTTACAAGGAATAAGTGAAATAATCTACGTTAAATATATAGCTCATGCTAATTCCTCAATACATATTAGGATTACTATTTCCCTTCAGAAAAGCAAATCTGGTAATATAAATCCTTCTGGCTGCATAATAACGTCTAAAGGGCCTGACCTACTGCCCCCCCTCCCACCCCTGACCTCACACCCTCTGCTCTAGTCAACCAAATTCCTCTCTTTTTTTTTTTAATGTTTATTTTTGAGAGAGAGAGAGAGAGAGAGAGAGAGAGAATGGGGGAGGGGCAGAGAGGGAAGGAGACACAGCATCCAAAGCAAATTCCAGGCTCTGAGTTGTCAGCACAGAGCTCCACACAGGGTTCGAACCCATGAACTGTGAGATCATGACCTGAGCTGAAGTCAGATGCTTAACCGACAGAGCCACCCAGGCGCCCCTCTTTTCCTGTCTCTATGTCTCTGCATAGACAGTTCCCTCTGCTTAGAATTCCCTTCCCCCCTCTTACTGCACTAGTAAGCACCCTTGAGTCTTTAAGATCTAGTTCAAACAGCATATTCCCTGTAGAGGCTGCTTTTAGGCAAACAGGCTCGAGCAACAGAATGTAGAAAGGGCCCACAGAGACCCCCTGGCTGAATACACACAGGCCCATCAGGCGACTCACCTCAAAATATCCATAGGCCCTAACTGTCCAATGGGCTACTTACAACCAGGCACAGTTCCCAAAAAAGGGGAGAACTCCATGCATCCCCAAACCTCCCCACCTTCCACCATTAAATACAGCCCCCACCCACTGCCTCATGGCAGACAAGTCTCTCCTCTGCTGTCCTGCCCGCCGTTCCCTTGTGGTGTATTCGGTAAGCCTCTATCTCCTTCGGGTGAATTCTTTTACCCCCCACACTACTGGCCTCCACCGATCAGTCATTACTCCACATTTGGGGGCCACGTCTGATCGGGAGAGACATTATATTGAGGCACCACTTTCCCTGCGATGCCCCCTCTGGGTCCCTGGGCCCCTGCTCCGCGCCGTTTATTTACGTGGAACACTGCGTTGTGACTGTGTGTCCACCTGCCTGTCTCTGTGACAAGGCTGAGAAGAGGACCTGTGTCTCATCCATCTTTGTATTCTCAGCGTGTGGTACACGGGAGTTCCTTTAAAAATGTGTGGGGAGCCGGGGCGCCCGGGGGGCTCAGTCGCTTAAGCGTTGGACTCTCCATTTCAGCTCAGGGCATGATCTCATGGTTCGGGGGATCGAGCCCCGCATCGGGCTCTGTGTGGACAGCACGGAGCCTGCTTGGGGTTCTCTGTCTCCCTCTCTCTCTCTGCCCCTCCCCTGCTTGTACTCCCACTCTCCCTCAAAATAAATAAATAAACTTGAAACAATTGCATGTGGAGTTAACATGTTCTGTGTGTTAAGAAGCAACCCCCCAACCCCCCACCCGTCCTGCTGGAGCTAGAGTCCTGGAGAAACCCAATAAAGGGCATGCAGCATCATGAAAGCACACTGCTAGAGGCCCAGGCCCGGAAGCCAAGTCCCTGCCCCGGGGCGTGACGCGAGCTGAGTCACTCGAAGCCTCTGAAACCTTGCACTGAGAGGTGGGTGGCGGCCTCAGCAGTCTCCTGGACCACAAAGGGCAAAGGACACAACGTGTGAGAAACCCAAATGCAGCCCAGATGTAAGCAGGTGTTAGAATTGCTAGCCGAAGTCAGGGGAAGAATAACCATTTTTAGGAAGTGAAATGATACCTGCACGAAGGCACTGGCGTCGGATAAATTTAAATTCACGGCGCAATCCCGTACTAACAAACTAACCCCGAAGCGTCAGCGACTTGACCCAACACTGGGCCAGTTTCACTCCCAGTACACGCCCACGTCTGGACACCGGCTCCTGCTCTCCCCAGTCCTCAGGGGCACATGCTGCTGGGGTGCGGCAGTCCCACCGCAAAGGGGACTCCGAGAGGAGATTAACACGCAGGGCATTGCTGGGAAGTGGCCTTGGGATCAACACCCGTGCAAAAGAGCAGAGGGCAACGGGACTGTGCCAGGGTAGGAGATGAGCCACGGCGAGGCCCGCGACCACCTCGCCCTAACCCAGGGGATGTCTGGAGCCTGAATCGCCCTCCACAGCTGTCCGGGGTTGAGCCAAGAGAGCTCGATCCTTCACTGCCAGGTCAGTCAGGAGTCGACCACGGGCGAGGTAACTCTCGCCAGCCGAGGGACAGCTGAAGGGTGTCTATAGGCAGCACTGTCAGCCGCTGGGGCTGTGAACAACCATGACAGAGCCCCCAGGGGAGCTGCATCATAGAGTAGCTGGCCCTCTGGAACCCACGCTCGGTGCTTTCCTGGAGGCCACCCTAACCTGGGATGTGAGCGCGAGTAGCTTACTTGGGAATGTGGAAGCGGGGTGGGGAAGGAAAGGAAATCAGCACGGAGTGCCTTCATGAACACGGCCCTGCTGGTGAATGTCAGACAGACTAAAACACGCCCACGGTTGGCCCACTCCGGGGGGCGGGGGGGGGGTGGTGGCAAAGAACGGGCGGTATCTATCCACCAGATCCTGGGCGCCATGACTCATGGCCACACCTGCTGACAGTCACTCCATGGCAGTTCCAACCTGCCTGGTCCACCTGAGCAGACTCTCAAGTGACGGTGGGAAGAAGTCATGGGTGTGAGCAGTGACGGTGAGCACCATGGGGATGAGTCAGCACTCACAGAGTTGGCCACGTCAGGGAGAGGACAGCTTGGAATCTCTCAGGAGTGTGATGTTGCCTCAGCCCCAGAAGTGGAACTCGTCACCTGGCGTGCCTGGGATAGGGCTGGGCAGAGGGGTCCGCCTTGACCACAGGGACGGAAGAAATGAAGATTGCCGTGTACCCCACCACCATTCCTACCTACCGGCTGTGAGCGACGGAGAAGTCACTTTATCCTTCGGAGCCTCAATGCACTGATCTGTAAAGTGGGGAGAATAACACCAATGTCCATAAGAGTGTGAGAAACAGAGCGAAAGCACGTGAAGAATCTGCCACAACGTAATGATACTTGGTGACATCCCACTTCTAATCTCGAGTCACAGGATAGGTTCACTTTATTACTGTATTTTATAACACGATTACCTCTGTTTTTATGCATCCACATAACACTAAAATAATAAAGGACACTCGCTGGACATTATTGTTGAAATTCTAAGACGAATTTCAAATATATAAATATTTGAACATAGAAGTATTTATTTCTCAATAGTCTATTGCAATGTTGTAGTACACAGTGGGCAGTCAGTAAATGGTTACCATTATTACTCGGGAACTATTGACAATCAATCTCATTAATCCCAGGCAAACAATGGATCTGGAATGTGAGTTCCCCAGATAAACCATCAGCTCAAGGGTCTAGTTGGAGAGCAGGGCTGACCTAAGCCTGTTGGCTCCCCACGTAAACACAAGTCAGGGTAATTTACTAACAGCAAGACCTGTTTCCTGCTGAGCACTTACAGTCCAAAATCCAAAACTAGACCCAGGGGAGGAGGTCACATATGCTCGCATGGAACCTGTTTCCCTTTCCACTAACTTCTGAGCGATTAGACGATTTGACTTGATGCTTGCTTGTTGCAATGTCATCCAAATGAGACATGGAAATTCCTCACCTGCCGTCAACTAGACAGAGCTTTTGAGATGCAAACTCTATACATTCTCAGAGAAGACGCATGAAACGGAAGAGAGAAGTCCCTTTCAAAGAACCATCCCCCTGCCTTCCCCCTCTATACACATGCTAAGCACACAGAGCTTTGGCAATCTGCTACGAAAACAGAATTTTAAAATAAATCCAAGTCTGCTCTCTCAAATCAGAATTTAGAGGAAGACGGATTGTTGTAAGGTGAGTTTGTTTTTCCAAATTAATTTCTTTCTCGCACATGCACATCCACACCCATGTGCAGGCACACGCACGCGTGAGCGCACACACAGACACACACACACACATATACACACATGCACACGTGAAGACATCCGCAAAAACGAGGCATCTGTTAATAGGCCAAATGTGGACGGAAAGTTCACCCTCAGCGCAAGAGAGACGTTCGATAATTATGAGGACAGGCTCAAAGCTGCATAAAAATAAAACCCACAGAAGCCAGCAGATGGCACTTAATCATAATTCTTCCTATGATTTCTATTAATTGTTAAATATTCTTCATTCTGTCTTCCCAGTAAGACGAATGATGTGCTAATAGGGCGTCGTAAGTAATGTTTTCCCTTTGACATATTAAATAGGCTTGTTCCAGAAAACCTCCCCACCTATACAACGAGCCGGAGCCCCATTTCCCTCATGCATATATTTATCATATCACAGTAGGCATACGCGTGCCCATGTATCTGTGCGCTCCCAAGCATGCAGCACATTTGATAAATGTATGAAGTAAACGCTCACACCTTCATTTCTCTCCAGGAGCAAGTCCAAATCAAGGAACTGTTGTTCCTGAAACAGTCACAGAAAACCATTGAAACCACATTGTCTGCCAAAAATAGAAACGTAGAAATACCTCAGGGAGGCCACTTTGGCAATTTCCTTCAAGGCTCCTATTACTAGCGTTAGCAAGGTGAGAGACCTCTTCTAGGCTGGTCTTCGTTACTTGCCAATTCTTTTCTTTTCCTTCCCCCCACCACTCCTCCCTCGACCGTGACTCTCCTTCCTTCTCCCCACGTTTCCACAATGCCTCACCCTGTTCTGCTAATTCCTTCTCTTGATTCCGCTGCTCCGTCTTTCATCTTTCATCTCTCCTTCTCCCTCTTAAGCACTGGGTTGGTTTTCTAAGTCTTGCAGGGACAGATGCCGAACCAGTCAGGGGTCTTGGTTTCTGACACTTGAAATTGACTCTGTTAAGCAGGGAAAAAAAAAAAAAAAATTATTGGAAAGCAATCAAATCGTTCACAGAATCAACAGGAAGCCTGGAGAATCTGGCTTGGGCAACAGGCTAGAAGAACCAAAGGGGATTGGCACCAGAGAAGACAGCCAAGGTCACACCACCGAAAACCGCTCGGTGGGGACAGTGGCCACCAGCCACTAAGGGCCACCGCTGACACTTGGCTGTACTGAAGAATAAGCGTGCACTCACTCCAGAGGCTTGCTTTGTTCCCTCCAGATTCCCAGTCCAGGCCGGAGAGCCCAATGCCAAGACAGGGTGGACAGACCTCAGGAATTGCTCTCCAAGAGCAAAGCTGTAGTTCTGGCTCAACAGGAAAGGGGGTGGGAGTGCAAAGCTGAGAGCTGACAAGTCTATCGAGAAAAGCAGGAGAGAGCAGAGTCCCAGAAACATTAGAGACTAAGAAACAGACCGAGCGTCACAGACACCCCTCTCTCCGAACCCACCCTATTTCCGGTGCACTTCTGGAGGTCTGCATCTGCTTTGTGAGGAGGGCTTTGGGAAAAGGACAGCTTTCGGGCAGCATACAAATTAATGATGCCAGTTCTGGAAAGACAGGCTGTAAAGTGAAATTCGGCGGAGGCCGTAGCCCGGCACGGCCGCCTGGGCTATTTTGCACACACTTTGTCCTAGACAAAGCAAGGAGCCACGGTTGCTAATGTGAACACCCTTTGTTTTCAGGTTCCCTGTAGCCAATTTAAATCCCAGCTCCTAAGCGCTGTGCCTTTGACCTCCTACCTCTTAACCCTTAAAGGAGCAAGTCAAGCTTCTTTCTAGGGATGAAATTTGTAACGCGATTCCTGGCTCGGGGCAGGGGCCTCCTCTCTCATCCTGCCAGCTGGTCCCAATTATGAGCCGGTTGGGGTAATTTCAGAGTGTGGAGGGTGTCTGAGCAGTAGGAGGAGGGTTTTCTAAGCACTTAGCTTCCCTTAGGATCCCAAGGCCGACTAGAACTAGCGGATCCTTTAATATTCTAAATTATGAGGTGACTTTCACTGGTTTTCCAAAAAAAAAAAAGGGAAATAAAATATATAAATAAAATCACTCGGTGGTGCGGCTGATAACTACTGCCAGCACAGAGAGAAAAATGAAGGCAACTGTTTCTATCATTCCAGCAAAGCTCCAACTTCGCCTACGTAGGCTGGGTGATTGCCTCAATTTTCCTCTGTGCCGTAACAGAGTGGGCCCGTGTTGTGGCAAATTTCCTTTGTGATAGGTGAGACCGAGGCGTGTCTTTGGGGGAGCGCCAGGCCAGTTTTAAAGGGCCACACAAACGTAATCTGAGTTCAAGGTTATGTTTGGTGGCGTCAGTATTTATTGAACGCCTACTATACGGAGGCGCTGCAAGTTCCGGGAATTTGAAACTCGGTAAATCTCGCTCTCCAGTGAGGCTGGATCGCATCCAACCGGGGGGCATTGCAGGGTGGTAGTGGGTAGAAGGGTCAGCCTTTGGCTGGGGGGGAGCATTTTGTCACTGACGTTGTGTAGGATCGCCATGCTACATGCTGGTAATACAAACCAGATGGCTTTTAGTTGGTTTCATTATTTTTAAACTCTCTGCAAATACACCCCTCGTTGCCTGCACCTGGGCTGACTTCTCCCGCCAGCCTCTTCGCCACACTCCTCGGCTTCCAGCCACCCCTCCCCCTTCAGTTCAGGCCATCACATCATAGGCACTCTGGGTGTGTGCATGAGAGACAAAATTGCATTTGAAGGCATAGACGTGCCCGGAAGACAGGGGCCCATAGCTGAGCGGGCATGAGCTCCGCTGGAGGCTTAATGCCAACGTCGGTCCGTTACATGTGAGCTTCGTGGGGCCTGTCTCGGGCAATCCCTGCCCCTCCCCCTTGCATTATCGGCATTTATGAGTCAGCTTCTTTCCTCACTATAATTTCATGTCTTTGGGCCCAAGTGTTTTCACGTGGACACTGTGGCTAAGAGCCGTCTTTCCTGGAAGGACTGTTGTAAGGATTAAACGGGAAAACACATGTAAAGCACCTGGCACTTGGTAAGCACTCAATAAATGTTAGCTGCTATTACCATTCCTTTTTTTTTAGAGGAACAACTTCATTTTATATTTGTAACACCAGTAACCAATTAGGCAGGCAGCACGCCACATGGTTAAATTGCCAACCCTTTGTTGCTATATATTTTTAATTTTTTAATGTTTATTTCTGAGAGAGAGAGAGAGAGAGAGAGAGAGAGAGAGAGAGAGAGAGAGACAGAGGGCAAGCAGAGGAGGGGCAGAGAGAGAAAGGGAGACACAGAATCCCAAGCAGACTCTGTGCTGTCAGCACAGAGCCCCACGTGGGGCTTGGACTTGTGAATCGGGAGATCATGACCTGAGCCGGAGTCGGATCCTTGACCAATGGAGCCACCCAGGCACCCCTATTATTTTTTTAATTAGTGTGAATCTGTTGTGTTTTGTTGTGTTTTTTGAGAGAGAGAGAGAGCATGTGCATGTGTGCATGCTTGAGTGGGGGAAGGGCAAAGAGAGAGGGAGACAGAGAATCCCAGGTAGGCTCCATGCCCAGCCCGGAGCCCGTCGTGGGGCTTGATCTTATGACCACGAGATCATGACCTGAGCTGAAAGCAAGAGTCAGATGCTCAACCGACTGAGCCACCCCCAGGCGCCCCTGATTTAAGTAAAGTAGGCACTTAATGTTACATGAGTTTCAGGTGTTTAATGCCGAGGTTCAACAAGTCCGTGCATTACGCTGTGCTCAGCCCAAGTGCGGCTACCATCTGTCCCTGCACCATGCTATTACGGTATCGTTGACTACACTCCTTATGCCCTGCCTTTTATCCCCGTGGTTTATTCATCCCATAGCTGGAAGCCTGTGTCTCCCACTCCCCTTCACCTATTTTGCCCTTCCCCCTTGATCATTATTCTATAAGAAGACAGAAGATACACAGTGTTTAGTTCCAAGGAACGATTTTTCTGAAATCGTTCCATAAAATTTCCATAAAATTCAGGCTTGTGATAGAGCATGGGCAAGAAGCCCGGGAGGCAGACGGAGGTATGCACCCTGGTCAGCACTGCAGGTATGATCTGAGGGAGCCTTGCCTGAGAGCTGCCACCCACGCTGATCCAGGAGTGGCCAGGAGATGGTGGGTGAGGGGGTTGGGCCCTTCCCTCACACCACTGTTACCCATATCCATCACCGCCCATTGATGTTTCTTGCCTAAATGATTACGCGGATGATTGCAAGAGGTGAATTCCTTACACCGCTATTTCTTCTGCAATTATTAGTTGACTTTCCACTGTAAGAAATAATTGTCTTCATTTTTTTTTTATTTATATGCCTATATCTGCGTAGACTCACAGGTGTTGATTGTAGTCAATAGGTTATCATTATTTTGATCTTCAAATGGTCCCAAATGTGGTCCATAGAAGCCCGTTCAGGATGGTTTGTGTGTCCTTTTGACCTGTCCTCATTATTCTTGGAGACCTTCCCTACACTCTGGTGCAACAAAATGTTATTCTTATGCTATCTCGTTCTTTCTCTGCCCCACCCTGGAATCAGCTATTTGTTTAAGGAAACCAAGGTCCCTTACGGTGGAGAGTAGGGCTGGACACCAACGTCTGAGCACTAAGAATTCTTGTTGCTACTTGGGGTGTCAGTTCTTCTAGGTTCTTCTGCTGGGCAGAGCTAGGAAACACAGTGTACATATACACACACATATTTATTTCCCATCTATTATCTATCTATCTATCTATCTATCTATCTATCATGTTTCTGTCTAAACCACAGTTTACAGTGATAGATCCAGCTGCAATCCACCACGAGGAAGTTTATTTTGTTTCCCCTTGCCCTATCGGTGCCTCCCTTCTCCAAGAGTGATAAAACTGGCTCCAGATAGCTCAACCTACCTCTACCTGGCCCATCTCTCAACACCACTGAGTCACCGCCTCCCTCACCGGCTCACCCCTCCTTGAGCCTCTAGCTCCCTGGTGCACGTTTTATGACGAAGAAAGAAAACAAAGCAGCCAGTAAATAAATAAATACAATTTATAATTAATTAATTAAACATTAATTATGTATATTAATGTAATATATTTAACTACATTTAATTATACATTGATATAAATATATATACTATATAAAATATATATAATATAAATACATATATGTTTATGTTTATGTTTATATATATTTAAAGACAGGCAGAAAAAGGAAGAGAAGGGAAGGGAATGGAAAAGAGGAGAGCTGGGTCACCTTTTGATTTGCGTTTTCAAAAAAGCACTCTGGCAGATTTGTGGAGAACGACTTGAAAGGGAACAAGAGTAGATTCGCCGCTGACTCATCTTGGCATTCCTAGCGCTTGGTGGCATGCTTTCAGAAAGGCACTGTATAAATGTTTGGAGAAGGAAGGAAGGGTGGGGGAGAAGACAAAAAGAAGGAGGGAGGGGGACAAGAGGTTTCTCCCAGAAGAATGCACCGTGGAGAAAGTTGTGTTTTTCTTTTCCACGGTGAAAGTTGCCTCTCTCCACAGTCAAGGATAGACAATCGCATTGAAGTGTATCTTTTTTGTTCTGTGGAAGCCTGTTAAGTGGCTTCCTGCGGTCGCTTACACGAATAGTAGGGATGGACCATTTGTCCTGTAGAGGGTAAATCATCCTGAAGCAGTGATGAGTCACTCACGATCTCTTTTGGTTCTATAAATGTAGGACAAGTAGTCCCTCGGTCCTGGGAGATGTTGGAACAGGATTCCTTTTTCCTCCCTCCCCTCTCCCCACCCCTGAAAATCTTCCCCATTCGTTCATACGCAGATCAGGCCCTTCCGGAACTGGAGGACCTGTTTTCCTGCGAGCCCAATGCCTCCTGGGAGGGAAAGGGTTAAAAGTCAAGTTCTCTGCTCCCTGAGGTTCAAAGTCAAGAATCTATAGCATGGAGGCATGACTCAGGGGCCAGGCAATAAAGTTCCCATGAGGCTACCGTACATCTGGCATTTCTCGCCCTTGGTAGTGAGCCTCACCAGAGGGTGGGATCCTCCTTAAGTCAGATGAGTCTGCCAGGTGGCCAAGGCTGACACCAGTCTGAACTCACTACTTTCAGCCAGCATGATACCAGGAAAGTGGCTGTGTGTGGGTGTGTGTGTGTGTGTGTCTGTGGACAAAAGAGTTGGCTGGTAAGAGCTGTGAACCAGGGATGTTCTGGAACTGGTTCATACTGGCTTGCAAGAACTCGTTGCCAGCCAGTTGTTCAATATAATCATTATTAAATAGTAAATGATGTAAACTTTCGACTAAACCATTATATTAAAAACAAAGGTAATAAAGACTCAAAACTCATCACTTACTAATTATTTGACCACATTTTGCTATTATCTACGCTCTTGAGATTTCGTACATCTACTGTAGCTGCATGGTGGAGGTTTTATACCTGACGGCGGGCTACTGAGCACCCCCGACTCTGCCTTGAGTGGTGTTGTGCCGGTAGCTTGAAAGCAGCCCCAGCGAGAGCATTCACACCATGGGAATTGGCAAGCCATTAGTCAGCACTCCCTCCCCACCCCCCCAGCCAGTTGTCAAAGGTTTAGCCGCACACCCTTGACTAACCCTTGAGACTTACTCATTCAGTCAGCCTTTCACTGGCTGAGACCAGCTAGGGTGTGAGTCCTCATGACTGAGCACATGAAGAGAGTACACCCTGAAGGATCTGGAACAGTGGACTCAGGTATTATCTCTATCCTCCAGGCTTGAAAGATTCTGGAGTTGCTTCAACTTACCTTCCAGCAGGGAGACTCAACCACTATGAAGTTTCTTTTTCTTAAAAAAAAAACAACAAAAAAAACTTTTTTTAAGAGAGAGAGAGAGAAACAGAGCATGAGCAGGGGAGGGGCAGAGAGAGAGAGGGAAACACAGAATCCGAAGCAGGCTCCAGGGTCCAAGCCATCAGCACAGAGCCCGATGCAGAGCTCGAACCCACGAAGTGTGAGATTGTCACCTGAGCTGAGGTCAGATGCTTAACGCACTGAGCCACCCAGGCGTCCCCACTAGGAAGTTTCTGATCCAACTTTCCTCCACGTCAATCAACGGTACCTACTTTCCGATGGTTCAGATCTTGGTTTCATCCTTGCTTCCTGTCTTTCCCTACCAGCCCAAATTCAAACCGTCATCAGCTACGCTTTTTAAATAAACCTGGAATTTAACCTCTTCCTCACCATTTACCACTGCCACCACCCATCCAAGCCATCACCGTGTCTTTCCTGTGTGGTTAAAAAGCTCCTAATGGGCCTGCATTTCTGTGTTTGTCTTTTCTGTTTTCAACGCAGCAACGGGAGTGCTCTTGTTTAGTCATAAGCCAAATGACGTCACTCAACAGCTCAAGGCCTTCCAGCGGTTCCCAACCCATCCAGAATGAAGGCCAAAGTCCTTGCTCTGACTCACAAGGCCCTGCTGATCTGCGCCCCCAACGTCTTCAACCTCATCACCAGCGACCTCACCCTCCTTCCCTCCGTCCCAGCTGCATTTGCCTCTGTGCCTCTTGATTCTCCCAGATGTGCTGCCATTTCAGGGCCTCTGCAGTCACTGTTGGCATCCCGGGGAGCGCCCCAGGTAGCCACATGGCTAACTCCCACTGCTCTTCGTTTCTGACTCAAAAATCTTCGTCTCGGGGATCCTTCACCAGCAACCCTAGCCAAGCCTTCCCCAGCCCCCTCTCCTCTCCTTTTCTACTTTATTTTCTCTCCTGGGCCTTTATTACTATTTGTGTATTTACCTTTTTTTTATTGGCTACCTTTCCCGCCAGCCTGTGGATTCAGGAGGGATCACATTTTCATTCGTTTTGCTCACTCTCCAATCTCTAGAACAGTGCCTGGCTCATTTAAGTTAGCTATTGCTGTGTCATAAGCCATCCTATAAAATGTAGTGACTTAAAGCAACAGTCAGTTCTAATCTCACAATCCCATGGGTTGACTGGGCTTGGCTGGGTGGTTCTTCATGGGGAATCTTCCGTGTGGTTGGAGTCAATGGCACCTGGGCTGGAGTCGTCTGGAGTGCACGTGACTGGCACCCAGTGCTCACTACTGTCTACGAGTTCGGCTGGGGCTGTGGTCTAGAGTGCCTACACATGACCTCTCCGAGTTCATTGGGGGTGACATTTTTGAAGATTAGCTACCACTGCATTCAAGAAGTATCCGTGGGTGGCAGGAAGGCAGAAGGGAGGAGAGGTGGTAGGAGGGAAAGAAGTAGGACTTTAGAAAGGAGAAAATGAGGAAGGGAGGGAGAAATGGAGCTCCACGCCCATCTATGAAGATGCACGATAGCCCTGGAATAAAACCCTTCTCCTATCTGACTCTCCTTTCCCATCTCCCTCAAGTTGCACAATGACCTGGCCTGAAAGCAGAAATTCATCCAACACTGTATATCAGAACTAGAGTGCTCTTGGCAGAATCTTTTACAATTTATACCCCAAGTTCCAATTTGAGCCAAGGCATATTTCCAAGGGAAGAACAACACAGCACTTTATCTTGATGTAGCTTTTTCCCCCCTTGGTAATTTCAAAGCAGTTTTATAAACAAGCACCATCATTGTACAAGAGAGGAAACGGAAGGGAGCTAGTGATATTTAGGTAACCAATAGCAAAATCATTGAATCAGTGTTTATACCGAGGTGATTGAATAATGATGTGGGATCAGAGGCAGGCTTCAACGGCAGCAAATTCATAAAATATAATTTGGAAGAAACAGAATCTGAAAATTTCCATATAAAAAACGCAGCCTATGAAGATATAAGGAGTTAAGAAATAAAAATAGATTTATACCGAACTAGATGGAACAGAATTTCCACAGTTGTTGGGATATTAAGAATGGATTTGCCTTTAAAATAGTTTGGAATAGTTTAGTCATTTTCCAGAGCCACAGATATTCTGTGCCAGTCGGGAAATTTTTCCTAAACCAACCTGGCAGACAGTGGTCTAATAAGGGAGCTCTTTGCAGACAAGCTCCCTGGCTAAAACCCAGAGAAGTAAATGAATTTGGGTTTCTGAAGTTCCAGTGTCTCAATACAGAGGGAGAGGGAATTCCCTGAGCACGGGATTCTCCTCTAATTTCTGTATCATGGGACAAGGTGGCATCTTGTTTAATTCCGTTGATGGCCTCTGCAAGCCATTTTCGGTCTTCAGCCTCCAAGATATGCTCACCTTTAGGAAAATCGGGATAACTCAAGAAAGTAATTTCTCACGTATTAGTTAGGATTAGGTTTGCCAAGCAGGAGGTTGAACTCTCCTTACCCTTCTTCCCTACAAAACCAAACCAAAAACAAACAAACAAACAAAAACCAAAACACACACAGTGGCTTAACCAACATGAAAGTTTATTTGTCTTTTTAATAAGCCTGAGTAAGGAGTCCACAGATTGTAAAGTGCCTCCAGTATCAGGGACTCAGATTCCTTTTCCTCAGTTTTCTGCCTTGCATAATCTTGAGTTCCCAAACCATTTCATGGTCCAAAATAGCTGCTTTAGCTCCAGCCCTCACATCCCATTCCAACCAGGAGGAAGAAACTCCTCCTTCCTTTAAGAACACTTGCTAGAAGTTGCTCACACTACTACTTACATCCAAGTGACCAAACCTTAATCACGTGACCTTACCTAACTGGAAGGGAGCCAGGAAGACTAGGAAGTGGAGTCTTTCCAGCAGTATGTGCCTGCCTAAATATGAGATGTTCTGATACTATAGAATTAAGGAAAACAAATGTTTTCAGACAATTAAGCAGCCACTGCCGTAGTTCAACTCTTGACTTCCCCAAAATATGTATGAACCTTTCTTTCCTCAAACAGGACATATTCCTTCCCCAAGAGAAGAAACACCAAAATTTTATCAAGGGTCTGCCTGCCGCTCAAAAGCGAGCTCAGCGGGTATCATGCAGTCTCCTTGCTTGAGTCCAGATGTGATGTTACACGATCTCGCAAACCACCAATTAAAAACTAGCTGTCTGCCCCCAACCACACTACATACACGGCGATGGACTAGGAACAGGAAAACCACAATTAAAGCCACCGTTCCGAAAATGGGAAAGCCTAAGCAGTCACAGTCTACAGCAATTATCAAATCCTGCAGAGCAAGAATAGAGGAGGTTGCCTTCTCCCACAGAAGAGGTCAGCCAACCGTCCTCTGGGAGGCACCTCTATGTCCATTATCCTCCATGGCCCTCGCGGGGGCATGAAGCAGTGAGCATGCCCTCTGGGGGTGCACGGCTTTCATTGCCTGTTTCCTGCTGTTGCAGATTTGGAGGTACCAAGGTGGCTTTGACACTGCTTTTTGCACGTCACATCTATGGTTTCTCTGGGAATGCAATTCTTTCAAAACCTCAGTAGGTATCTCTTCCATTTCCCTTCCATCATGTCCATGGACCAGTAATGGCAGCCAAGGGTCTTGTCTAAAAATAGGTTTTAAATGTGAAGACTCCGGCTTGTACTTATACACCTTGGTCCTCTCTCCACCACCCCCCCCCCCCCCAGTTTAATGGCAGTTAGTTGAGGCTACTTGAAACAATCCATTCTGGAAGGAAAGCAACACCTTTACTCTTTTAAGTTTATTTTCATTTTTGAGAGAGTGAGCGAGCGGGGGAGGGGCAGAGCAAGAGGGAGAGAGAGAATCCCAAGCAGATCCTGCACTGTCAGAGCAGAGCCTGACATGGGGCTTGAATGAAGTCCTGAACCGTGAGATCATGACCAGAGCCAAAATCAAGAGCTGGATGCTTACCCAACTGAGCCACCCAGGTGCCCCATGGAAAACATCACTTCTTTTCTTTAAATGTTTATTTACTTTTGAGAAAAAGAGAGAGAGAGAGAGAGAGTGTGAGTGAGCGAGGGGCAGAAAGAGGGAGACACAGAATCCGAAGCAGGCTGCAGGCTCTGAGTTGTCAGCACAGAGCCCCACTCGGGGCTCAAACTCAGGAACTACGAGATCATGACCTGAGCTGGAATCAGATGCTCAACTGACAGAGCCACCCAGGTGCCCCAGAAAGCATCGCTTTTAATTGCATCTTAACAGCTAAGCTGTCACCCATCGTCTAGCAGAGAGTTTTTTTGTTTGTCTGTTTTTAATGTTTTTTGAGAGAGTGCAAATGGGGGAGGGGCAGAGAGAGGAGGACAGAGGATCCGAAGCAGGTCCTACATTGAGCATCGAGCCTGATGTGGGGCTTGAACTCATAAACTGTGAGATCAGGACCTGAGCCTAAGTCAGATGCTCAACTTACTGAGCCACTCAGGCGCCCTCGGCAAAGAGCTTTTAATGGCACTTAGAAGAATGCAACTTACTATAGTTTTAGAGCCACTGCTTATGAATGCATGTTTTGAGGGGGTGAGGATAATTGTCTTTTTCCCTTTTTAAAAAAATGTTTACTCATTCTTGAGAGACAGAGAGAGAGCATGAGTGGGGGAGGGGCAGAGAGCGAGAACCCAAGCAGGCTTTGAGCTGTTGGCCCAGAGCCCAATGCAGGGCTCCTTCTCACCAACTCAGAGATCATGACCTGAGCCAAAACTAAGAGTCGGACACTCAACCGACTGAGCTACCCAGGCACCCTGTTGTCTTTTTCACTTTTCAGTTCCCGAACCACTGGACTGCTCATCAATTTAGATGGCAGGCCAATGGCAGGAAGCCATTATCGCTTATTGCTTTCCTGGTATCTTACAGATTGGGTAGACTGAGCTTTAGTTTTCTACTCTTCCTGATGTTCAAGGATTTTAGGAATATGTAATGACGATACTCCACAAACCCCCAATCCTGATACTAATTTTATGTGTTAGCCAAGATAGATCCACTACCAAAAGCAGACCCAAGAATCGTACCACGCTAATACAAAAGAAATGAATTTTCCTTTGACGTAACTATTGGAGATAGGTGTTCCAGAGATCTAGGGTCCCAGACCACCTGAGGCCATCTTCATCAACTTCAGCCGTACTGATTCTAGAGAATAGGTTGACTAAGGGCCTCTTATCCTAGGCCCTGGCCTGTCAAGAGATACCGATGGAACCTACCTGCAATCTACACAGCAGATTGCTATGTAGGCAAGACTCAACGTTTCCAACTAGTAGTTTCATGGGTGTGACCACAGAGCATCCGTATTAGAGAATGTCCATTCCCTAACCGAGAGATTGGCTTCCCTCAGTTCACCAATCTGAACCTGCGGCTCTAGGGAACTCCTGGGGCTTTACACAAACCTGGGTTCCTATATCCCCTACTCTCATTATTTACTATCTCTGTGACTTTGGGCAAATTGACTTAACCTTTCTGCTTCTCAGTTTGCTTAACTGTAGAATACAGATTAAAAAACAAAACTACCTATTGTGTAGATATTTATATATACATAAAATATATATTTATTAATGTATTACATATATATAATATATATATTAATGTAATATATATATATATATATAAATAATGGTGTTTGGCATTTAGGAAGTGTTTTATAAATGGTAGCTATACCTATTTAAAAACATGTGATCAGGATGTTCGAATTGGGTCTTTATTTGGATAATCGCTGCTTGGATTCTCATTCTGTCTCGTGCAATTTGTGTCACCACGGGCAAACTCTCTCCATGTCAGTTTCCTCTTCAGTTAAATGGGGATCATAATGCTCATCTTAGAGTGTGGCTGTGAGGATATAATAATATAAAATAACAGTGAGCATAGAGCATAGCAATCATCACGTAATAGTCATTCAGTATGAGGTTATAATTTTTTTAAATTTTTTAAAATATTTATTTTTGAGAGAGAGAGAGAAAGAGAGATAGCATGAGCAGGGGAGGGACAGAGAGAGAGGGAGACACGGAATCCGAAACAGGCTCCTGGCTCCGAGCTGTCAGCACAGAGCCCGACACGGGGCTCGAACCCACCAACCGTGAGATCCTGACTGAGCCGAGATCAGATGCTCAACTGACTGAGCCCCCCAGGCGCCCCGAGATGATCATGTTTGCTTTTATTTTTCATCACTTTCTGATTAAGACAACATGTGCTTGGGGCACTCGGGTGGCTCAGTCAGTTAAGTGTCGAACTTTGGCTCAGGGCTCAGGTATGATCTCATAGTTCGTGGGTTCCAGCCCTGCTTTGGGCTCGCTCTCTCTCTCTCTCTCTCTCAAAAATAAATTAAAAAAGAAAAAAAAAAGAACATGTGCTCAACTAAGTTTGGAAAATACAAAAAGTTAGGAAGGAGAAAATAAAAATCAGCTGAACCCCTACCACCCAGGATGACACTATGAGTATTGTATCTCAACGACTTCATCACAGTCTTCCTTTTTCTATCAGGCTATTATTTTTAAGGCTGTGGGCCATGTGGTGTCCTTTGATTATACACACAGGCAGCTCCCCACTCTGTTGCGGAAGGGAAGCCAGAAGTCCATGAGTGTGAAAATAACTCCCCCATTAGAAACAAAAAGGCTTTGTGAATACATACCAAGTTTCAAGGGACTGGAGAGTAGCCTTTCCTAAATGAGGAGGCAGTGGGATGATCCAGGGGCGTGGGTGAGTCTAGGGCTACTGTAGACGTTGAACCAGTTCACCATCTCGCCTCAGGCCAGCTCTGCTGAGGAACGTCCAGTGCTCATTCCAGTCAATAGGGTATTTTAGTCACAGAGGGGTTGTGAGATTTGGCCGAGAGCACAAAGCAAGAAATGCAGACAGAAACACTTACAAATTGCAGCTCGGCACAGGGCAGAAAATAAAACCCCGAACTCTGGATTTGCATATTCTGACATACCCAGTCGAACGGGAACAAAGATCAAAAAATTTAAATTGGACAGCTACCAGCCAGGACTTATTTCTTCCCCGATGGACTGTGGAGAAATTGGCACTCAAGGTCTATTTTTATAATAATCAGCGATAACCTGATAATAGAATAACAGATCAGTTTGTCATTTTTAATTTCTAGACCTCTCCTTGCTATTAGTACTGAATAGACATTTTTGCATTCGTCCTTAAAATGTAAATTTACCTGCAGCTATTCATTCTGCCTATTCTAAAGCCTGTCAAACAGAGATGAAAGAAAGCGGTGCCAAGGCAAGTCTGAGATCTTTGTCTCAATCAGTAAAATCTTCCGTGGAAGATTCTGTGGAACCCTGCACTACTCAGGCAAGACAGATCTGAGCTCCTGATATGGTTAGAAAATGTGACCTACTTTAAAACCCAGCAGTGTGCGTGTGATGAAATGAAAGTGAATTGTTTTGCTGAAATCTGACACTAAAAATAGGGCACCGGATCCTTCCCCTGCTGGAAAAAAAAAAAAAATAGGCATTAAAATGAGTGTGTGTCTGTATGTCTGGGAATATGTCTCCATAGCAACCATTGTCCCACCTCCCCTATCAACAGCATTACCCCTTTCTACAGAAAGAGGTCATATGAACGCCTTTCCCCAAACCCCTCCCAATCCCTTACTCCATGAAATCTAATTAAAGAGTGAAATGAATTTTAGCGATGGTTCCAGAGGCTGGGAGAAGTCCAAGGTTGGGGGGGGGGGTGCGCGGGGTTGGGGGAGGATGTCTGGGGGAGAGGGACCAGGAGATCTGTCTTTCCACATCGGAGCAGCGACATGCAACTCTGTTCTCATGTTTAAAAAGAGCCACCACTCCCCCGCTGAGGGACTGCCAGGGAGTGATAAACCTGGCCCGCTCCGATGTTATTACTTTAATGGATACAGGACTGGTTGAGCACTTTATTTCCACCAGGGCTGTTTTACGTGCGTCTTCTTCCCTTCACACAACATCCAATTTTCCTCGGGTCCCCCCCACTCCCCCTTTATTAAGGAACATTGTTCCCATTTCTAATCACACTCGCACGAGGGATAAAGAAAGCATCACTTGAGATAATAGGTCTGCCTCTAGAATGAGGTGTGTGAGACAATCACGCATAGGGACAGCCCCCCTCCCCTCCCTCAAGAGCCCTTTTTTGTACAGATTGGAAGGCCGAAAAGAATGGGGTGGGGTGGAGTGGTTGAGTGTCTTCCTGACACTCTGGGGGAGGTTGAAGAAGATTTGTGCAAACCAGCTTCACATTTTGGGTTTTTTTTTTTTTTTTTTTTGGTTTTTTTTTTAGCATCTGCTGGGGCCTCCCTTCTTCCTTTCCAGCAGCTGCCTCCCTCCCTCGTCCCCACATCTTTAGTGTCCAGTCAACAGCATTCTCAGGCGCCCGCTCTCCCTCCACTCTCACCATCCCTGCCCTTGCCATCTAGGCATCTGTGCCTCATTTCTGCATCCCAATGTCTTCTCCAGGTTGTATGTCAGTCTGGCGTTGAGCTGCATGGGGTCCCAGCTGGAGCAGAACTGTCCTCCTGTGGGGATGTGGTCAAGTCTGGGCTTGTCCCACTGGTAGGAAGGAGGCGGGTGGCAGGAAGGCCTGTGGGGCCTCAAGGGAAAGAAAGGAGCATCTGTCACACACAGTTTTCAACCCTTGCAGTGACTTAGGGGCGGAGAGGAGGGGCAGGGTGAAGAGAAACGGAGTGTTTGCCACCCAGACTTGCCTCCATCCGAAAGGGCTGAGTGTGTATGGGGTGCATGCGTGTAAAAAGTGGAAGCCATGCTGTCACCAGGACCGGGTGGCAGGGCACAGGGGAGACTGGCGTGGGGCAGCTGGCGGGTGACTCTGGGCATCCACAGGAGACGGCACCAGCTGTGGCATCTGCGGCAGCCGCCACCTCGGCTGCCAGGCTGCAGCTTGAGCAACAGGCACCTCCCTGTCCTTGGAAGAGATAGCCAGCCTCTCTGCGGTGGGCCGTAGGCCCGCAGCTAGTGACCCAGGGCTTTTTTCTTGCCAGCCTGCCCAGGCAGCAAGGACCCCTTGCTGGCCAAATACCCCCGGAGCCTCCTGGCAAAAAAAAAAAAAAATCAGGAAAGATTTGCAAGACCAGGTCATGGCCAAGCCAGAGAAATTTCTATGCTTTTAGCTTTTTTGCCCAGGCTGATGCAGCTTGGGGCGTATGGCTTATCCACAATATAATCACGAGAACTGATATTTACGGAGGGCTCACTCCGGGCCAGGGATTTTTCCAAGCCCTAGATATATACTAACTTAGACTTCCATTTGCCAATGAGGTAGACAGCATTCTTATCTCCGTCTGACAGGTGAGATAAGAACATGTTCAAGGTCATATAGCTCGAGAGTGGCCAAGTGTCTCAAACCAGACAGTGAAAGCCAGAGCCCGTGCTCCAGCCTCTGAGTGGACACAGACCCACCCCCCACCCCGTGTGCAACAGACCTTCTTCATTTTCTCCAAAGTGCTTAGAAATTTTTCAGGCACCAATATCGTTATATAAATAACATCATTAAGAACATGCTCCAACTGGCGGGGGGGGGGGGGAGCAGTGAGTGCTAAAATCACTTTCTTGATTTTATATACGCATGTTTCCACAGTCCAGACACTCGCATAGTTCACAGACCGAACATATAATTCTGTGTTCTGTGGGCTTTTTCATGTAACATTATAAGGATATTTTCTTTTTTTAAAAAAAAAAATTGTCTTAATGCTTATTTTTGAGACAGAGACAGAGCGTGAGGGGGGAGGGAGGGGCAGAGACAGAGGGAGACACAGATAACCGACGGAGCCACTCAGGCCCCCCGGATTTTCTCTAATTTTAATCGCCGCATAACACTCCTCCGAGTTGATGCACTGTAATTCACTTAGCCGGTCCCCTATTTTGGACATGTAGATTATTTGCACCATGTCACCATTTTCTTTTTTTTTATTTTTAATTTTTTTTTAACGTTTATTTATTTTTGAGACAGAGAGAGATAGAGCATGAACGGGGGAGGGGCAGAGAGAGAGGGAGACACAGAATCGGAAACAGGCTCCAGGCTCTGAGCCATCAGCCCAGAGCCCGACGCGGGGCTCGAACTCCCGGACCGCGAGATCGTGACCTGGCTGAAGTCGGACGCTTAACCGACTGAGCCACCCAGGCGCCCCCCATGTCACCATTTTCAAGAGGAAAAGACACGACAGTCTTTGCTCCCATGTTTTCCTTTTATTGAACACGTCAACTGTGTTTAGACAGAGGAGAGCCGCTTGAGCTGTGCAGTTGGAGCCATTCTGATAACCTCTGGCCTGCTCTCAAGCTTTCCTCAAAGCTCAGAGGTGTGTGAGCCGGGAGGATTTCATCAGGTGCTATTTTTCACGGAAGGATGTGGAAGCTGTGAAAGAGCGAAGGAATTCTGCTCCTTCTGGAATGGAATGTTGCCGCCGAGGCGTCAGAAGCCGTGTGTGTAACAGAGACCAGCAAAGCGGGCTGAGCAGCAGACTTGCAGGGGTGACATTTTTAACTTGGTAACAGATGGCCCACCGGCCAGAGCGCAAAAGGTCGGGGCTCCTTAAACCGACAGGCCACAGGCATACAATTCAAATGAACTGCCACCGTCTACTTGCCGAGGGCCACCATGCCGCGTGTGAATATGCAGGAGATGTGAATTATTTCTGCTCCTTTAACCTCTCTTATCCCTATTTCATTTTCCTAGCCTCAGGTAGAGGCTTTTAAAACTCTGAATCTCCACCAACTGCATTCCCAGCTCCATCTGGCCTGAGCTCCTCTGGACTGATGGGAAAACCTCAGGATCTAGTATATGTTTAGACCGGTTGGAACTCCGCTTCAACCCTGGCGAAAATGGTCCCTCTCACCGTATCTTAGAAGGCACCTCCCTGGCCTCACCCTACTCCTGGCCCTGCCCTCACATCCCAGTAAGGCTCTGGCTTGATCATTGCCACCTTTCAGAAGCCTACCTCCCCGTCGGACTCTGAATAACTAGTTAAACGTGGTAGGTTAGAAAAAAAAAAAAAGGTCACCTCCACTAAAAGGTAGCAACAGTGGAAGGGGTAGGCTAACAGCCTTTCTGTGCCTAGTTTGCAAATGTGAGCCCACATACACCCACCGGCTGCCAGCCAAGGCTTACAGACAAACGAGAGGTACAGACAACCCAGAGCATGACTTCAGGCGGACGGGTGGGCATGGTTTTTGGCCTGCCGAGAGAATTAACATTCAACGGCTGTGCATATTCACACTGCTGAATGCGTCTTACACAGTTTTATCAGACATTCTCCTACGCAGAGCAGCATTATTGGCCCACCGGGTGGGTGATTCACGAGGTTCCAACGCCGCCAGGGAAAGAGACCATCAAGATTTGGGGCATGAGAGAAATTGTAGCACATGGTAACAGAGGAAGATGGACCAGATATCTTTTTGGGCTGGATCAAGGAAAAGCTTTGACAGACTGAGATATGATTTTCCTTTATTCGACATGCCGCAGGTCTAGAGAACTCGGTGCAATTTGTTCTGTGTGTGGAACAATGCAGTGAGGATTTCTGCCCTGAACAGCTGGGAAAGGAGAGACGTGAAAAGCACAGAGGGAGTCAGGTGAGTCCACGCTTGACTGAGAGGTTCTCTCGGTAACATAACCACAGAGGAGGCCAGGGCCAGCCCAGGTCTGGAGCTAACACGCACCTCTTCTCGACCAGCTTAGACGTCCTCATATGCCACCTTGGCCATGCCTCTCCCGGGAGCAAGACTCTTTTCAAAGCTTTCCCGGTGGCTGAGCCAGTGGCCTCTAAGGTGGCACGTATGTACTGATCAATTGGGGGTAACCGAACATATATTAGATTATCTTTGATAATTATTTGGCCCCTGCCTCGATGTCTAGTCTGGAACAGGTTGTAGAGCATACATCGTATATTAGCACAGCCGTGATGAGTCTTCATTTGACAAGGAGCGCTCGAAAGGTGCCAGACTCACAGGTTGCACGATCAAAGAGATGTACAAGTGATTGGTCTAAGCAAGATGAAACCTTAGCCTACTGCCCCAAGTCCTCTGCAGTTATCTGTTCTACCTCCTGTCCTGCTAGTTCACCTCTCAGCCCACCCAACTGCAGTAAAATGGATCTGATTATCCAGAGACTCTGGAGTTTTTTCTTTGTTTTTGCTTTTTTTTTTTTTTAAGGTCTATTTATTTATATTTTGAGACAGGGAGTGTGAGTCTGGGAGAAGCAGAGAGAGAGGGAGAAAGAGAGAGTCCCAAGTAGGCTCTGCACTATCCGTGCACAGCCCCGTGAGGGGCTTGAACTCACAAACCATGAGATCATGACCTGAAGCTGAACTCAAAAGTCAGACGCTTAACCAACTGAGCCGCCCAGGCGCCCCTGTTTTTGTTTCTAACACGTTCTGTCTTTTGTGTGTAGGCTGGTAGAACACCAGCAAGTGAGGTCGTGTTTGCTTGGATACATGGAGCCTCCAACCACTTTACCAGCAGAGAGTCCAGTCCATTCTAGGACACCCCTTCCTAAATAAGCTTCTTAAATAAGTAACTAATATGTTCGTAGTTCTCAGTGAAACAGAGCCCACTGTTGTCTGGAGAGGCGGTGACTCAGATATAATCAACTCTCGTGGACAAATTAGCTATAGTTACTGCCTCCCCCACTCACAGCTGCCCCCACCCTCCACCCCGTGCTCTCTAGACTATGGAGCATCAGCATCATAAGGATCATTACTACCTGCGTGCCTAGCCACACCAGCCTGGGTGAGAAGACAGTGGCATCACAAAGGAAAAATAGGGGCACCTGGGTGGCTCAGTTGGTTAAGCATCTGACTCTGGCTCAGGTCACAATCTCACGGTTCATGAGTTCGAGCCTGCGTCAGGCTCTATGCTGACAGCTCAGAGCCTGGAGCCTGCTTCAGATTCTGTGTCTCCTCTCTCTGCTATTCCCCTGATCATGCTCTGTCTCTGTCTCTCTCAAAAATAAATAAACATTAAAAAAAATTTAAGGAAAAATAATTCCAGGAGGTACAGTATGGGGGGGATCCAGAAAACATTCCTACCCTTCAATTCACTCAGTCAGGGGTCTTCCAAAGCGAAACTGCTGGGACTGAGGGTGCCATATGTGTTTCTGTAACAGGTGCACTGCACAATCGCGCTCAGCGGGGCAGTAGATGAAGCCTTCAATCTCCTACCTTTTCCCAACGTGCCCCCTGGCAGACGGCATTTTCCAAACATAGCAGCCTCAGAATCTCCTAACCTTCTTGTTCTTCTGACAACGTGACATGGCCACTCCTCCCATCTAGTGGTGAGGCCGCACTCCCTTCCCTTTAAACGTGCATAGATCTTTGTGACTGCTTTGATGAGTATGGCAGAAATGATGTGTGACCTCTGAAGCTAGGTCAGAAAACTGCCATGCCCTTCTACAAACATCTCCCCAGACACTTCATCATCGGTGGCACCTACCGTGGTTGGCACCAGACAAGCTGTGGGACTGGGGGCAAGCTGCCTAAATTCTGGGAATCTTAATTTCCCCATCTGTAGAATGGGGATGATACTCATGCCTGTTACACGAGGATGAAATAAGGCAATCCAAGCAGGTGCTTAGTGTAATGCCTGGCATATGGTAAACTCTAATGGTTAGCGATTACTATTATCACCATCTGCCATTGGGTAAGGGGCCAATTAACATTTGCCCACTAATCAATCAAATTGTGCTATACCCAGACTAAAAAAAAAAAAAAAAAAAAAAAAGATGAAGATCCAGTTGGTATCCAAAGGCACGGAAGGCTCTTTGTGTCCTGGCTCCATTCATGTCTCCGGCCTCACGCCTGTGCACCAGCTGCCCTGTGCACACCCCCATGCAGCATTCCACCGCTGTGCCCCCCCGGCCCCAGTCTTCTCTGCACCTTCCCTCAGACCCCATGTTGGCTCTTGGCATTTGTTTTTGCAGTTCCCTCTTCCCGAGGGATTCCCTTCCGCTCCTCATGCCTCTTTCAATGAATTTTTACGGGCACTTCCGTTCCCAGCCTCGAGGGCACCTCTTTAGAAGCCTTTCCTGACCTCCAGGTTAGCTGAAGTCCTCTCTCTGCTCACCCTGTCGTAAGCTTCAGTTATCTGGAAAAATAATTTGCTCGCAGTGCTTTAACAGAAGATGTTAAGTAAACGAGAATGCTCTCTAGTTTTTTCATTGGCCTCTCTGCTGGATAAGCTCTTGGGAGGGCGGGGGTGGGAAGGAAAAAAAGCACATGACTTCCACAGTGCCAGGGATGGAGCATTGAACGCTTAGTTGCACAATCGATGTTTGACGACACACTTGTAGAGATTTAAAGCCGTAAGGGACCTTGATGGCTGACGGAAGATTGTCTGATTGAAAACTGAACCGAGTAGGAGCCCAGGGAGTGGAGCACAGAGCCAATGTCACCAGCCAGGAGGAGAAAGGAATACCCCTGTTGCACCAAGTGCCTCAGGTGTCTGAACCGAATAGCTTTCCAGGAACCCCAGTGGCCCTGTGAAGGCTGCATTTTCTGGACTTTTTGTCCAAATGCGATGAGCACAGCATTCTGTCGTATTCCTTTCCCTACTGAAGCTGGGAAAACACCCAAAATTTCCGTTGTGATGGGATCCCCCAGGGTGAGGTTAACATCGATTACTAACATAACTCAGGCCATTTAAATTTCCCACAGAAAGCTTTCTACCACCCAAGGCTCGGCCTTGTTTTGCGTGGCCAGAACCTGTTGGAACAGTGCATGCCATGACCTGTACCTCTCCATATGTTGCCTGTTATCAGAGTGCCCAAGACTATGACATAATGGCAATAACCTGCAGAATCCCGAATGAGTCTTCTCCTTGCTTGGGAAAGTCCTCTTCTAGACAGGATATGACATGTTGGTCTGGGAGATCTTGGGTTAAATTTTTCGGCCACCACCCAGGGTTATTACCCTGGAGGTAAGTGTGTCCATCATTTCTAAACCTGCCTTAGTTTCTTCCCCCCAACAGGTACCACACCGACAGTCCTGCCCAATGAAGTCTAGTATGTGATTCAAACTTATGCCAAGTTTCAGCACAATATGAAAAAATGGTGGGGGGGGGGGGTGTCCAAAGAGCCGGATCTGCTGGGTTGCCCAACTCCAGGGGGCGCTGTTCACAGATATTCTGCCAACAACCTGGAGTTGGCCATCTCACATCATTTCTCAGTTCTTTTGGCACAAATATAAAATCTCTAACATTGGAGTCCTGGGTACCTCTCTCGTCTTACAGCCCCTTCCCTTAGGCTATGACCTCGGGAGTTGACATTTCTTCCGGTTAACAAGAATAGCTTACTTTCATTCATGGTTAAGAAAACACTTTCAAGTACTTTGTAGCACATGAAACTCAATATGCCTTTGAAGGGGTTAGGCAGTCATGGTGGCCATGTTTTACACAGGAGAAAACTGAGGCTTAGAGAGGTCACTGACTTGCCAACGGTCACCCAGCCAGGGGAAAGCAGAGCGCCAGACTCTTAGTTTATTGTTTATGCCATCAGAACAAACAAGCTTCGGGATGTGAACAGAATTACCCTCCTAAGTGCTATCGCTGGCTCTCCAGTCAACCTTGAAGTCTCTCGTACTCATGTTTGGGGCCCCCGGAAGACTCTTGTGTGCTCATGCACAAGCCCTTTCAGCTGTCATGTGGCCTCCTCCATTCTCCTCCCCTCCTTTTCTGGCTTCCACCAGTCCTGTGACGTTCTGCTGCTGGCGCCTACAGCGAGGAACCCTGGAGCGAGTCCTCAGTGCCCGAGCCGCCATTCTGGGTCAGGGCCAACAGTGGAGAGGGGGAGGGGAGGAAGCCAGGGAACAGCCCAACGGCCCCTACTGTTGTCCTAGGGCGAACAGAGGTACCACCACAGAATGGGAGGTCTTGACACAAGACTATAGGTCTTGCTCTTTGGGATGACTCGTTTTCCAACGGTCCAAACACTCCCCGTCTTTTTATGCCAATAGTCTCCTGGCAGCCTGTGCCTTGACTCCTCCAGATATGCCCAGATGCATCTGAATTGCAGTCAGAGCTGAATTAAGAAGATCCAACCAAGCCACTACCCGGGGTAGCAGCACAACACTGTTTCAAATGGGAAGGGTTGCCACTTCCTTCAGATTTCCCTCCAAGTCATGGGAACATTGGTCTCTTTCCTGAAACCACACAGCAAGCCTGAGCAATAGATTTAAAAACACTGCCAGTGGGGCGCCTGGGTGGCTCAGTCGGTTAAGCGTCTGATTTTGGCTCAGCTCATGATCTCACCGTTCATGAGTTCGAGCCCCACATTGGGCTCTGTGCTGACAGCTCAGAGCCTGGGTCCTGCTTCAGACTCAGTGTCTCCCTCTCCCTCTGCCCTTTGCCTGCTCATGCTCTGCCTCTCTCTGTCTCTGTCTCTCAAAAATAAATAAACATTAAAAAAAATTTTTTTAAAAACACTGCCAGATTGAAGTATCTCTGTGGATTATGCTCAGATATGCCACATACACGTGTTTGATGCAACCAAACCAAAAGTCACAATTAAATGAATTCCGAAAGGCAACAGGGCAACATAGTGCTACTTACTAAGACTGAATAATCTAATTCTTTTTGTTGAAATTTTAAACCCTTTCGTATTCCTGTCATGAAGCTGTCTTGTTTAGAAAATCGTGAAAGAAAACTGAATCGAGAACAAGAACATCAGAAGAGAGGACAACATTGTGCCAAGTTTTTTGCAAAAACATAGAGTCTGTTTTGGCCAGTGGGTGTAAACGAACAAGAGAATCTGTTTCTAGATGCAATTTTCATTAATAGATCAGTTTACTCTGACAGGCACTAAATAAATGTTGAACAAATATTTCAAAACAACTCACGGGCGCCTGGGTGGCTCAGTCGGTTAAGCATCCAACTCTTGATTTCGGCTCAGGTCATGATCTCAACGGTTCGTGGGTTCAGCTCCCGCGTCAAATTGGGATTCTCTCTCTCTCTCTCTCTCTGCCCCTCCCCCATGCACGCCTGTGGACGCCCTCTCTCTCAAAATAAATTAATTAGTTAATTTAAAACAGAAACCAAAAAACAACTCATTAGCCTGGCAGGTGCTGACAATTTTGCTCTCACCCTGATCCTCGGGGGGCAAATCAGCTCAGGCAACTCCAACCTCACTGGGCCTTTGGTTTGCTCTCCTGTGAAAGGAAGGAATTAAAGTCCAAGCTCAACACACGTTTGTTAATTGAGTGCCTTTAAAAATCACACAAATTTGGGGCACCTGGGTGGCTCAGTCGGTTGAGCTTCCGACTTCAGCTCAGGTCATGATCCTGCAGTCCATGAGTTCGAGCCCCGCATCGGGCTCTGTGCTGACAGCTCAGAGCATGGAACCTGCCTCAGATTCTGTGTCTCCCTCTCTCTCTGACCCTCCCCCATTTATGCTCTGTCTCTCTCTGTCTCAAAAATAAATATACATTAAAAAAAATTTCTTTAAAAATCACACAAGGGGCGCCTGGGTGGCGCAGTCGGTTAAGCATCCGACTTCAGCCAGGTCACGATCTCGCAGTCCGTGAGTTCGAGCCCCGCGTCAGGCTCTGGGCTGATGGCTCAGAGCCTGGAGACTGCTTCCGATTCTGTGTCTCCCTCTCTCTCTGACCCTCCCCCGTTCATGCTCTGTCTCTCTCTGTCTCAAAAATAAATAAACGTTAAAAAAAATTAAAAAAAAAAAAAAGAAAAAAAAGTCACACAAATCTTTGACGTCCTTCCTTGAAGGAAGTAGACAGTCAGCTGGAATGTAGAAGTCACCATGCTAGGGGCCGTACCACACCTGTTTTGCTGTGATGACAAGATTTCATCTGAGAAGGGCATCACTGTTCCATCGCGCTGAACGGAGCCCCGCCCAGGCAGACTGGATTCCTCCCCACGCAGCTCATTTCTGTCTTCTTCTTATATAACGTAAGGAACGTTGTGGGCCAGATGAGAGCCAGCTTGAGTGATGGGAGGAGGTGCTTCCAGAGGCTACCAAGCCCCTTGTATGGGGTCAGACCCCATAAAAAGGGCATGTGATTTCATAAACTCAAGCTCATGCTCACCATTCACCTCCGTTAGCTTCTAACCCAGGGCTTCTCAAACTGGAATGTGCATACAGATCACCTGGCACCTAGAAAAGGCAGTTTCTGATTAAATTGGTCTGGGGTGGGGCCTGGGAGTCCTCATTTTTTTTTTAAATTTTTTTTCACGTTTATTCGTTTTTGAGAGACAGAGAGAGATAGCATGAGCAGGGAAGGGGCAGAGAGAGAGGGAGACACAGAATCTGAAGCAGGCTCCAGGCTGTGAGCTGTCAGCACAGAGCCTGACGCGGGGCTTGAACTTGTGAACTGCGAGATCGTGACCTGAGCCAAAGTCGGACGCTCAACTGACTGAGCCACCCAGGCGCCCCGAGTCCTCATTGTTAATAAGCTTCCAACCAAGTGATGCTGGTGGTGCTAAGGGTCTGTAGACCACACCTGGAAGAGTGAGGCTCTCATCTGACACGGGAGCACAGCATTCGTGGCCTTATGGTCCAGGGACCGTGGATCAGGGAACTCAAGGGCTAACTACGTGTGCCGACGATCATGTTATAATTAGTAAGCATGGGGCGTCTGGGTGGCTCAGTCGGTTGGGCGTCCGACCTTGGCTCAGGTCATGATCTCGCGGGTCGTGAGTTTGAGCCCCGCATTCAGCTCTGTGCTGGCAGCTCTCGGAGCCCGGAGCCTGCTGTGGATTCTGTGTCTCCTCCTCTCTCTGCCCCTCTCTTGCTCTGTCTCTGAATAATAAATAAACATTGAAAACTGCTTTTTTATAGTGTAGTAAGCGTTAACAAAGGTACGTATAAATATATACAAGCCCAGGGGAGAAAAGGACAGAGCAAAAGGGCTTAAAGACTTAAAACAAGAAAAACAGAAAGAAAAGGTCAGGCAGAATTAGGATAATTCCCCATTCATTAAGGATAACTCCCCATTCCCCCCTTCTCCCTGACCCCCTGGCAACCACCATTCTGTTGTCTGTGTCTCTCAACTTAACGACCCTAGGTACCTCATAAAAGTAGAATCATAAGACATTCATGGTTTTGTGCTCGGCTCATTTACTGAGCACCGTATTTTCAAGGTCTATCCATGTGGTGGCGTGTCAGAATCTCCTTTTTTGAGGCTGAATAATACTCCATTGTATATTTACAGCACATTTTGTTTACTCACCTGTTGGTGGATGTTTGGGTTGTTTCCACCTTTTTGGCTACTGTGAATAATGCTGCTGTGAAGGTGGCTGTGCAAACACCTGCAGTCCCTCCTTCCGATTCTTTGCGATATATACTCAGAAGCGGAACTGACTAGGTCGTATGGTAATTCTATGTTTAACTTCTCTGAGGAGCCTCCATACTATTTCATCTCATTTTAAATTTTAAACATTTAATTAAGTAGTACAGGAGATAAGCAATTTAAACATCTAGGTTCTCCTTGTTGGGAGAAGGGAGGAATGACCTTCAAAGCTGGTGATTTAGAAAATGGTTTAGCTTTGTTTAACCTCCCCTACCAGACGCGCCTAAAGGTAAGCTGGAAGGCGGAATCTGAGGCTGGATGGACCGCTCAGCAGGGGGACTGTCAGGCCTTTGCATTTCTTGACCGACCAGCCCAGACCTTTCAAGAGTCTCTCTGCCCACCCTACCGCTGCAGAGAAGAGAGGTGGCCCCAGGTCAGTGCTGCGTGGCTTGATCCCACGGGAGAGCCTAGGGAAAGGAAAGCCAGCAAGGCTCCTTGTGCCAAAGGCAGGCTGGTTTCTGCAACTGGTGATACTGGCAGTAACATTTTCCAGGGAGCCAATCTAACTCAGAGACAGTCAAACCTCTGGAAGCACAGCCTGCCCGACTAGCAGAGCGCTGAGGGTGTGGCTAAGGCCCCCGGAGGGGCTGGTCCGGCAGCTGGAGGCCATTAAAATGTGGCAAAGGCTCCCTTCTTTGTTCTCAGGATCAGTTTAAAGTGCTACCAGCCTCTTGAGCGGGGATTCAATTCCAGGAACAGGGACTCGGGCCTATGCACACAGAATCCTGACTCTCAGACCCAGGATGTCATTTTGAAAAAGGTATTTTTCGAAATAACAGACTTAAAAAAAATCATTCACAGTTCCACCCCACCCCCATCCCCAGCAAATTCACTGTTTGCATTTTTCCATGCTGTCCTCCATAGCTAATGCAATTTTTATTGCTTTTTTTACTCAGTCAGCCATGCCTAGATTTCTCTTGTCTCCTCCCCTATCTCTGAAGGCAGTTCTACCCAAACTAGTGTCATTTGTAGGTTTTTGGGATCGGAGGGGGGGAAGAGTGGCTCTTCCTTCTCTGTCTCTTGGCTCACACCTCCCAACACACACACACACACACAGACACTCCTTCGCTCCCACCCTCTAGGTGCCTTCCTTTCTATTGGTGATGTGTCTTCACTGACTAGCTGACTCACTCCAGTTTATTGCCCACCTTCTTTGGGAAAGGTACTTGTTAGGAACAGAAACGTGCGTTTTCAGCCTCATGCCCGTTCTGGTGGTGAGCCTGCCTGGAGTGTGTCATTGCAGAAGGATGTGCGAGTGCAGCTGACCTCCTGGAGCCCAGCCTGGGCATGCTGCCCTGTGCCAGATCGCCCCTCCCCTCTCCCTGCTCCCGTTCTCTGCTCCTGCTCTGGAGTTCTCTCTCTCTCTCTGCTAACAGCTCTCAGAACCTCCACTTATGTTAAGTGACTAAGGGAAGAGTTTTCTAAAGGATTTATGGTGTTTGTACACTGTCATAATGCATCCCGTCTTTTACATTTCTCAAAGTCTTAAAACTATGACTTTGGTATTCCTAGCAGGCAGAGTGTGATTTAGGGATTGTGATTCTTTGCAGTCCCTCTAAACTAGCACCATTCAGGTTCCTGCCATAAAAGGACCGTGAAGAGGGCCGTGGGCCATGAGGGCTCTTCCCCAGCCCCTTCTGTTTCCCACCAACTGTGTCACTCACTCCGGGTTCATCCTTCCATTCTGCTGTCCCTGATAATGCTCCCTGGCTGCTTGATCAACCTTGCCCCACATCTGGACCTTTTGTTTCCAGGGACCTAACTATTTCCTGAGTGCTCGCTTGCTTAGGTTTCCTGTTCAGGTATTTTGTATTACAACTTGGCTAGCTGCCATGACTTAGCAGAAAGCGTGCGGACTCTTTTTCTCAGAAATGTGCAGGCCGGGGAAGTCAGGACACAGGATTCGGATTAGGACTCTCCTCACACTGAATCTGGACTAACACTCAGTGCCTTGGATCCCTGTCTTGCAAGGTATTTTTTTTTCATTCATCGTTTTTCTCCTTTTTTAGTGAAAAGAACTTTGGTCTAGATTAAATTCAAGGACTTGAAAACCAATGTTGGAAGACTAAACAACTGTGTAACTTCGAAGGCCGAGAGGCCGTGATTGGATCTTGGCTGGGCCGTAGACTAAACGTTGTACGCTTAAAAAATGTGCTGGTCTCTTAGCCTCAAGTTCTACATATATAAAATGGGGTTAATACTAACCACCTCCTAGGGGTGCCTGGATGGCTCAGTCGGTTAAGCGTCCGACTTCGGGTCAGGTCATGAGTTCGAGTTCGTCTCACAGTCCGTGAGTTCGAGCCCCGCATCAGGCTCTATACTGACACCTCACAGCCTGGAGCTTGCTTCGGACTCTGTGTCTCCGTCTCTTTCTGCCCCTCTCCAGCTTGCATGCTCTCTCTCTCTCAAAAATAAATAAAAATGAAAAAAAAATTCCTAACTCCCTCCTTGGTTTGCTATGGCATTAAGTGCAATACTGTGTATAAAACTCTTAGCACCCTACCTAGGTAGCACACAGTACTCTACAATTGTACTTTTAAAATTGCCCACTGGCCATTACTGAGCAGTTACTATTTTATTAGTACATTAATTTGTATTAATTAGGGCACTTTAAGTGTCAAATAACAAAAATCCCAACCCAACTGGCTTAAAAATTAAGAAAAAACATTTTTTTCACATAGAGGTAAGTCTCCAAAGTGGGGGGCTCCAGGTTAAAATGATCAGTAGATCAACAATGTCACTAAGGACCCAGGTGATTTCCATCTTTGTTTCCTGCTGTTCTTGTCATGTTGGCTCTGTCTGTAGGGCAGCTCTCTTCGTGTCTATAAATTGGCTTACACACAGCCAGCATCACAACCAGGAACGACAGCTTCCAAGAAGGAGATCATATGTGTGTGTGAGTTTTTGTTTTGTTTTGTTTAAAAAAAAAGAGAAGTTTCCATTTCTGGCCATGAAACTGTAGCTGATATTAGAATTGCCTTTTTTGCCATAAAGAATGACAAAACTGGACAAAATATATTGAAAAGTTGTTTCCCACCATTGTACGCAGGCAGGGCAGGATGATTCTCCAGAGAAGGGGGAAAATTAGATGAACCCTACAATTGCCTTGGCTTTCTTCCTGGAGATATTTCTGGATCCCGGAGCAGGAGGGGACCACACAGAGCATGGCAACCTCTTTATGTTTGGGAGACAGAGATCAGAGTTGAAGATGGAGTTTGGAATGGGGGTCAGAGTCCTGGAGAGATGACAAAAAGACCCCCTAGGAATCTGCTTAAGGGGAAACTCTGAATCTTTGGATGAAACCTAAATTCAGAGGAAAACTGCACAAGGCTGGGCAATAAAACAAAATTCCATATTCACGCAGGAATGACAGCTGTTTGTATTCTAGCCAACCAGAGTGGAGAGTCTTTTCTGGAGACCTGGGCATTCACTGGGGACTGCAGATGGGTCATGCCTTAGTAGTAAGGCTAAACGAACCCTAGATTAAAGGCAACTTGCTTAACAAAGGTTAAAAAGTACTCAAAAGAATCAAGTCTTGTTTTTGTTTTTGTTTTTGTTTTTGTCTCATGCAATATTTAGGATATACTTGTACTAAAAATATCACTCATTGTCTGAGGTTCAAGGTTAACTGGGCATTCTGTGTTTTTAGTTGCTAAATCTGGCAACTAAATGTACTGTAGTTATGGAGATGTTAACATCAAGGGAAGCTTGGGTGAAGGAGACACAGGAATTCTGTGCTACCTTTGCAACTCTTTTGTAAATCTAACATTACTTCAAAATAAAAGGCCAAAAAATTATGTTTATACAAGATTTTTAATGATATGAGAAACTATTTTTATAGGAAAACAGAACTGTGTGTTCATCGTGATAATACCTATGTATTTTTAAAAAACAAAATGTATTCTTATGGGGTAAAAAACATTGAAAAGAAATATATAAATATTAACAGTGGTTATTGCTGGATAATTATATTTTGGACTGCTTTATTTTATTTTTTATATTTTTCAGATTTCCACGTCTTGTATAAAAAACAAACATTACTTGTTTAAAAATTTTTTCTTTAATTTTTTATTTGAAAGAGAGAGAGAGAGCATGCAAGTTGGGGAGAGGGGCAGAGGGAGGGAGAGAGAGAATCCTATGCTCAGCATGGAGTCTGACAAAGGGCTTGATCCCATGACCCTGGGATCATGGTCTGAGCCTAAATCAAGAGTCAGATGCTCAGCCAACTGAGCCACCCAGGCACCTCTAAATATTACTTCTAATAATAAAAACATCTTAAGTAGTTAAAAAGAACCAAGCTGATCTTCAGGTAACCTAATTGCCTCTGCATGAGAAGCCTTTAAAAGACAGCAAAATCCAGATACTTAACATAACCTTCACAAAGCCTAGCATCCAATAGTTACTGAACATGCAAAGAAGCAGAAAAATGTGTCTTAACCAGAAAAAAAAAAAATCAGACTTAAGGTGACAGTCATGGTGGAATTTTCAAAAAAGGAATTTAAATGGTTATTATAAACATATCCAAGAATTCAAGACAAAACTGAAAATAATAAAGATGTAGATAAACTACAAAAATAATGAAATAGATGTCCAGAACTGAAAATGCAATATCTGAGATAAAAAAAATTTACTGGCTGGGCTTCCCAGAATAATCAACACTGAAGAAAAGATCAATGACCTTGAAGACGTAGCAATAAAAGCTATCAACACTGAAGCACAGACTGAAAAAAAGTTCTTTTTTAAATAATGGGCAGAGCCACAGTGACCTATGGAATAATACCAAGTGACTAATAAACATACCACTGGAGTTTAGGAAGAGAAGAAAAGCACAATTAGGGCCAAAAATATATTTGAAGAAATAGTAGCCAACATTTTTCAAAATTCGCTAAAAACTATACAAACACAGGTCTTAAAATTTTCATAAGCTTCCTGACAGGATAAACACAAAGAAAATCACAGCAGAACACATCATAATAAAATTGCTGAAAACCAGTGATAAAGAGGAAATCTTAAAAGTAACCAGAGAAAGAGATACATTGTAAACAGGCAAACAAAGATAAGAGTAATGGCTGACTACTTGTCAAAAACCCTGCAAGCCAGAGACAATGAAATGACATCTTTAAAGTTCTGAAAGAAAAAGAAACCTTACAACCTAGAATTCCATATCCAGGGGAAATAATATCCTTCAAAAATGAAGACGAAACAAAGACATTTTTAGGCAAACAAAAGCTGAGAGAATTTATCACCAGCAGACATATATTATAAGACATGTTAAGAAATTTTTTTTTAATATTTTTTTTTCAACGTTTATTTATTTTTGGGACAGAGAGAGACAGAGCATGAACGGGGGAGGGGCAGAGAGAGAGGGAGACACAGAATCGGAAACAGGCTCCAGGCTCTGAGCCATCAGCCCCGAGCCTGATGCGGGGCTCGAACTCACGGACCACGAGATCGTGACCTGGCTGAAGTCGGACGCTTAACCGACTGCGCCACCCAGGCGCCCCAAGAAATTTTTTGAAGTGGCAGGAAAACAACACCAGATGTAAATTGGGAACCCCACAAAGAAACGAAAAGCTCTGGAAATGTAAGCATGTGTACTAATATGAGACATTTTTTCTTATTTAAAAAAATTTTAAAGTAATTGTCTAAAGCAAAAGTAACAATGATGTAGTCTGAGATTTATAACATATGTAGAACAAAATTAATGGAAAAGAAATAGTACAAAGGAGGAGAAGGGGGAATGGTCGTAGAGTATTGTAAGATTTTTTTTTTTTAATTTTTTTTTTCAACGTTTATTTATTTTTGGGACAGAGAGAGACAGAGCATGAACGGGGGAGGGGCAGAGAGAGAGAGAGAGAGAGACACAGAATCGGAAACAGGCTCCAGGCTCTGAGCCATCAGCCCAGAGCCTGACGCGGGGCTCGAACTCACGGACCGTGAGATCGTGACCTGGCTGAAGTCGGACGCCCAACCGACTGCGCCACCCAGGCGCCCCAAGTGTTGTAAGATTTTTATACTTACATGAGGTAGATCATGACAAGTTGAAGATATATACTGTAAACTCAAAAACCACTTTAAAAAGAGTAGCAGAGAGATATAGCTAAAAGCCCAAATAAGAAATAAAATGGAATACTAAAAACAAAATAAAACTCAATCCAAATAAAGGCAGAAAAAGAAAAGAACAGATGAGACAAATAGAAAACAAATAGCAGGTTCATAGACTTAAACTCAATTACGTTGAAATTGCATTAAATGTAAATGTTGCAGACATCCTGATTATGAGGCAGAGATTGTCAGAATGAATAAGAAAGCAAAACCCAACTGTATACAATCTACTACAATTGTACTTTAAATATAAAGCCACCAACAGGTAAAGGTAAAAGAATGAAAAAAGACAGACCATGAAAACATGATGGTGGAAAAAACAGATGTATAACATATATTGGATAAAGAACTTGTATTCAAAATATATAATGAACTCTTATAACTCATTAATAAGAAGACAAACATCCCAATTAAAAATGGGCAAAATATTTGAATAGACATTTTATCACAGAAGATATACAGATGGTGAAATAAGCACATGAAAAGATACTCCACATAATTACTCACCAAGGAAATGCAAATTAAAACCACAATGAGGGGTGCTTGGGTCCTCAAGACAGTTGAGTGTCTGACTCTTGATTTCAGCTCAGGTCATGATCTCACAGTTTGTGGGATCAAGCCCCGCATTTAGAGCCTGCTTGGGATTTTCCCTCTCTCTCGGACCCTCCCCCACTTACGTGTGCGTGTGTGTCTGAGCGTGCGTGCATGCACGCTCTCTCCCTCTCAAAATAAATAAATAAACTTAAAAAAGAAACCGCAGGGCACCTGGGTAGCTCAATCATTTAAGCATCCTACTTTGGCTCAGGTCATGATCTCGTAGTTCATGAGTTCAAGCCCTGCATTGGGTTCTGCACTGTCAGTACAGAGCCTACTTGGGATATCCTCTCTCTCTCTCTCTCTCTCTCTCTCTCTCTCTCTCTGCCTCTGTCCTGCTTGTGCACACTCTCTCCCTCTCTCTATCAAATTAAATAAGTAAACTTAAAAAAAAAACACAATGAGATTCTACTACAGACCCACTGGGATAGCTTAAATTAAACACAGCTGACAATACCAAGTGTGGACAAGGATGCAGAGAAACGGAAACTTTCACATGTTTTGGGAAGAAATGCCAAATGATAATTCCCAAAATGTTATTTTGGAAACAGTTGGGTGATGTCTTATATAAATTTAAACTTAAAACTTAACACATGATCCAATAACACCATTTCCAGGTATTTTCCGAAGAGACATGAAAACGTATGTCCAAGCAAACACTCTCCTGCACGTGCTTATAGTGCCTTTATTCATAAGAAACAAAGACTGGAAAGAGCCCAGATATGCATCAGTGGGTCAATGGAGAAGCAAATTGTGTTATATCTGTACAACGGAATAGTCCTCAGCAATCATAGGGTATGAACTACTGATCCATACAACGACATTGATGACTCTCCAAAGCATTATGCTAGGCGAAAGAAGCCAGACATATAAGACTGTTGAATCTGTATGATTCAATTTATGTAAAATTTTAGAAGGGTAAGACTGTAGTGATAGAAGACGGATCGGAGGATGCCAGAGCCCAAGTGTGAAGAGGGGAGACTGACTACAAAGGGGCATGGGGATGTTTAGTGGGAGACGGCAGTATTCTTCATTGTAACTGTCGTGATGGTTACAGGACTTTACAGAAACTCCTCAAACTGTATATTTAAATTGGTGAATTTTATTGTATATAAATTATACCTCAATAAAGCTTACAAATAAAATAAAAGGAAATAAAAGGAAAACAGAGACAAGAGAAAGCAGTAATCATAAAAGTCAGAGTGACATTGATATAAGAAAAGGACCTTTGCAAGGCTTCCCTCACATCTCGTTGGCCAGTTTCCTCACCCGGTCATGTTTAAACCAATCCCTGACAAGGGTATTAAACTTAAATGCCTTCAAGAGTAGGGGGTGCCTGGGTGGCTCCATCGGTTGAGCGTCAAACCCTTGATTTCAGCTCAGGTCATGATCTCATGAGTTCATGAGTTCGAGCCCCACATTGGGCTCCACATTGAGCATGGAGCCTGCTTGAGATTCTCTCTCTCTCTCTCTCTCTCTCTCTCTGTCTCCCCCACTTTCGTGCTCTCTCTCTCAAATAAAAAATAATAAAAAATAAGACTCCAAGTTTAGAGCTTTAGAGACCTCCCATTGTAGAGCAATCCAGAATGACCCCCTGGGACTGGGGATGGAGACAGCCCCCCATGGAGCATATGGCTCAACAGAGGTGGGCAGACTCCTCTACAACAGGGTGGCTTCTTAGAAGAGAAGGAGGGAGGTGTACTACTTAGGGTAACCGTAGCAGCTGGAACAAGGAAGCCCCACATTCCAGTGACTTAACACTATCAAAGGTTCCCTCTCCCTGGCATAAGAGGACAATGCAGGTGTTCCTGGCTGGGGCAGCTCTCCCCCACGTAGAGATTTGCGGACTCTTGTTTCTTTCCCATCTTGAGGATCCGTCGTCTTAGGCCTCTGCTTCCAACTAGCAGATGGGAAGAAAAGTATGAGAAAGCCACGTAACTACTTTTTAACCTGCTCCCCTAGGTGTCAGTTCTGTCATTTCATCTAGGCGGAGAGGGAGCTGGGAACGTGGTCCCCGGCAGCAGGACCGATTTCCGGTGATGGTCCCACACTGCGGAACGGGGCACACATTTCGGTAGGCAGCCACGGTGCTCGTGGGGACACCCACTGCTGAGTGGCGCACCAGCAGCTTCTACCTCATAAATATGTCATGAGCCCTTTCTCAGTTCCCAAAATAATGCTTGGCCATAAATATCACTATCGTCCCCATTTTACAGACAAGGAAACTGAGCCCCAGACAGGTTAAATGACTCGTGCCAGGTCAGAGAGCTTTTTTGTAAGAGGCACAGCCTGAATGGGTGACTCCGGTTCAGGTCTCTTGGCTTCATTCTGCATCGCCTGCAGAAAAACATCACCACTTTATCACTTGGCTTTCGGGGGCTTCCGGCTCAGGGGAGTGTCAGAAGGAAAACTGTGGAGAATGGACCACACAGGGGAGAAGCAGGTGTCTGCCTTACACTCATCAAGTTGTTTGTTTTTTGTTTTTGTTGTTTTGTCACTGTGAAAATGCTAAACTGGCCCCTCTTTCCTAAAGTAATGTTGGCCCATGTCTGGGCAAATAAGAAAAGTTTAGTGGGAGTATGTCTGTTCAAGCAAGTCCTAACTCTCTCATTTGGCAGGCCAACTAGTTCCCATGACTCACAATCTCCCCCGTCCACTCAAGTTAAAGTGTTTCACTGCTGGGTTTTTTTTTTGTTTTATTTTGTTTTTTTACATTGGCATGCAATGAGGAGTGGTAAACTTTTATTTCTCTGGGCTCTCATCATAATCTTTGACCATCCCTGGCATTCTGAATCTCACACATGTGCCCAAGACTGCAGCAGAAGGTTTTCTAGAGGTAGGAGGGAGCATAGGTGAAGGGGAGGGCTAGCCGAGGTTTTTTTTTTTCTTTCAATTTATTAAGATAGTTGTGCCATCCACATCTCATTTTTTTTTTAAATGAAAATGCCTCTCCCTATAGCTGCCACAGTCAGATGAATGGGTTGGAGGAAGAGAATGCTAAGTAAGTTCATTCTGATTCAAAGTCCTTGGTACATTACTTGAAAATGTGTTTACAGAGGGTGAATTTCTTCTCCTAGAAGAGAGAGCCCCATTCAAGCCATTCACCTCTTTAATCAGAGCTCAGGAACTTTCCAAGTTAATTTATTTTGAGCAATTTCCTGCTGGAAATCCAGCACAGAATGGTCATACCCTCCATTTCAAGTGCTAATAATTTACATTGTAACTCCGGCTGGCTCCCCTGTCTGCATTTGGCATACTTTGTGGAATCATTTTAATATTCCATAATCACTTTAATATACTGTGTAATCTCAGACAACTTACTTAGGCTCTCTGGGCCTCCGATGCCTCATCTGTAACATGAGAGGGTTGGACTAGATAAGTGGCTTTGGATATTTGTTTCCCCCAAATAAAATTTTACGTGGCACTCCCCTGGATGAAGGAGATAAAGCTACATTCGTTGGAGCTGACACATTTATTGAGCAGACCTACTCTGTGTCAGGCACTGTGCTGGCTGCTGGGGTACGAAGCTGAGTAGAAATCAGCCTCTGCTGTCATTAGTGTAACGACATGTTGTGTAACTATAAGACGTGCCTTCAGTAAAGAGCTGGAGATACAGGGTTCTGTGGGAGGGGGACACCAGCCTGGAGATAGGAGTGATGAGTAAGCTCTAGCAGATGCCCCAAGTCACAACCCTCGGCCCCCTCCTGGGGTTTCCATAAAGCTGTGGGGGACAGTTCAGTGTGTGCCATCAGCGGCCCACCTCGAGCACACCTGCATCCCTCCTGCCTGCTAGGCCAGGACAGGTGCAGACCAGAGAGAGGCATGAAGGAGTTAACGTCCCCGCGGGCCAATTCCAACTGTTGGAGCTGGGAAATCAGAGGGTAATGCCTGACCCTTCTGTTTCCACTGGGGGCAAGGGCGACAGTTCAGAGGCACAGAAGTGTGAACAGTGTTTCAGAGGCTGGGTATGGTGGCAGCAAATGTTCAAAAATGAGAAGCAGCAGAGTGCAGGGGACACTGAGCAGTTCAGGGCCGGCTGGACCAGAGCACTGGAGCTGTTAACTACATAGAACCCAAGGTGAATTACCATCCTTCCGCCCAGAACGTTCTCAGACCACCCCAACCCTCCACCTGTTGTGTGCTTGGAGAAAGCGAGTGGATTCTAACATTTGCTAGCCAGTGCTGCGGACACACGAACAGTGTGCTGAGTTAGGGTTAGGGGAGGACAGGCAGTTGTCTGTCTGCTGCTCTCGAAAGGATGTCCTTTCTCAGGAGCTCCCGGGGCTCTGATGGGATGTCATGCCTCTCTCACACAGGCCCCGAGTTCAAGGGCAGCTGCCTGGGCTTAATCACATTCCAGCCTTTCCCTGGAAGCAGAGTTCGTTGTGATTATTACCTCATTGTATTTAATCTGCAAATGAGGAGTTAGAATTTAAAATGTCTCTTGAAGGGCAGGAGGTGTGGAACAGAGTATCACCGTGGCAGGGAGGACGGGAAGCGGGTTCCTATGTGGTGCAAGCACGTAAAAGAAATGTAAAAGAAAGGAAAATGAAGAAAGTCAAATGAGGGCAAGGGAAAAAGAACAGGGGCGAGTGAGGCTATGCAAAATTTGTGCTTTTTGTCCTAGTCATCTGTTGGGGGCGGGGGAGGTGCGGATTTCACCATAACCTGTCTAGTCACTAGCATGAAAAGAGAAATACCACCAGTTATAACATTTACGGAGCCTGTGAGGTAAAAAGAAAGCAGTCACTAAGGAAAAGCGCAATCGTTTGTAGTGCTGAGAACAGAGTAACCTTCTTCCGTGATCTCCTAAGCAGAGAGGCTGCTGCCTGATGTAATGACCTGTCCTTCCAGGAAAAGACAATGACAAAGTGCGTCGGGCTGTTTGTTAGGTCATCCCTCGGTACAAACTGATGGCATCAGGACAATCTGGAATTCAGGGAAAGCAACGTCATGGGGGTGCCCATATGAGATAGCTAGGTATGAGCTCACTGTCTGCTTAATTCATAATTCAGGGCTAGACCGTAGGGTATCTAGAAGAATGTACAGACTGCATTTACTTCAGGTAATCTTCCATAAATGTTGTTTCTCTCAGGTGGGCTTTTGAAAATGCTGCGGAGCGGTGAGTTTGCAATCATCATCTGGATGGTGGCCGTTCTGGGTGGCTGGTTAAGCACAGAGGCACTTACCCTGCCCGTCAAGCAGCTGACATGCTGTCGTGACGATGCAGGGGCGACGCAAGGCCAGCCCACCGAGGCTCAGAAGCGGGGCCTCCTGTGTTTTCATGGGCAAGATGCCCGAGATTCTCCTCAGAAGGTAACTTTGCATTCTTCCTAACTCAGATGCAGATGGATGATCAAGACCCCCACAAGCTTTATGTCACAGAGCATGGATGCAATTTCAGGCCAGAAAAAAAAAAAAAAAGAAACACATTAAAATGGGTGCTACAAACCTGCCTGTGCTACAGGGGACAAAAGTCATTCAGTAAAGTACCACGAAGTGGCTGGCTGGCAAAATGCCACTCCCCATGCACCTTCCAAGGTAGGCAAAATTGCAAAATGTACCCCTCTAAGTGACTTGCTGAGGGGGGTTTATGAGCTACGGAGTGGATAAAAATGGGGAGATGTCCACCCAAACTGACAGCTGGGTTTTAGAATAACTTAGCTATGGGTCCTCTCCAGTAGAGAGTAGGTAGGTAGGTAGCAGGGGTAGCGATCCCAGCTTTCCACGAGAAAGCTGTGGCTGGTGCATGAATTCGCTCTGTTCTCTAAGCTCCAGGGCAGATAGCCAGCCCCGCCCAAAGGGGTGGAAGTTCCAGAAAAGGGAAGAGCAGCGTGGACAAAGATTTCACTTTGGAAGAGGGACTAGACAAGAGAGTTGGCTGGCCTTAGATCAATCACAGGATCTTGAGGTTGGAAAGGATTGCCTCTGAGGTCAGCTTCTCTGTCCCATCCCCCATGCAATAATCCCCCCACAGCCTCCCTTACAGGTAGGCATTTAATGTCTGCCTGAAGGCTTTATAGAGAGAGCAGGATACCGACACATAATGCAGCTCCCCTCATCATTGAGCTCACTCTGGTTGTGACAAACTAGGCCGATTCTGTCTCTTGGCAATTTTTACCCAGTGACTCAACATAACACCCCGAAGCAAGTCTATTCCTCCTTTGAAATGCAAAACTTCAAAATAATCAGAAGATAACTACTGAGAGCTCCCTGTTGTCCTTCTCCAAGTCTTTTGGAAGAACCTATTTCCATATAAGGTAACTCCTCTCTGGACAAGGGTTGCCAGACTCAGCAAATAAAAATACAGGATGCCTAGTTGACTTCAAGTTCTGGATAAACAAGGAATACTTTTCCTGGTATGAGTGTGCTCCATGTGATATTTGGGACATACTTACCCTAAAGAAGTATTCTGTGTTTATCTGGAATTCAGCTTAACTGGGCATCCTGTAGTTGAGGTCGCATCCCTACTCTGAGTGAATTTTAGGTTGCAAATATTTTTACAGTGTCGTGCCGAGAACTGGAGACCATATTCCAGTTGAGCCGTGAAGCAGAGCTCAAGTGGGGTGAGAAAGGCTGGTGGGAGGTAATGGCAAGGGGAAGGAAGGCAGACATTCAATGAGGGGTAGATCTGGTCATCTAAGAACATTTTCTCCACTATCTCCTATTCCAGCCTGAGGCCCGAGGTCACAGAGCTCAGCTCTCCGCAGGACCATGCTTAACCCAGTCCAAACAGATGAAGCCCTTACTGTCTTTAAGTCTGTCACTTGGGCATTTCGTAACATCCTCCACAGGCTCACCGGCTTTAAATGACTGTCACTCATCAGGAGACGAAGGCTTCCCCTCCCCACTCTTCCTTTCTAACTTTTTAAAAAAAAATTTTTTTTTAACATTTATTTTTGAGACAGAGAGAGACACAGCATGAACAGGGGAGGGGCAGAGAGAGAGGGAGACACAGAATCGGAAGCAAGCTCCAGGCTCTGAGCCATCAGCCCAGAGCCCGACACGGGGCTCGAACTCACGGACCGCGAGATCGTGACCTGAGCTGAAGTCAGACGCTTAACCAACTGAGCCACCCAGGCGCCCCCTTCCTTTCTAACTTTTAATTCCATCCTCTAATTTGATGATTAAATCTTACATTTATTTTTGATTGGTAATCCCCTCCGTACCTTCAATGGGGGGAAAAGACACCTGCAAAGAAAACAAGGACTATGTTAACTAGAATGATTACTGGAATGGAAAGGTTGGACACCTTCCCTTGCCACTCTGCTCAAGTAGGGCCAGGGGCACCTGGAGACTGTGTGTGTGTGTGTGTGTGTGTGTTTGTGTGTGTGTGTACATGGGCTGGTGCGGATGGCATCACTAACACATCACGTGTGGGTGAATCTTAGAACAATCAGCACATTCATTCACAGGGACCTTTTAATAATTCCATTCTTAACTTTAAATAATAGGGCGTCTTTCCTGATCTCAGCAGGAAAATCTGTCAGGAGTGAGTGTGAGGACCTTCATGGGGTTTTCAGGGGGACATGCCCGAAGACAGAGAAGCATAATCAAGAGACAAATCCTGGCTGTCTTGACCAAAGCCTCCAAGGGTCCTTTGTGATCTGGCAAAGGAAACCCAGGGTAGGACTCACCTCCTTGGGGATTGGGTGTGGGTCAGAGTTGCTGGAGAGTGAGTCTTGCCTTAGGCAAGCCCACAGATGAACCAAACTGAGAACAATTGGTTGGGGCAAAAGCCTTACCTGTATAGGAGGTTACTCACTCTGGCATAAATATCTTTCATAAGCAAAGCATCATTGGATTCCAGAGTCATGAATTAATAAATTGTGCTAGTCTGCTGCAGGTGTTCTGTTTCTTCAGGATTTTATCCTTTGGTAGTCAGGGCTATGCAAAGAGCAGTGGTTATGAGCAACTGTCTGGAGTTGAGTTATTAATTTACACCCATTTTCTGCAACAAAACGGCTGACTTGGGCTGACTCTCATGACACAGCTCACTGCCCGCTACCAACAGGCTATCCACTTCCGTCATCATTCTGCCTGCCCTGCCTGGGCAGTCTTATTTATTATTTCCATTTCAACTACTAACCACTGCTATTTCCATGATTGAAAATGCACCATTAATTTAATAGCACCTGGGGGTGGAGAGGGGAGGGGAGGGGAGAAGAATCCCTATCATGTTAAATATACAACATCTATTATAAGCACATCCCTACACCTCACAGCTAAAGACCTCCCAATCATTCGAAACTCATCTCACAGACATACTCTCTGATCAGCTTTCTTTGACAACTTTTCCTGGGACCGACCACTCCCTGTGTCACACCTGCACCTCGCCTACGCTGTCACACCTTCCAAGTCATGATGCGTGGACACTAAGCACCTCAAGGGCAGGAAATGCCTTGTCCATCTCTGTATTCCCAGGGTCTAGCCCTGTGCCTGGCATTAATTCGCTGTATAAATATTTACTGAAGACCTATCATGTGTCCAGGCTTGTACTTATTTGTTGAACAAGAGTTTTTAGCACCGACTCTTTCCTTTATTAGACAAAAATACGAGTAGTATGCATGTTGTACCGTTTTAGTCGGCTCAAGCTGCTATGGCAAATGCCATAGACTAGGTAGCTTAAACAAAAAAACATTTATTTATCATAGTTCTGGAGGCTTTAAGTCCAAGATCAAGCTGCTAAATGATTTAGTTCCTGGTGAGGGCCTTCTTCCTGGTTTGCAGACAGATATCATCTTGCTGTCTCTTTACATGGTGCAGAGATCTTCTTATAAGGGCACTGATTCCATTCATGAGGGCCCCATCCCATCCTCAGGACCTAATTACCCCCCAAAAGCCCCACCTCCAAATACCATTTGGGATTAGGGCTTTAGCATGAATTTGCGGTGGGTGGGGGCGGGGTGTAGGTACAACCATTCAGTCCATAGCACGTGCTCACTTGAATGTGACCAAGTGCCAAGACGTGTGGTCCAGACATTAA